>NW_004524652.1:5858141-5873025 GCF_000260255.1 Octodon degus
GATCACTATGAGTCCGATCTAGTAGTGAGACCCTGAACACCCTGTAGACCCTTCCCTAAAATTAAAAAAAAATAAATAAAATTATGTTGTATTAGGACCTGGCTAAGTTGTCCAGGCTACAGTCAAACCTGCAATCCTCCTGCCTCAGCCTCCCAAACCTGGGATTATACTGGTGCCCAAGCCAAGTTTCCAGTTTCAAAAGTACTTCCCTGGCCCCTGGATTTGGAGCCCATCTTGCCAGCTGGCAGGTGACAAAGGGAAATCATGGGTTAGCCTGTGGGGAAGCAAACTACAGGTGGCCTTGCACTGGCCTGGGCAGGGTAGGGAGACAGGTTGGGAAAGTCCTCATGCCCCAGGGAAGCAATTTAGGCCAGCTCAGAGGAGGCAGCCGAGCAGGCACATTCAAAGGAGACACAGGCCATGGTTTGGGAGAAGTGACAAGCAGTAGGTGGGGCGGAGGGCTGGAGTCTGTGCGCCTCTATAACCCTGCAGATGCAAAGCACTGCTTTTCCAGCTGTAATCAATCAGACATGTCAGCAGCTACTATTGCATTTCTTTCTTTTTTAATGTTAAGTGTTGCAACCGGGTAGGGAGTGCGTGGGTGTAAATGTAGTGAGAATACACACAACATAAATACTTTTTTTTTTTTTTGTACTGAGGATTGAACCCAGTGCTTTTATACCATACCACAGCCTGAGCCTTTTTTAGTTTTTATTTTGAGTCAAGTTCTTTTATTGATTTTTTTTTTTTTTTTTTTTTTTTTTGGTGGAACCAGGGATTGAACTCAGGCCCTTGCGCTTGCCAGGCAAGCACTTATTCTACTGAGCCATCTCCCCAGACCCTTGATTGATTGATTGATTGATTGATTGATTGATTTTGGTGCCAGAAATTGAACTCAGGACCTTGCACTTGCCAGGCAGATACTCTGCTGCTGAGCTTTCTCCCTGGTGAGACAAGGGGATGAGTGGCCCAGGCTGGGTTTGCACCTAGGATCCTGCTTCAGCCTCTCAGAGTGCTGGGATTGCAGGTATGTACCGCCATGCCCAGCTCAGTTTAGTCATTCACATTGTAGCTGTGGGGAGTTCCTGTTTGGGGAGATAGAGAACAGTATTGGGGGTGGAACCACAGGAGCTTTGAGCTCTGTCTCCAGCCCTCATTTTATTTTATTTTATTTTATATGTATTTAGGACAGGTCTACAGAATCTACAGGGTCTTACTGTGTAGATCAGACTCGTAGTGATTTTCCTGTTTTCAGCCTCCCAAGTGCTGGGATTACAGGCGTGTGCCACCATGCCCGGTCTCAATCCCGTCTCAGCGCGCCCCAGGGGTGGAGCTGGCACAGCACTCCCGGGATCAAACCCCAGCTGCGGCGCTCTGCCTAAGCAGGTGCCTTAGTCCACGGAGCTATCTGGCCAGCCCTATTTTTTCAGTTTTCCTGTATTCGGTACAGGGTCTCACCATGCAGCTCAGACTCTAATGAGCCTCCTGTTTCAGTCTTCCTAGCGCTGGGATTACAGGCGTGCCCCACCACGCTTGGTCTTTGTGGCCAGCTTAGCACGCCCAGGGCGGGGCCAGCACAGCAGTCAATACAAGGGAGCAAACCCAGCTCCTTGATCTTGCCCAGGCAGGTGCTTAGACCACTGAGCTATCTCGCCAGCCCCCTCTTTATTTTGAGTCAGGATCTCACTAAGTTGCCCAGGCTGGCCTGGCGCTTTTGATCCTTCTGCCTCAGCTGCCTGAGTTGCTGGCATTGTGGGCATGAGCCAGTGCACATAGAGGGGGCTGGGCTTTCTCAGGCAGAGCCCCAGCCGGGTAACCAGGGGTACCTGCTTAGGAGTGAGGCCCAGAGAATCTGCACACTGTACGGCCTGCCACAAGCACTCAGCTCAACAGCAGGGACAGGTGGGTACTGGAGGAAGGGTCGTTGTCCCCCATCTGCTGTCCAGTGCCACCATTACCTTGATCTGTATCATTATTATTATTATTGGTATAGAGGACTAAACGGGGGGCCCTGGCTCTTAGCTCCACCCCCAGCTCTGCCTTCCTTTCTTGCTTTCTTTCTAAACTTTATTATCATTATTATTATTATTATTATTATTATTATTTTTGCAGAACCGGGGATTGAACTCAGGTCCTTGAGCTTGCCAGGCAAGTGCTTATTCCACTGAGCTAGCTCCCCGGCCCCTCTTGCTTTCTTTCTGAGATAGTTTCTCCCTAAGTTGCCTAGGCTGGGCCCGAACCTGTAACTCTCCTGCCTCAGCCTCTCCCATGCTGGGATGATAGGTGTGTACCGCCACGCCTGCCTGCCGTGCGCTCACTGAGCACGGTGGTGTCAGCAAGGCGGGGCATGGAGGGGACTTCAACAGACCACTTTGTGGACCTCCAGAGGGAACCTCCCTTGCAAACCACAGGGGTGCACATGGTGGCCACCTGCACCTCTTCCCTGGTGGGGACCTGGCCTGGTGTCATAGCCAGGAAGACCTGGATTTGAGTCCCTGCACTGGGACTTCGAACAGTCTGTCTCTGGACCTCAGTTTTCTGTATCTATAAAATAGGACTGGTATTGAAGCAATATAGCAGGTAGGGGAAAGGCCTAGAATGGTGGTGCACAGCTATAATCCCAATACTCAGTAGACTGAGGCAGGAGGATTCCTCAAATTCCATGCAAGCCTGGGCGACCTAGTAAGTTCAAGACCAGCCTGAACCACATAGCAAGGTGCTGTCTCAAAACAAAACAAAACACCCTAAATAAATAAAAGCAGAGGCAGAGACAGTAACATCCGCTTCTAGGGCTGGCAGGAGAAGACAACCAGGCCTATCTGGGGACCCTCCTTGGGGACTATAGGGGAAGAGCCAATCCTTGTCCCCTCTTCCAGCCCTGGAAGGCAGGGTTGACTGAGCCAGGCCCAGCTGTGCTCCAGAACTGTCCCTGTGGCATCCCAAGCACTGCGGGGCAGAGCTCGGTGGCCCGGGTCACATTGCGCACTGTTGCATACCTTTCTGCAGCCATGCTGGCTCCTGGCAGTGGCCAGGGATGTCCATAAGTTGGGGAAAGATCCGGGTGGGCTCAGGGAGGGTATCACCCCAGGTTTTCTGCCTGGTAGTGGGGCCGCATGTCCTCAGTGTCCTGGAAGCTGAGACAGATGCATGTCCTGGTCCCCATGGTTATCCCTTTGGCTAGGCTGAGCTGAACAGCCTGCCCCTCTGGGTCCCCATCTTTGAAGTCTAAGGCGTCACCTGAGTGTCACCTCTGCAGAGGTGATGGTGCAAGAGGGACTCTGCCCTGGGTCACATGTGCTTGTGATAATGGAGGCAGAGAGTGACACAGAGTAGGAAAAGCTCCTGTGACCAGTGATGGGACTGTAGAAGAGAGAGGCACAGTTGTCACTGAGTGCACTCTGGTGACTTTGGCTTTGAACTTCTGTCTTCTGTCTTTGTTTTGGTACTGGGAACAGAACTCAGGATTTGTGCATAATAGCAGACACCTGTGCCACTGAGCTAGATCCCCGGCCAAACTTCTGGCTTCTGGAATGATGAGAAAGCTAAGTTTCTGACTGAGCTATAATTTTATTTTATTTTGTTTTATTTTTTGTGGTACCAGGGATTGAACTCAGGACCTTGTGCTTGCCAGGCAAGCACTTATTCCGCCGAGCTATCTTCCCAGCCCAAAATTTTTTTTTTTTCTAGGTTCGTTTTGAGCAGGTTTCGCCGTGTAGTCCAGGCTAGCCTTAAGCTCACAGTGATCTCCTGCCTTAGCCTCCCAGGTGCTAGGATCACAGGTGTGTGACGCTCCACCTGGCATGAAGCTCACAGTGATCTCCTGCCTTAGCCTCCCAGGTGCTAGGATCACAGGTGTGTGCCGCTCCACCTGGCATGAAGCTCACAGTGATCTCCTGCCTTAGCCTCCCAGGTACTAGGATCACAGGTGTGTGACGCTCCACCTGGCATGAAGCTACCGGATTGGCTGACTGTGCAGTGGGCACAGGAAGATCACATGGCCATCTGAGCCCTGTTCAGTCTCTTACTGGCTTCCCTAACAGGTTCCTGCTATATGTACTGCTGGGTGAGGCTCAAGGAGGTGACAGGATCTCTGGGCCTCACCTAGCATGCTGTTGGCCGAGGGGGAACAAGCAGGCCTTGGGCAGCAGCCTCCGCCCCTCTGGGGGCAGGTGGGGTGCTGTGATTGTCCTGCAGCCCCCAGTGCCCTGGGCAGGCACAGGCAGCCGCAGAGGCCGGACGCAGCCCAAGGCCACCTGCCAGAGGAGACTGCCCAGGCCAGGCTGTGTCACCACCCACTAAGGATGGGATGCTTGAGATTCCTGATTGCTGTGAAAAGTACAGGAAGGTGACAAGGATGAGGAGATGCTAATGGGGTGGCAGGGACACTGTGAGGGGCAGAAGGGACAATGAGTGAGCCGCTGAGGGAGGGAACAGCAGGGGACAAAGGGGGGGCAGGAGCCAAGGAAGGTGTGGCTCACCTAGGCCCTGACCAGAACTGAGGTGGGCGTGGCTCACTGCGGCCCCGCCCCCAGGCATGTCGGAGCGGGAGCGGCAGGTGATGAAGAGGCTAAAGGAGGTGGTGGACAAGCAGCGCGATGAGATCCGTGCCAAGGACCGTGAGCTCGGCCTGAAGAGCGAGGACGTGGAGGCTGTAAGTGTCTCATGCCTGCCCCTCCCAGCCCGGGTCCTCCCTGCTGCTCCTTGGGCTGGTGGCCTGATGTCCAGCCCCTGGTTCCATAGCGTCATGGGGGCCTCAGCCAAGTCCCCAAGACTGCCCCAGACACAAGCAGTGCCCCTGCCATCAAGTTGCCCTGTCATAAGGTATTCTTTTCTTTCTTTTTTATGTATTTTAGGGAAGGGTCTACAAGGTGTTCAGGGTCTCACTACTAGATTGGACTTGTAGTAATCTGCCTGTTTACAGCCTCCTGAGAGCTGGGATTACAGGCGCGTGCCACCCCGCCCTGTCTCAATGTATTAATTCTGATGAGGTGCTGAGCTTTCCCTTGCCATGGCATTACCATGACGTTTGCCCGAATGGCCTATCTTGTGTGTCAGCCAAGTCATAGGACAGAAACAAACCACAAATAAAAATGTCACAGCATGCATGGCACCCTGGAAGAGGTGCGCTTTTGTGTAGCGCACCGCCTGAGCCTCTCTGCGTGGCGGCCCTGTGCAGCGGCTTCTGTGTCTCCGCAGCTGCAGCAGCAGCAGACCCGGCTCATGAAGATCAACCACGACCTCCGGCACCGAGTCACTGTGGTGGAGGCCCAGGGAAAGGCCCTGATTGAGCAGAAGGTGGAGCTGGAGGCAGATCTGCAGACCAAAGAGCAGGAGATGGGCACCCTGCGGGCAGAACTCGGCAAGCTTCGGGAGAGGCTGCAGGGCGAGCTCAGCCACAATGGGCAGGACGAGCCCGAGGTGAGCAGCCGTGGGAGGGAGTGCCACCTTGATTCCTTTCCCATCATGCGTAGGAGGATGGGAGGGCTGACCGGAGCAAGCCGCTGGCTGAGGACAGATGGCTGGGCAGGAGGGCCAGGCCTGGAGCCCAGGACCCCAGCTTCTGGAAGGAGGCGGGCAGCCCAGCGGTGGTTCCCAGGCACCTGAGCACCATTCATCCGTCCATTCATCCACCCGTCCACTTGTTCAAGTGAGCACCAGCCGTGCAGCAGCTCAGTGACAGTGAGAACAAAGCCCAGAGCTGCCCTGAGTGCACACGGCCCTCAGCTGGGCGTGGAGGCAGGGTCAGGGTCACACAGGACCCAGAGGTGCTGGGACAGCGCACACAGCAGGCAGTGTGTGGAGGAAGAGCCCGAGGCATGGTGGGTGGGAGCCCAGTGTGCTGGCGCTTACTGCGATCCTGGCACTCTGGAGGCTGAGTCGGGAGGACTGCTCTGAGTTCAAGGCCAGCCTGGGCAACTTTGTGACTTAGCAAGATCCTGACACAAAAAATGGCTGTGGGTGTAGCACATAGCAGACAACATGGGTTCAACCCCAGTACTGTGCACACACATGCACATACCACACACACACACACACACACACACACACACACACGGGTCACCTACTGCGCCTCTGCATCAATACAAAGACAGCCATGGGAGCTGCAGGGAGTAGGCACATGGGGTCCCTGCTGCCAGTGGGTGCATCGCTGCTTTTGGGGTGATAGAAACGTTCTGGACTGAGAGTGGTGCTAGCACACAGCTTGTGTCCCGGAAACCCTAAACTCTGTACACATGTCACGGTATGTGAAAGACCTCTGGATCTATGAAGAGCCTGTCACCAGCAGCCTGAACTTGGGAGCCAGGTGGCCCGGGTTTAAGTCTAGGCTGTGCTGCTGCTTCTCTCCTTGGCCTTGGATATGTCACTAGCCTGTCTGTGCCTCAGGTTTTTCCCTTTGTAATGGAAATAAGGGCCAGGCCTGTAAACAGCACTCAAGAGGCTGAGGCAGAAAAATGTATGAATTTGAGCCCAGTGTGGAGAATTCAATGAGTTAGCAAGACTCTGTCTTAAAATAAGCCCCGGAGCTAAATGTAGCTCAGTGCGAAGGCCCTGGCTTCAGTCCCCTATAGCCAAACAACAACAAATGCGGAATAGTAGGAGTGTTTTCCCCCAAACCGTGACAACAGTTAGATGGCTGGTTCCTGTGGAGTCACTGTTCACTGTTGCTATACCACCCTCACAGTCCAGGGATCAGAATAGCTTCAGGAGGTACTTGAGGGAGAAAGCGAACTAGGGCCTGAGTCCTGGGCAGCCGGGTGGGCGTGCAGAGGCCCCGTGGCAGGAGGAACTGCAGTGGGGTCTAGGAAGTGTGAGGGACGTGCGTGACTGGTGTGCAGAGTGGAAATGGAGGGTCTAGATCAGGCCAGAGGCCTCTGGAGAGCAGACGGGAGAGGAGTCCCTGCTTTCATCTGAGGCCCTGGTTGGGCACTGTGGGGTCTGATGTGGGAGCCCACCATGGCACATCCCAGCCCCACCCCCACTGGACCTGTCTCCTTGGCTCTGAGTTTGTGGTGCTGGGAGCCAGGAGGCAGACAGGCACCCCCCGTGGAGCTGCCCGATGTTCCACCTGAGGGTGTCCTCTAGCAGGCTGTCATCAGTGTGTCCCTCGGTACTCAACCAGTTCAGCGGCCCCAGTGGGAAGAAATTGGCAGGCCCCTAAGGAAACTAGGGGACAGTTTCTTACATTGAGACAAGAGTCTTGCTGAGTTTCCCAGGCTATCCTTGAGCTGGCGATCCTCTTGCCTCAGCCTCCTGGCACCACCATGCGTGGCTGTCATTGTGTTGTTTAAGTGAGAGCCTGGTGGCTGGCGTGGGAGTCAGGGGTAAGGTGCATCCTGAGCTTGTGCCCGTTGACCCCAGAAGTCCCCGAGTGTGGCCCAGCCCAGTTGGCCTCTCTGCAGTGGCAGGAGCCATGCCAGAGGCTGACCGCCGGTGCCCTGGTGAGCACGGCAGTGGGAGCAGCCTTTCTACTACTGGGTCTCGTGGGCCTCCCCTTCAAATAGCCAGGCTGTAGACTCTCCCTCCAGCTGTCCCAGGGAGCCCCCGGGGACCAGGGAGCAGGCGATCACCCAAGCCACCTGGCATCCCTCATGGACTAAGCCTAGAAGGCTTCGATCACCTGGCGCCGCCCTGGACTCCGGCCGCTGTGGTGTTTGGCATTCATGGGCAGTTGGCCCAAAGGCAGAAAGCCACACAACTGATGGGCCTGCCCAAGGGGGTCAGGCCCAGAAAAGAGCTATCCCTTCATCAAGAAAAGAGCTCGGGCCTGGGGAGATGGCTCAGTGGAATAAGAGCTTCCCTGGCAAGCGCAAGGGCCTGGGTTCAATCCCTGGTTCTGCCAAAAAAAAAAGAAGAGCTCAGGGCCAAGGAAGCCCTTTTGTGGCCTTGACACGGATAGTCCAGTGAGGGGTGGAGCCACAGCAGCCCTGATTGTGTCAAGAGCCCTGATTGTGTGTGTGTGTGTGTGTGTGTGTGTGTGTGTGTGTGTGTGTGTAGGGGGTGGTGCTTGGAAACAGCATGGTGTCACTGAGCCCCAGAGGGGATGTGAAAGCCCAGGAGACATCTCATAGGGTCTGTCTGTCCCTACTGCAAGTAGACCCCTAACCCTGGCAGATGGCCCCTTCAGGGCCACAAAGCCAGGTCCCCAGGAATGGCAGGAACAGTGCCATTCACTAGCCATATGGAGGCAGAGTGTGACCTGAGGTTAGGGCCACAGCAGGGGCCAGGCAAGGAGGGAAAGGGCAAGCGCTAGGTCCTGAGTTCGATCTCTGGTACCGCCAAAAAAAAATTTTTTTCCAAAATGAGTCCCTAGGGACTGGGGATCTAACTTAGTGGTGTAGTCCTGCCTGGCAAGTTGGAGGTCTTGAGTTCAAGTTCTAGTACCAAAAAACAAAAACAAAGTGGAGCCCCAGACTCAGACTTTGGTATGAAGTTGCCTGATCTTAAACACATAGCAGCTCAGTAAATTAGATTTTTTTTTTTTTTTTTTTTTAATGTATTTGGTTGTTGCAGGGTCTCAGTACAAAGCTTGGTCTCGGGTGATCCTCCAGCTTTCAGCCTTCCCAGCACTGGGATTACAGACATGCACCACCATGCCTGGACTCTGGCTAGCTCAGCCAGCCCTGGGGTTGGGGCTGGCACAGCATGTGGTGCCAGGAATTCAGTTCGCCTAAGCAGGGACTTTAATCTGCTGAGCTATCTCACCAGCCCTAGATTGGGTTTCTTTCTTTTTTCTTTTTTTTTGCGGAACCAGGGATTGAACTCAGGCCCTTGTGCTTGCCGAGGAAGCACTTATTCCACTGAGCCATCTCCCCGACCCCCCTAGATTGGGTTTGATTTTCACTGGGGATTAAATCGAAAACCTTCATACTTTGTACATCCTCAGCCCTTGTTTTGGGTTTTGAGACAGGGTCTTGCTATGTAGTTCAAGCTTCGAACTTTCAACAGTCCTCCTGCCTCAGCCTCCCAGAATGTTGGGATTACAGGTATGGACCACCCTGACTGACCAGTAGATTTTAGAACAGAGTGGGGACCAAACCAAATGAGAGAGACACAGGTGTGACCCAAGGGCCCCCATTCTGTGTCTGGTACTCAGTTTTTGGTAAACTCCTACACAGCATCAGGACCCCATGCATACAGGCCTGAGAGTGTGACATCCTTGCAGGCCTCTATTGTATAAGATTCTCTTCAGGTGCATCCTGTCCTCACTGTCGCTGTCCAAATCTCTTCCCAGCACCGATCTCAGCCACAAGAAAGCCGCGGAGTCAGTGCTCCAAATGCATGGGGGGGGCGTGCATAATAGACGTCCCACAGGCAGGGGAAGTGCCCGGAACCCACATTCTTGGCACCTGCTGTGTACCAGTAACTGCTGAGGTGCAGGACAGGGCTGAGTCAGGGCTGAGGTGCGGTGAGGAGCAGCCACTGGGAGGTGTGGGGTGGGGACTGAGGACAGAGACTGTCATCCTGATGTCATCTTGGCTCCAGGGCTCCTTGGGCAGTGAACTCTCCCAGTGGCTCCTCAGCAGCAGGCTGCAGTTCTGTCACCTGACTTGCCTGTGGGTGGTGTCTGCTTTCAAGTGTCCCTTCCCAGAACGGCCTGTCCCAGACATGAGGAGAAGCATTTTGGCTCTGCCTTCTGGAGCCCTGGGTGTCTTGGCCTTGTGCCAGCGTCCGGCTGGCGTCCCTTGTCCCCGTGCCACTGTGGGCTGTGGGGCCTAGGCAGCGTGTCTGTTTTTATCCGCTCCCCCGTTCCACAGCTTTCCTGCCACTGCCCCAGCTTCTGTCTGTTCTTTCTAGGCGGCCATGGGACAGGGCCACAGCGACACACATGACACTGTACTACTTTGGCTCCATGGCCCCTGCAGATTTAGCAGGGTTACTTAGGGGCAGTTTGCAGATCCGTTGCTATCAAGGAGAGCAGGAACTGGGCTGGATGTGGTGGCGCTGCACACCCGGAGTCCTTGCTGTCCGGGAGGCTGAGGCAGGGGGATTGCAAGTTCAAGCCCAGCCTGGGCAATTTAGCTACTTTGTTTTTTGTTTGTTTGTTTAATTTTCTTTTTCTTTTGCCATAATTTTATTGAGAAACAAATAGCAATGAGACAGTTTCAAACCAAATTGGTAGGACAGATTCAATAATTAACACACTGCATACATTCTTCCTAGTGGTTAATTGCTGTACAAGATGCAGACTTGATATCCTATTTACAAACACCATTAGAACAAATCCCCCTATTCATTAATTAGCTATTTTGTTTTTTTTTATTTTTTTATTATTATTATTATTTTTATTTATTATTTGAGAGAGAGAGAGAGAGAGAGAGAGAGAGAGAGAGAGAGAGAGAGAGAGTGTGTGGTGTGTGTGTGGCCAGCTCAGCCCACCAGGGGGCGGGGCCGGCTGGCATGTGGTGCTGGGGGATTGAACCGCGGTCCCTGATGCCTTGCCAAGCTTGTTCTAAGTAGGTGCTTTAGACCACTGAGCCATCTCTCCAGCCCCTAATTAGCTATTTTGTAGGATCCTATCTCAGGCTTTTGAAAGTTTAAACTTTTTTTTTTATCTTTTATTTATTTTAATAAGAAAGTTTAACTTTTTTTTTTTTTTTTCGGAACTGGGGATTGAACTCAGATCCTTGCATTTGCCAGTCAAGCGCTTATCCTACTGAGCCATCTCCCTGGCCCCAAAAGTTTAAATTTAAAAAGAGCTGGAGGTATAGCTCAGTTCAAGAGCTCTGGGTCCAACCCCTAGTACCACGTGCAGACACAGGAGGAAATGGGCTGGGGTGTAGCTCAGGAGTAGCGCTTGTGCTTAGCATGCAAGATGACCTGGGGACAACAGAATTCGAGGAACTGGGACCCTGGGCCATTGCTAGTATACATGTAAAATCCTGCAGCCACTACAGAAAAAAAAAAAAAAAAAAAGGAAGTTAACTCAGTCACAGCCCACCATGGTGGCCACACCTGCAGTCTCAGCACTAGAGGCTGAGGCAGGAGGATCACTGAGTTTGAGGTCAGCCTGAGGCAATCGTGAGGTCATAACCAGCCTGAACTATATATGATGAGGCCCTGCCTCAGAGAAACTGAAGCACAAAACTAAAAAATCCCAGAGTTACTGTGCTTGTGAGACCCAGCCACTCGGCTTAGTTGTACATCCTACAGAAAGGGACACTTGTGTCCTAGGGGACATACACAAAGGAAGGTGCTTGGCATCGCTCTTAATGGTACCAAAAGGTGGCCACACCCCCTCGACACTGCACAGCTGTGCGGACTCCCCGGCAGCAGCTACTCCCCAGCCATGGGAATGGAAAGTTGTGCTAGGCGTGGCAGTCACCCACCGCCATCACCTACCACCGTCACCCCCACTCTGGAAGCTGAGGCAGGAGGATTTTTTATTCTGAGGGCAACTGAGCTACACTGCAGAAGTCTGTCCAAAAAATAAAAGAGGGAGGTTTTGCTGCAACATGGATGACCTGGGACACCTGATGCCAGGTGACAGGTGGGACACAGAAGGCCACAACTGCATGGTGCTGTGGTTGGGAAATGGCCAGAGAAGCAAAACGACAGAGGTAGAGAGCAGGTGGTGGTCAGGACCCAGGGGGATGGCAGGTGACCAACTGCTTGGTGAGCATGGTGTGTCCTCTCGGGCTGATGGGAATGTTCTGGATTAGATGGGGGAGCCACACATCCTTACAAACCTACTCCATGCCACTGAGCTGCGCACATTACAGGGCATGACAGCAGGCAGTATTCTGTGACCCTAAACTTAAGCCAGGCTTCCCATTCTGGAAATTTTGCACCTCAGGTGCAGTGGGCATCCATCTGTGACATTTGCACCAATGAATTTTTTTTTTTTTTTTTTTTTTTTTGAGATAAGGTCTCACTGTGTAGTCCAGGCAGACTTCCAACTTGTGGAAATCTTTCTGCCTCAGCCTCCAGAGGCTGTGTCACCATGCTTGGCTGCTTTGATAAAAAATTTCAAAGTGTGCCCCCCTGCCAGGGCTTCACCCAGAGTCCAAGGCGAGGAGCCAAGAGCCTCTGAGGAGGAGAGGCCTGGCCTCGGGGCCTGACGTGGCTGCACGCAGGCACAGTTTCTTGGAGTGATGGGGAGGAACCAGAGGAGCATAGGCCATGATTCCAGTCACCCTGGTAGCGTTAGCGCTGGGCCTGGGGAGCCTAGGGGAGCACAACCCCGAAAGGAGACAGGCCGGTTGGCTCGTGCAATGGCCTTGGAGGCACAGCGTTTTTCCTGTCTGGATGCCTGGGAGCAGGTCTGTAACAGAAGCCTGGGTGCCGGGGGAGGCATGTGGATGCAAGGCTGGCTGCTGAAAGGGACAATGAACAGGTGGTCACCACCTCCCATCTCCGGGAGAAACTGCAGCGCTCCAGCTAGGGCCGCCCCCAGTGCTGAAAATAGTGCCCTGGGCAAGCTGCTCTCTGGGAGGCGGGTGCCGCGGGCGGGCGGGTGCCTCGGGTGGGCGGGCGGGTGGGCGCCAGCCATTCGTCTGCAGCATCTCTGCCTCCTGCAGGCAGAGCCGGGCGCAGAGGACCGCATGTCTGATGACACGGAGAAAGCTGCTGTGGACCCCAAGGACCCCAGCCGCCCCCGGTTCACGCTTCAGGAGCTGCGCGATGTGCTGCATGAGAGGAACGAGCTCAAGGCCAAGGTGTTCCTGCTGCAGGAGGAGCTGGCCTACTATAAGAGGTGTGCGGCCCTTGAGACTGGACAGCCCGGGGCGGGGCAAGCCTTTTCTCTGTGTCCTGCCTGGGTATCTGAAGTCACACCCACAAGCTGACCCTCCCTTTCTGAAACACGGACTACAGCATTTTATTTTATTTACTGGGATGGTGGCCACTGGCCTTGAACTTGTAGTGCACTTGGCTCAGTTCCCCTCAGCACACAGGAGGTGCAACAGCTCTCTGTTGAAGGGAGCACCAGGAGGAGGGACAGGTGCCCCACAGGTGAGCCCTGCTCCTGCAGAGAAAAGAACAAGACGGCTGAAACAGAAGGCTCATGGGAGGTGGCTCTGGATTGGGGCCCTTTACAGGCCAGGGTAGCACAGTCGGGGATGGAGACAGGAGGGCTGGGCAGCTTGCTGCAGGAGGAAGAAGCCCAAAGGTGGGAGACACACTGTGCAAGGACCGGAAGTGGGGAGTGTTGAAGGAGCAGCTTGGCCAGCGTGGTGGCTCACACCTGTCTTCGCAGCACTGGGGAAGCTGAGGCAGGAGGATTGCTTGAGCTGAGACCAGCCTGAACTACATACAGAGTGAGCTCAAGGTCAGCCTGAACTGCATAGTGAGACCCTGGTTTTTGTTTTTGTTTTTTGGGTTTTTTTGGTGGTACCGGGGATTGAACTCAGGACCTTGAGCTTGCCAGGCAGGCACTTATGCCCTTGAGCTACCTCCCCAGCCTGTGACCCTGTCTTAAGAAGACAAGAGGAGCGGCTTATCCTGGCTCACTACTCCAGAGGCTGCAGGCTCTGAGGCATGCGTAGTGCTGCAGAAGGGGAGGCAGAGCAAAGCTGCTCACTAAATGGTGTCCAGGAAGCTGAGCAGGGAGCAGTGCCAGACAGGAGGGGGCCAGATGAAGCCCCGAGGCCACGACTACCCACACACACCCGGAAGCTTGTCTTCCTGATCTCCTAGGCTCTCGAGCCAGTTGACAGTCAAGGTTACTTAATTAAGATTAACCTCTCAGGGCCAGAGAGATAGCTCAGTGACTTAAGTGCCTGCCTGGCAAGCACAAGGTCCTGAGTTTGATCCCTAGTAAAGATCAACCTCTCAGAGTAATTCTATCTGGCTGGAATAGATTTGAGAACCTGGCATGGTGGTACACAGGTGTAATCCTAACACTCAGGAGGCTGAGGCAGGAAGATCACCTCGAGTTTGAGGCCAGCCTAGGCTACGTAGTGAGTTGAAGGCTAACCCCTCAGGCAGATAGTGGGGCAGAGGCCACTGTTACCACCTTTCTGGGCCCCTTCATCTCACCTACTCTCAGCACCCTTCTGGAATGTTCCAGTTCTCACAGAATTTTTTTTTTTTTTTACTCGTTTATCTGATGCTTCTCAACTCTTTCCAGTGAAGACATAGAAGAGGAGGCCCGAATACCCCAGCCTACACCTGTTACATACCCAAGACTGTCCCCACAGCCAGAGTCCAGCATCAAACGGCTGTAAGTGACACACTTCTGACTCTGAACATGCCCAGTGGGGGGTTCATGACCTCTAACTTCAGCCCCTGACTCTGGGTTCATCTCTTATTGGATGCTGAGCTCCTTCGGGGTCTCTGGAGGAAGAGGTTTGCGAGGTGCTAGGGGGGGTGAAGGAGGCTGGGGCCTGTGGCTGGTGCTCCAGAGCTTGCTTGGTGTGTCACGTGGGGTGGGAGGTGGCTTCTGAGGAGTAGGAATAAGGCTAGGGTGTGGGGTCAGGGCTCAGTCATCCTCAGGGCTTGAACCCCAGCTGTGAGGTGCCTGCAGTGACCCTGCTGTTCCCAGTGTGCACTTCTGTGATGACGCATCCCCCAGCCCTCTGTTAGCTACTCGGTGTCCTTTGGTCCCTAACATGCACAGCCGGGTGCTGCCTGCCCAGGGAGACACAAAGACAGCGCCGCAGCCATGCTGCTTGACATTAGCAGATCCCTTTGGGATGTTCCCCCCCTCTGGTTCCACTTGCCCTTAGGGTGGGGGCTGGTGCAGCATGTCGTGCCAGGGATTGAACCGTGGTCCCCTGCGCCTGCCTAAGCTTGCCTGTTAAACAGGCGCTTTAGATCGCTGAGCTATGTTAGCCCCCTCCCTCCCTCCCCAGAATTCTTTTTTTTTTTTTTTGTGGAACTGGGGATTGAACTCAGGCCCTTGTGCTTGCCAGGCAAGCGGTTATTCTACTGAGCCATCTCCCCA
>NW_004524652.1:5873125-5884064 GCF_000260255.1 Octodon degus
AGTGGTATAAAATTTCAAAACAAGATTGTAGGAGAGTAACAATTTTTTTTTCTTTTTTCTTTTGATACATGAGTGACTTTTTTTTTTTTTTTTTTGTGGAACTGGGGATTGAACTCAGGCCCTTGTGCTTGCCAGGCAAGCGGTTATTCTACTGAGCCATCTCCCCAGCCCTAACAAATGCAGCCTCACACTTCTTCTTATTTATTTATTTATTTATTTTTTATTTTTTTATTTTTTGGCAGAACCAGGGATTGAACTCAGGTCCTCGCGCTTGCCAGAGAAGCGCTTATTCCACTGAGCCATCTCCCCGGCTCCCCTCCCCAGAATTCTGATGAACTATTACAGTCCTTGTCCTTGGAGAAAAAGGGATGCAAAATTACGTGTGAAGTTTCAGGAGGTTCATGGACTCCCAAAGGCTTTGGATAAAGGGCTGACACTGTGTTAGAAAGCTTAAAATTCTAATGCCAGATACTGTCCTGCAGGTCATCTCGATCATTCCTCCCCATAGGGCTGGAAGGGCAGGCATTCTTCCTGAACAGTAAAGGAAACCGAGGCACATCGCTGGTTTCTCCTGAGAGGCCCTCCTGGCCCCAGGCCTCCAGCTCTGCCTTGGCTGACTGCAGAAGGACATTGGTCCTCTACTGCAAGCCCAGAGAAGTTTCGCGATAACAGGTGTGGGTTGGGGTTCGCGGGGAGAGGAAGTGGGGTGGCCCACACACCTCCCCTTTCAGTACCCTATTGGAGAAGCCATAGCTGCTTCCCAGCCTGTGGGGGGCCACAAGCACAGCCCTTACAGATGTGGACGAGCTGACCCCTCCTCATGAAACATGGTGCCCAGGGAAGGCGTAAGAGACTCCTGGAGTGTTGGGGGGAACCCCAGCTTCCATCCAAGCCTTCTGGCAACTGCACGTTGCTTATTAGCTTCACTTTAGGTCCCTGCTGACATGGACGAAGGGTCCCAGTTCTAGCTAGAGGTCAGTATTTCCTAAAGATGCAGCACGGACCGAGAAGAGCTTGCTTTCCATTCCAGCACTATTTTGACCATGGATTAGTTAGCGATCTTCCATTCGTATCAAAACTCACAGAGCTGAAGAAAAAGAATTTAGCTAAATAACCAGAACTTTGCAGGTTGTTTCACTGAGGTGGTGTCCTGGCTGGGGACTTGATTCCTAAGTTATTTATGTTCCTGGGATTAAAAAAGGCAATGCGGCCCCCTTTCATTGCTCTCAGAAACTCTGGCTCAGGTTGTGTTCGCAGGGGGCCTGAGAAACTACTGAGACTCATTGGCGCTCAGAGGGTCACATGACCACCCCTTAGCCAATCATCAGGCAGCACATTGGCAGGTCTTTTTCCCATCCCATCCCATCATCATCCCCCCCCAGCTTAGAGTGTCTTAAGTTAGCTCCATTCAGTGGGCGTTGAGAAATAAGAACGGGGTCCTGCATAGGAGTGGGCTTCTCCAGGCTCTAGCATATAAGCTGACCCCTCGTATGTACGGCTAAGGTGACTCGATCTCGTGTGCTCCCTCAGGGCCTTACCCCTGGAGAAGTTTTCAGTGCACCCAGACACGGAGAAGCACTGTGCCTTCTTCAGCTACACGTCCTGGGTCTTCACGCACCAGACCTTTCCTGCACCTAAGGGTCCCCATTCACAGAGCCTCCTGTGCCCAAGCTGGAGCATGCATCCAAAGAATTTCTTGTGACTTTTTAATTTGCCCCTTCTCCTTTTTTTGGAACTGGGGATTGAACTCAGGTCCTTGCACTTGCCAGACAAGCGCTTAATCTACTGAGCTATCTCCCTGGCCCCGGCCCTTCTCCTAAGAAGGTAATTAAGTATGGGCTTTTGCCAGTCCCAAATTAGACGAAATCCAGAAGAAAGTTAGCAAAATTAACCAAGAAACCTTCCCACTAGTTCTGCCCACACTGCCAAGCTGTAGTGCAGCCCATCTCCCCCAGATGGTTCCCTTCACAGCCCTCCTCCCCTTTATCCTGCCCTGTGGTTGCTTGGCAAGCACTGGCATGGTGTAGCCTGGCACGTGACACACGCACTCCTGGAAGCCCAGCATTCAGGAGGCAGAGGCAAGGGGGCTACCTTGCAAGCTTGAGGCCAGCCTGAACTAGAGTGAGATCCTGTCTCCAAAAATTAGATGCTCTGAGCCCAGCAGGGAAAGGAGCTGGAACTGGGGAGCCCAGAAGGGGTGGACAGAAGATAGTACCAGAGAGAAAGAAACAGACAGTGCGAGACAGTGCCTCCTCCGTGGGGCACGGGGCCTGTCCAGTGCCACAGCCACAAAGGCTTTTGACCAGCACCGCAGGACACTGGTTGCCTTTGTCCCCCTCGGCAGCTGACGGGGCTGTGGCTGTGAGCTGAGAGCTGGAGGAGCCAGGGATGCACATTCCCTGGGACAGTTCCTAGAGGGACCCTGGGCTTTTACACCTCCCCTCCTGGTACCGCAAGGTCGTTCTGGTCTCTGTCTTTGCCTTGGGGGTGTTGTTCACACAGCCTGTTCAGTGCCAGGGCTCCCTGCCCTACACCAGCCCACCGTGTGCCCCCATCTGCATCCCCTGTCTATGAGGTCAGAGCCCCCAAGGAGGTGTGAAGGGCCTGCGCCAGCTCCGAGCCCTTGAAGTAAGACACCTTCCAGGCAGAGGCAAACAGCTGGCATGTACTATCTCCTTCTCAGATGAGGAAACTGAGGCCTACTTGCATCTTGGTTTTTGTGTTTTGAGATAGGATCTCACCGTGCAGTCCAGGCTGGCCTAGAACGCAGAGTGACCTTCCCGTCTCAGCCCCCTGGGTGCTGGGCCTACAGGCGTGCACACAGCCTGCTGCCCTTAGATCCCACCGTCGGGATGGCCCCGTCAGGCTCTTGAAGCTGGGCGTTTTGTCTGCGCGGCTCCCCTCCGTGCCTCCCTTTTCTCACCACTTCCCCAAGTCTGCAGATGTGGGCTGTCCGCCCGGGTCCTTATCTCTCAAATGCCCAAGTCAGAGACGCCTGACGTCGGATATTTCTGGGCTGAACACAACAGGAAACCAGAGACTCCTGCTGCCAGTCAAAACAGTGGCCTGAAGGTGGTCCAGGAATAGCTTGTGACCCGGCTGCCACCAGCCAGCCAGGGAGGGTGCGCCGGCACTGCCTGGGGAGGTCACACGGGCGTCTGTTGACTGCAGCCTTGATCCGCACAAACAGCAGGCACCAGCAAGCCCGCGCCTCTCCTCTTGGTCGTGGTCCCATTCACACGGTGGCTTCCCCTGGATGGTATAGGCAGTGGGACAGAGGACAGCAGTGGAGATAGAGAACAGGGAAGCTTGGGCTCAGAAAGGCCTTCCTCGCCGGACAGGCCAGCCTGGGAGTGGGCGGCTGTCGCAGTGGTAGCAGCAACAGTGCATTCTGTCCCTGTCCTCCCACCTACCACCCTCCTCGCTTCTACCAGAAATAGGGTTTCCAGCCGCCCGCCTCACCGCCAGGAATGCCACCCCGTGTGTACTTGGTTAGAGTCTTCCAGAAATATTCAGTGGGGAGGGAGGCGTTGAAATAGCTACCCCGCATTGAAGACCTAAACGTGGTGGAACCCTTGTGGTGGGAATGGCCATCCCTCAGGCAGCAGCTTCTGCCTAGTGGCACCTGGCAGTGTGGGCCCCTTGATGGGCCCTACATAAAGTCCAGCATTGCCAGGCATACCGATGTCTGTCCCCTGCTGACTGGGGCCGGGTGCTATGCAGTGACTGTCTTTGGGGGTGCCTGTTTGGGTCCTGGCAAAGGTGGGTGCACAGTAGTGTGGATTGGAAGGACTCGAAAGCCACCTGTGCTGGGCAGCCCAGCCTCTGGGGATTAGGCCTGTTCCTTTAGCAAAAGGTACCCTGTGTCCTCTGTCACCACCCATATGGTCTGCCAGCCAGCTCCTGCATGAAGTGTTGGATGCCATCCCAATGCAGGTACCACCACATTAACAGCAGTTATTTTATAGCTTTTGTAATCCTTTTTAAAAACAATCATAGGGCTGGTGAGATGGCTCAGTGGTCTAAAGCACCTACTTAGAACAAACTTAGCAAAGCACAGGTGACCACGGTTCAATCCCCCAGCACCACATGCCAGCCAGTCCGTCCCCTGGTGGGCTGAGCTGGCCACACACACACACACACACACACTCACAAATAAATAAATTTTAAAAAATAAATAAATAAATAAATAAATAAATAAATACAATCATAACTGGGGCTGGTGAGATGGCTCAGTGGTCTAAAGCACCTACTTAGAACAAGCTAAGCAAAAACGCAGCGACTGCAGTTCAATCCCCAGCACCACATGCCAGCCAGCCCCGCCCCTTGGTGTGCTGAGCTGGCCACACACACACTAAATAAATAATAAAAACAATCATAACTGAGTGATGGCTGGGTGTGGTGGTACACAAGGGTAATCCCAGCACTTGGGAAGCTGAGGCAGGAAGGTTGCCAAAACGTCAAGGCTATCCAGGCTATGTAGTTCCAGGCCAGCCTGCATTAACTACCAAGATCCTATCTCAAAAAAAAAAACCCTGAACTTTAAAAAATCATAATTTAAGGCTGACAGAGATAGTTCAGCGGTCTAAAGCACCTGCTTAGGCAAATTCAGGCACGTACGCAGGGACTGCAGTTTGATCCCAGGCATCACATACTGCGCCAGCCCTGCCCCCAGGGTGGGCTGAGCCTGTCACCAAATATTAATTAAATAAATTTTTTAAAAATAACTTAAAAAAAAAAACCTCGGGAAGCCTGGTTGTAGTCTCATGTTTATGGCTCCTGCTACTGGCAGCCGTGACCTATCAAGAGAGGCAGGGCCACACCTGCTAAAGTGACACAGCTTCTGCTTTGGTCCATGTCCACTCCTACCTGTCACCTGGCTGCTGTGAGCACGCATCTTGCATGCCGTGGCAGAGCTGGAGCTAAGAAGGGGGTCCCACAAGCCCCAAAGCACATCCAACTCCTGGGTCTGCGTTCCCAGCCGCTGAGGGCTGCTGGGTTCCTTCCATGGCCAGCACACAGCATATGTTCCAAAGCGCCACAGAGGATAACACTTAAATAGTCATGATGAATGGTCCCGCAGTTCTGCAGGCCGAAGGTCAAGTTCAGCAGGGTGAGTCCCCCAAGGGAGCCTCGGCCCCCACAAACCCTGAGGCCTCTTTCCTTGGTGACGGACTTTGTCCTATGGAAGCATCCCCACTGCCTGCCTCAGCACCACATGGCAGGTGGCCCTTCCCTTGGCGTGCGTCCCTGTTCATGGTCTCCCTTTTCCCATTGGGCTAGAGCTGCCCTCCCCTAACTGGGGCCATGTGGAGGGACCCTGTGTCTGTAGGAGATGATGCCCTGAGCTGCTGTGGGTTGGGACTTCAACTAGATTTGGGGGAAGGCATGCAGGTGGGCTTGTGACGAGGACCAGCAGTGGGACTCGTGGGACTCGGCTGGACCATCCGTGGAGTGGACATCTGTCCTGTCTCCTTTTTTATCTTCTCTGTGTCTGTCTGTACTTCCCTAACCAGGATCTTTACAGCCATAATGCCCATGGTGGCAGCTGGATTGCTGCTCGATGACCCCACGCTGCAGCCTGTGCGACGACTCGTTTCCCTTGTAGGCACTGTGTGTGTTTGGGCTTCCGTTTGCACTGTGCCTTGGCGGTGTTGCTGCGGCTCCCGCTGGGGCCGGCCTGGCTCCTCTGGCCTCTGGAAGCTGCATGGCTGTCGCCTGCGTGCTGGCATCTGGAGTGGGTGTCAAGTTCCTTGTCGAGGGCCTCGGCTCTGTCACCGATAATTCTTTTTGTTTCTTTTGTTTCCGTTCTAAAAACCACCTTGCCCACGATCCAGTAAAGAAGGTCCTTTAGGCGACGGGTCAGTAACCAACGCCCACCTCCGTCCCTGCGTGACACTAACTCCATGTTTGGATCTTCACGCCACGCCAGAGCTTTCTAAACTGCTTTGTCTTGCCAGGCCCTAGCCAGGCAGCCGTTTGGTTTGATGTGGCTGCAAAGGGAAAAGCAGGGAGAGCAGCGGGGGGGCATGTGGGGCAGCGTAACCCCAGGAGCCGCTGTTCTGGCTGGCTGCTTGCCCTGCCTGCCTCTCTCCCTGTGGAGAGAGCTCCCAAGTCAGCCAGGAGGGATGTCCTGCCTGGTCCGGCTCCCGCTGTGTCTGCCCGAGAGCACAGTGCCTTCATGCTAGGGAGCATTAATTTTCCTGGATCCCCTGGGTTGCCCTGGAGTTCTGTGATGAGCACTGCCTTCCTGGGGGAAGGTGATGGTAGGTCCTGGAAGCATGGGAGCATGAAATTATTTTCACCCATATGTGATTAAAACACTTCCATAGGCCACTGCACTAAAAGACAGGCCAGTGGAGAGAGGGAGCCAAAAATAGTGCATGTGAAGATCAGGTATCTCAGCGGCTCCCCTGGAAACACAAAGGAGCCGTTCTCTCAGCTCCTCTCTTACCAAGTTCAGAAACCGAAATTGAAGAGTAAGACCTTGGTGAGAACAGAAGGTGCCTTAGCCGAGCCTGGTAGTATCGAAAGAGATTTGGCAGCTTAGAGAGAGCTCTCGGGAGGCCCTCATGGCTGGCGAAGTCCAGCGTGTGGCCGGCCCAAGTCTCCCTCTATGTGGTCGGGACGCCAGACTTGTTCTGAACGGACTGCTCTGTAAGCTTTGTTCTGATCGCTGAGGCGTCCGCCTGACAGTTCACCCTGCACAGTACGCATAGCAGTTTAAAAGCACGTGGAGGAGTGGGGCGTGTGGTACATGCCTGTGACCTCAGCACTCGGGAGGCTGAGCAGGATAGCTGAGAGTTCAAGACCCCTGTAAGCCACATAGTGAGACCCTGCCTCAAAATAACTAAGTAGACTTCCTAGGGGCTGAGGACCTAGCTCAGTGATAGAGCACTTGCCTAGCTGTACACAGCACAGGTTCTATGCCCAGCAGCACCAAAAAAACCCCAAACAAAGACACCTTTGGTCTTCATTAGCTTTTACTGCGTAACTGGTTACAGAAATAAACACCAGAGGCTTCACCATTAAACCCATTTTTGGAAGTCTGATGTGAATATCTCCATATTGCACCCACCCGCTTTATCCAGGGGATTATTTATTTATTTATTCGTCTTTTTGAAACAGGGTCACAGTGTACAACTCAGGCTGGCTTTGAGCTCACTTGGTAGCCCAGGCTAGTCTCGAACTCACAACGATCCTCTTGGCTCAGCCTCCCAAGTGCTAGGATGATAGGTGTGCACCACCATGCCCAGCTATTGAGCCAGTTCTTAATATTACTTATTACATTTTTTACCTACCTACAGTAACTTCCTCCTAAGCAATAATCCATGACCCGTGGCCTGTGGTGCGCTGCTTGCAGTGTCCCAGTTGACAGTCCACAAATGCGGACCTGTTTACACTGGGGATACTCTGGGCTTTAGGTTCCACCTGCTTTCAAGTGCTCCTCTCTCAACGTTAGGGAATTAGAGTCCTGGGCTAGCTGGGAGTGCGGCGCACGCCTGTAATCCCAGGAGGGTCCTTGCAAGTTCAAGCCCAGCCTGGGCTACAAAGCGAGCTCAAAGCCAGCCTGAGCTGCACAGTGAGACTCTGTTTCAGAAAGTCCAAAAGAAGAAAAAGAGAAAGTCCTGGGATGTGGCCTCATGGCAGAACAGTAGCCTAACAAGTTTTCATCACCTGTACCCTAAAATTAAAGAAACTCATGACCTGTTTCTGGGGGCTTTTTGTCCCCATGGGTCCCAGGCAGGACCCTCAGTAGCGGCCCAGGCAGAGTAGCCCTCATGTCACACGCGTGCATGCACACCCCGCTCATGCGTGTGACCCCAGCATGCCAAGGCCGATGACTACAGAAGGCCCTGGCTCTTTCCAGTGCCCTCCGCCATGCTGTGTGACGTGTCCTTCCGCACCTGCGTGGCCCTGCTCCCTCGCTGGCTGCCATGTCCCTGGCGTAGCAAACAGATGGATGCCCAGCACAGCCTCCGCGCTCATTTCCGTCTCTTCCTTCCCAAAGGTTTAGCTTCTTCTCCCGAGACAAGAAGCGGCTGGCCAACATGCAGAGAAATGTGCACATCCACGAGTCCTTCGGCCAGTGGGCGAACACCCACCGTGACGACAGCTACACGGAGCAGGGGCAGGAGGCCCTACAGCACCTGTGACCGCGGCCCTCACGTCGAGCATGCCCAGGGCCGCACCCTCGAAGCCGGCCCCTAGGGGACACTCTGCTTCGAGAATGGACATGAGAAACTGATGCCAAACTCTAAAGAAATGTTTATTTATACCCAGGGCTGTTACTGTTTCTAATAGATGACTCTACCCTTAGGATATATATTTAATAATCCCACTGACTGAGGCCAGATTTTCCCACTACTTTTAGTAACAAGCTTCTTCAAGCCAAATACATCACTTATCACTGTAATTGCCATTTGACTGACTTTGCATCAAATGCTAGGTGTAAAGGTTTTTACTATCTTGTCATACTTCCGTGGGAGACAGCTTCTTGTAAAAGCATGCCAATATGGTGGGTGCCACGGTACACACCGGTGACCTCAGCATTCAGGAGGCTGAGGCAGGAGGATCGTGTGCCTTTAGGCCAACTTGGGCTACATAGTGAGTTCAAGGCTAGCCTGAACTCCATAGTGAAATCCTGTCTCAAAAGGAAAAATTGTGGTAGCTGATCAGATAGGACATATCGATGGACAGCAGGGCCTCTGAAGTCAAAGGCAGAGCTTCCCCCATGGAGACCTGAAGCACAGGACATAAATGACAGCCCTCCACCAGAGATGGGGGGTCGTCCTCAAGAGCAGCACTTGTTCCCAACCTCCCGGAGCGGGTGGCAGCGTGGAGGGCAGCGTGCCTTGGAATCTGCAGTGCGTTTTGCAGTACTAACCAAACAAAGTTGCTAAAGATAAGGCGGTGTTTCCGGTGTGCATTCTTTCTCCTGGCATCTTTTTCCACATGAAGTGCTGCTTCTCTCGCAAGGAAGACACATTTGCCCGAGCAGATTGGGAGCAGGGCGTGGGAACCTCAGTGGTGGGGGGCAGGGCAGAGGAAGGGTGCTGGGTGACAGATGGCAGGGGCTGCACTGCACAGTTGGGTGACTCAGCCAGCTGCCTGGTCTGCAACTGGGGCGTTGGTGGCCGCTCACATACTTCCGTACCACCCACAGCAGCAGGGCTCAGGGCTGGGTCCCCCGGCTCCAAGCCCACTGAAGGACATCTTGATCAGTGCGTCCTGTTGGCAGAGAAAGCTCAGGGGAAGCAGGGGAAGGTCTGCAGGCTCCACGATGAGGCTGTTCTCAGTGCACTGCGAGAGACCTGTAGTTCTCAGACTGGAACTCGTGCTGGGGTTGTTAGAATTTTCTGTCATACAAAGAAACAGTCTCGGGCTGCGGAGATAGCTCAGCGGTGTGAGTGCCTGCCTGGCAAGCGCAAGGTCCCTAGTTGGATCCCTGTACTACAAAAAACAAAGAAGGGAACAGCCTCAAGGGACCTAGAAGTCAGCACATGATGACACACCTGTATTCTCAGCCAATGAGGATCACAAGTTGGAGGCCAGCCTGGGCAATTTAGCAACCTAACAAGTTCCTATCTCAAAAAATTAAAAAATGAAATGGGCTAGGGATAGAGTTCAGTGCCAAATCCCAAATTCAGTCCCCAGTGCAAAAGCAAAACAGCACAAAACACTAGTAAGTATGACTCTTCAGGCTAAATCATTTTAATTTCAATGCAAAAATCTTATATTCAAGAAATCTTAACTTGCAAAGCTACAGCCATTGGTAAAAATGCTAAATGTCACTTTTCTGAAAAATTACAGAGTGGTATGATATTTAATTCAACATTCCCACTAGGTAAGACCAAGAGATCCAGCTTTCAAACAGACCAGAGTAGGGTCATCAGGAGAGGAACACGGCTCAGCCGCAGTTCCCAGGTTCACGCCCCTCAGCCCTTCATCCTTTGTCTCACTCCATTCCCTTTTGCTGAGCTGGATCTTCCTGGGGGCCTGGAAGCCCACCCCCATCACAGCTCCAGGGCACAGATAAAGCAGAGGACAGTCAGCACTTCCCAGCGCGGGCTAGGGCGGGGGTGGAGTAGCTGGTAGCTGACACACATGTCCGCACTGGCTTCCAGCTTGGGCTCTGGATGGTCTGCTAGGATTTACTCTGTATTTGTGAGGGCCTGCCCCTTAGCTCAGTTCTTTAAGTGGCTGCTGCAACAAAGCAGTCAGGCTCAGGTTGCTGTGGTTCAATCCCCAGAACTCAAGCCAGCCAAACCTGCCCTGAAAGCATTCGGAGCCAGCCAAAAAAAGCCTACTCTATTTGTCTTCATCCCCATTCAGTAAGCCCTGGGGCTTCCAGTGTGGACACGGCCAAAATAAACTTCAACCAGATGAGGGTCCAGGAGTCACGGAGCAGTGAGGAAGGGGCACTGTCACTTCCTTCGTCCACACACCAAAAATCATTTCAAGCATATGGGAAGAAATCAAGGCACATTCTCATCTGCCAAATGAAAGGAGAACAGTGGCTCCCTGTGATAGTCTTTCTTCTTCTTCTTCTTTTTTTTTTTGGTACCAGGGATTGAACTTGGGACCTTGCATATGCCAGTCAGACACTTATGCCACTGGGCTGTGTCTCTGGCATTATGACCTATGCTTATGCTGGAACCACAAAACTGTTACTGAGCCTGTTAGTAACACAGCCTGCTCAGGACGGAGCTCAATGGTAGATGCTGGCCTAGCAGGTCTGAGGCCTTGGGTTTTGCCTGGCACCAAAGCCACCTCCTACAATCACACAGCCTTAGAACTAGCAATGATAATCCAATCTGGGTTTGGTGACACACGCATAATCCCAGTTCCTCAAGAAGTTAAGGCAGGGGGCCCAGCCCTAGCTCAGTTCTTTAAGTGGCTGCTTCCACAATGCTGGCAGCCTCAGTTTGCTGTAGTT
>NW_004524652.1:5885339-5886592 GCF_000260255.1 Octodon degus
AAGAAAAAGAAAAGTTCATACCAGTTTGACTCTAGAGTCCAGACTGGAAGAAAAACTGTCCCAAAGCCCATTATCAGCAAGTTTTATTGAGTCACTAGACACAAGCCTTGCAGTCACCCTTGCCCTGCCCCTTCCTCCTGGACCAGCCCTTACCCTCTACTTGCTCCGGTCCCTCTTCTCCCGCCCCTTGAGCCTGTCCTCCCGCAGGTCCCTCTCTCTGTCCCAGTCACTGTCAGGCCACATCCTGGCCTGCTCCCTCTCCTGCCATCTCTTCTCCCGCCCCCTGTCATGGTCCCGATCGCGCGCCCTGAAGTCCCAGTGTCTTTCCCGGGAACGCGACCGCTCTCTCCTTTCCCTTTTGCCCTCCCTATAGAAGTCGTTTTTCACCACCGGCAAGTTAATCGGCTTGCGGAAGGGCCGGTCCCGCCCCCCAAACCTCAGCTGCCCCGACTCCTTCTTGCCACCCAGCCCGCCGCCCAGCCGCCTGGGGATCCAGCCACGCAGCGTGCGCTCCAGCTCGTAGTCCACGAAGACCTCGTGCTGGTCGATGAGCAGCCCGTCGGCGTCGCGGTGCGCCTTGAGCAGCGCGCGCTCCTCCTTGTACTCAATGAAGGCGTAGCCCTTGGAGAAGCCGGTCACCAGGTCCCTCACCAGCCGCAGCCGCCGGATGTCCCCGTAGCGGGAGAAGACTTCCCTCAATTTGTCCTCTTTGGTCTGCAGGTTTAGTCTGGCCACAAACAGCGTAAGGAGGGGGTCCCCAGTGACGCCCTTGTTGGGGACATAGCGCGCCAGCATGGCTCTCCAGACCGCGCGGTCGTGGGGGTCCTCATCGGTGCCGTCGATGCTGCCTGCCTTCAGCGGGTCGTACTCTTTGGCGATGGGCATCCAGTCGCTCATGATCTAGGTGTGACAGAGGAGGGTGTGTGGCGCTGTCCTGGTCTCCATCCAACCCCACCCCCACTCCCCATCACTGTGCAGGGGAGCCATGTGGCCACCCAGCTGCGGAGAGGCACAGGTGGCATGGTGCGTGGAGACTCTGTGACCCCCTCCACCCCCTCAGGGAGCACACAGCTCATCCAGCGTGGCCACCACGGGACACTGACCAACGGCACTGGGACAGGCACTAAGATCAAAAGCCAGCCAGACCATGCAGTGGTCCAGGGGACTGGCATGTTGGCAAGCCAGGCACAAGGTTCAACCCCTGCTCTGCAGATAAAACAAGAAAAGTGGGCGGGGGAGGTGGCTCAGTGGAA
>NW_004524652.1:5888467-5896350 GCF_000260255.1 Octodon degus
GTGGTGCTGGGGGATTGAACCACCACCCCTGTGCTTACTCTAAATAGGTGCTTTGGACCACTGAGCCATCTCACCAGCCCCAAGACCTACAATCTTGATGTCTACCTTACTCCCCATCCCATCCCAGGGTGCCAAATACTCTGGTAACAACAGCTGACTTTCCTTAGCATCAGGTGCCAGGTGTCTCTCTGGGCTCGTAACTCCTCTCACCGCCTGGCAATACCAGGCTTGGGCAACCACAACTCCTGTCTCTGAGATAAGGCAAGTCAGACACAAAAGGTTGCCTTTTAGAGCTAAGAACCAAGAGCTCTGTGAGCTTTGGATGCTGGAGTCCCTAATCATCTCCTCAGATGGCTTTAATAAAGTAGACAGCTTTGAAGGCAGGATTCAATCACAAGTACTAAAAAGAGAGAAAGAAACTAGCCAGGCTCGGTGGTGCACACCTGTAATCTCAGCACTCGGGAGGCTGAGACAGAGGGACTGATCGCCTGAGTTCAAAGCCAGCAGGGGCCACACAGTAATCAAGGCCAACCTGCACTACATAGTGATACCCTGTCTGAAAAAAACAGACTTTTTCAAATAAAAATCTAAGAGAATCACAAGGCATAAGCATGGGTTTCGCTCTCTCTCTGACGCTTCCATCAACACTGACGACACAACACCCCTCACTACCGCTTATTAGTCTTCCTTGGTCTAGCCCCACGGCTGCAGCACCATTCGAGGATTCCTGGGACCATCTCTGGATTTTTACAATCCGATCATTGTTATGAGGGGGGTCGGAGGGCATCGAGAACCACTCAGGTTTAAGACCTACTCCTTCCATTTTGGGCAGATTTGAAATATTTTGAATTTTTAAAAATTTATTTATTTATTTTTGCTGGAACCAGGGATTGAACTCAGGCCCTTGCACTTGCCAGGGAAGCACTTATTCCACTGAGCCATCTCTCCAGTCCCAAATATTTTGAATTTTGAGTCTCTAGGTGTTGCAGTGTCAAAATCTATAATCCCAGCACTCTGACAGGTAGAGGCAGAACGCAATTTGAGCCTAGCCCAAGCCACAAATGCTTTAGTGGCACCCTGTCTCAAAATAAAAAGGCACAAGGGCCAGCCAAATAGCTCAGCGGATTAAAGCCCCTGCAAGGGGACACAGGGCCCGATGGTTCCAAGGTTCGATCCCCGGCCTCCCCGGCCTCCGTGCCGGCCCCGCCCCCGACGGGCGCTGAGATGGCAATCGAGACAGGGCGTGGTGGTGCACACCTGTAATCCCAGCTCTTGGGAGGCTCTAAACAGGCGGATCCGATCTAATAGTGAGACCCTGAACACCCTGCCCTGTAGATCCTTCCCTAAATACAAACAAACAAACATAAAAAGGTACCAAAGGGCTGGAAATGAAGCTCAGGGAGAAGGCCCTGAGTTCAAGTCCCAGTACAGTCTCAGGATTCTTTTGTAGCAAACGCACAACCCTGGGTTTTTGTGAAGATCTGACAGCACCCATACAAGTACTTTATAAAAGTTAGTATACTGCAAACACGAGTTTTTGTTGCTTTAAGTCTCTCATCAGGCCTTCGCGAGGCGGCTTCCTCCCCTGCCCAGCCAGGCCGGAAGCCGGGCCAGGCCCCGCCCACACCAGACCCCCTCCGGGCATGCGCAGTGGCGCCGCCGAAGCAAAGGCGGAAGCCTGGCTCAGGGACTGCAGCTCTATGTCCCCATCCCTACCTCCAAACGCAACCACAGCCCGGGTCGGGGCTCACATCGCCGACTCTTCCCCCTCGCCTCCTGGCCGGGCGCAGGAGGCGGCCGTCCCTCCCCGTAGCTCTCCTCTGTCCCCTCTCCACAACGCCCGTCTTCCCTTTGCCAGGCTTCAACATGGCGGCACCTCACGCGCATCCCCGGCGGCGTCGCCCGGTTCCCTTGCCTTCCCCCGGCGTGGGCCCCGCTCCCTCCAGCTCGCTTCCACTCACTGCGGCACACGCGAGCGCCTTCTCCCGCAGACACAGGAGCGCGGCACCGAGCGACGACGGCTTCCTTACGCGGCCTCGATGGGGCTGCACATTGGAAGCGGCAGATTCGCCGCGGGTGCTGGCGTGCTCTTTGCTTTGACGCGGTCCCGTTGCGTGCATCGAGCACCACGCGTTTCCCAAAGAAAATGAGCTTTCTCTTGTTTCTAATGTTTTACATGAAAAAGAACAACAACAACAAAAAAAAACTAAATTAAAAGGCTGTGTGGCTACGTTATCGAATGTGCGTTCTCTGGACGCAGTTTAGACGCAGAGACTAGCTGTAATGGTTGCTCCCTTGGAAAGGCATGCAACGGCGTATGTTAAATTTTGTAGTTTCTCTTTTTTTTTTTTGAACCGGAGATTGAACTCAGGCCCTTGTGCTTGCCAGGGAAGCACTTATTCTACTGAGCCATCTCATTTAGCATTCAAGCAGAACAGTACTTTCAGAAAAAGTTTGGCGTTACTGACTTGAGTCTTCTGGGATTTTACAAAAATGCCATTTCCTGAGCTCTTCTAAATGACCAGAACGTCTAGAAGTGAATTAAGAATCTCTAGATATTTGAAAATAAAAACTTTTTTGCAAGCCCTCAAAGGATTTTTTAAGCATTCTGAAAGACTCCTATTAAAAGCCCAAATTTAATAAATATTTAAGATTATGATGTATCAATTAAAAATAAAAATACATTTGAAGAAATAGCTCAGGGTAGGGGGCTTCCGGTCAGGCGCAGGGGACCCAGGTTTGCTCCCCAGCTACCCATGCCTTACCAGACTCGCCCTCAAGGCAGCCTGAGCCAGCCAAAAAAAAAAAAAGGAAATACACCAGGGTCCAAGGATTTAGCTCAGTGACTCGGTGCCTGCCTTGCAAGTGAGGTCCTAGGTTTGATTCCCGGTAACACGCCCCCCCAAAAGCCCAAATTTAAGAACAAACCAGGAACTGTATGATTCGTAAATATTTGTGAAATGGATCACACTTTATATTTCAATTGTGTTAATTGTATTGTGTGTGTAAAGATTTTGTATTGCAATGCTAGGGACGGGACTCCTGGCCTAGATGTGCTGGGCATCCAACCTACCACCAAACCACACTCCCACACTTAACATTTTTATTCTTTCATTTATTTCTTTATTGAAACAGGCTGGCCTCAGACTCAAAGCAGTCCTCCTGCCTGGCCTGAGTGCTGTGATCACAGGTGTGAGTCACCAGAATCAGCTTATGCTCAGGTTTGGTTAAAAGGGAGGTGGCTCAGTGGAATAAGCGCTTCCCTGGCAAGCGCAAGGGCCTGAGTTCAATCCCTGGTTCTGAAAAAAAAAAAAAAAAAAAAAAAAAAACAGAGAGAGAGAGAGAGGGAGAGAGGGAGAGAGAGAGGGAGACAGCTCAGTAGAATAAGTTCCTGCCTCGCAAGCACAGGGTCCTGAGTTCAGTACCCGAAAAAAACAAACGAGCCAGCTGGAGCAGAGTGCGCACTTGGCATGTGTGAGGTCCTGGGCTCTGAGTCCCAGCCACCAAAGAAAGAGGGGAGAGGGCCGGGAAGATGGCTCAGTAGGATAAGCGCTTGACTGGCAAATGCAAGGATCTGAGTTCAATCCCCAGTTCCGCCAAAAAAAAAAGAAAAGAAAAGAAAAGAAAAGAGGGGGGAGGAGCTAAAGGGCCCATGCCCAGGCCCAGTCAATCTGTATAGTGAAACATTTACACAAAACATGTCATAGGCTGGGGAGAGAGCTCAGCGGTCTAACCCAGGGAACCTAGGAGCTGAGGGAGGGCAGGGATTTGATTTGATTTTTTTTTTTTTTTTTTCAGAACTGGGGATTGAACTCAGGCCTTACACTTGACAGGCAAAGGCTTATTCTACTGAGCCATCTCCCAGCCCCTAGGGCAGGGATTTTTGCAGAAATCTCAGCCTAGGGGCTGGTGAGATGGCTCAGTGGTCTAAAGCACCTACTTAGAACAAGCTTAGCAAAGCACAGGGACCGCGGTTCAATCCCCCAGCACCACATGCCAGCCAGCCCGCCCCCTGGTGGGCTGAGCAGGCCACACACACACACACACACACACACACATAAATAAACTAAATAAATAAATAAATAAATAAATAAATTTTTTAAAAAAGAAAAAGAAATCTCAGCCTAGTGAAGCTCAAACATTTAACGTCACTGGCCAGCCCCAGGCTGAGCCCACTGCATTCTGTGAACAACCCCACAAGGAGCAAGTGGCAGGCTCCACGGGTGAGGCGAGGGCCATGTGCGGAGGAGGGGGAGCTTTAGCCCCCTCGCCAGCCTCCCTCAAGCTCTTCCCACCCAGCACTCTGAGTCTATATTAGGGGGAAGGTGGAAAGCAAAAGCTTCTGTCATGCAGCGAGACTGAAAACCTGTGCACACAATCTCAGCCTTTCTGCAAATACTTTCCTCAAGTGAAAGGACATATAAACTGAGTATGGAAGGGAAGGAGCACAATTCAGTACTGGAGGAGGCTGAGGCAGGAGGGTGGCAAGTCTAAGTCCAGCCTGAGACTTAAGAGATCCAATCTCAACATGAAAAGAGCTAAAGAGTCCGGGACGGGGAGATGGCTCAGTAGAATAAGTGTTTCCCTGGCAAGTGCAAGGACCTCCTGAGTTTAATCCCTGGTTCCATTAAAAAAGAAAAAAACAAAAAAGAAAAGGGCTGGAGAGAGGGCCAGCAAGAAAGCTCAGCAGACTGTGCTTGCCTAGGCAAGCACAGGGACGAGGACTCAATCCCTGGCACCACATGCAGCTCTGGCCCTAACCCCGAGCTCAGGTGAGCTGGGCACAGAGATTAGGGGTGGTGGCATAAGCCTGTAATCCCAGTGCTAGGGAGGCTGAAAACAGGAGGATCACAGTGAGTTTGAGCTGTGCATAATGAGACCTCATACCAAACACATTTTAGAAAGGGTGGGGGACTGAGACGAAGCTCAGTGCGAGGGACCTGGGTTCGAGTCTCAGTACCAGAACTAGTATGGTGGTATATACTCTTGGAATCTCAGCACTATTCAGAAGGCTGAGGCAGGAGCTCAAAGCAGTTTAGACCACATCGAGGTTTCAAGGCCAGTTTGAGCTACATATCAGGTCCCTGTCTCAAAAAAAAATCCTCAGTACATCCTCCCTCAAAGAAAAGAAAAATTAAAACCCCTAAAGACTAATTTTGACAAAACCATTAAGCTGGCATTGCTGGCATTTTAACCAGCCTGGGAAATCTCCCAAATTCTTGCTGTTTTCATGCATGATTGAAGACCTAAGCTGGGTGTAGAGAGCAGGGCAGGCTTGGCTGTACCATCGGGCAGTGAATCACGGGACCCTGACGCTCCACTCTGGGCACACAGGACCCCAAAGATCCCCAGCGGAACTTTCCTGTTTGTGACTCTGATGCCTTAACCTCTACGGGTCCATTTTTATTACTGAGAAGCCACCCACTGACTTCTGATTTCCGTTTCACTCCTTCCCTGCCTGCCTTAACTCTCAAAGGGGAAGTCTTTTTTTTTTTTTTTTTTTTGTGGAACTGGGGATTGAACTCAGGCCCTTGCGCTTGCCAGGGAAGCACTTATTCCACTGAGCTAACTCCCCAGCCCCTCAAAGGGGAAGTCTTGTTGAAATTATTTTTAAACTTCATATGATGATATATTCTTAGCACTTTTGGATTGATTGATTGATTGATTGATTGATTGATTGATTGTCTTTTTGGGAAGAGTCCCACTATGGAGTTCAGGCCCGCCTTGAGCTCACTTTGTAGCGTAGGCTAGTCTCGAACTCACAAGGTTCCTGCTGCCTCAGTTGCGGGACTGCAGGGATTACAGGCGTGTAGCACCACACCCAGCTTCTCTTATTTGTGTTTCCTTCTGTTTTGTTTGAGAAAGGGTCTAGGCGATCCTCCTGCCTCAGCCTCCTCAGTGCTGGGATTGCAGGCCTGTGCCAGCCCAGCCAGCGTGAGCATCAGTGCTTACGAGAGAAAAGACTTAACACGAACTATACAAATATACAACAAGTTACAGACTGGCTTACGGCGGCTGCCCGGAGTCTGGTGTCAAAGAGTGCAAGAGGTCGAAGGCTTGGAGCTCTTTTCTGTGTCCCGGATGAGTCCGTAGCAGGAGGCAGAAGGGTCGGTGCTTCGGGGTGAAGTCTGCTCTGGAAGCCAGGAGACGGCGTCCAAGATGGGAGCGCAGACTGGAGCTCCTCCCAAGCAAACAGCGATCCTTGCTTCTTCCTTTCTCCTTAGTACCGTTCTGGTGACATCCTCCCTGGGGTGGGTCCCCACTGGGGACCACGCTGAGCCAATCTGGGTGGGCGCTGCTTACTCAAGCGGACACAATTAAGCAACCTTTGCACCATTCTTATAAAATACTTTTTAACTGGGCTACTTGAGTTCAAGTCTAGCCTTAAGGATATATGAAGCCTCTGTCTCAAAAAAATAAGGCCGGGGGGCATGGTGGCAGGTTCCTCGTAATCCCAGCACTTGGGAGGCTGAAGCAGGAGGATCGTTGTAAGTTTCAGACTAGCCTGGGCTACAAAGTGGGCTCAAGGCCAGCCTGCACTGCATAATGAGACCCTATCTCAAAAAGACCACCACCAACAACAAAACAACAAAACACAAAACAAAAAGGCACGACCAATACTCTTTAAGTTTTGTTGTTGTTGTTTTTTGGCGGAACCGGGGATTGAACTCAGATCCCTGCATTTGCCAGTCAAGCGCTTAGCCTACTGAGCCATCTCCCCGGCCCCACCCTTTAAGTTTTGTGCCAGGCATCTCACAGCGACCTTGCCAGCCTATCCTCATTGCCATCTGCTTGCAGGTGGCAGAGCCAGGACTCAAGCTCCTGGGGTCTGGCCTGGGACGGCCCCTCTTGCACTCCGTACTGTTGAGGCCCGGGTTTTGCTCTTGTGCACTGGCATCCAAGGGCTTGATCCACACACACTGTGCCCCCTTTCACTCCGGTTCAGCAGGGTGAGAACAGCGTTTCTTTTTCCTCCTGTTTCTGGAGGCGGCCAGGGCCTTGCAGGTCGCACACACAGCTGAGCTCCCTCTCCACCCGGCCTGAGAAGCTACACTTTTTTTAGTGAGGGTCTCGCGATGCTTTTTCCTTTGCTTTATTTTGGTGCTGGGGATGCGTCCCAAGGTATTTGCATGCTAGGCGCGTGCTCCACCTCCAGCCTTGTCCTCTGTTGCAGGTCACCTTTTCACTTTATTGTCTATTTATTTCTAGAGAAAGGGTCTTATTACATAGTCCAGGCTGGCTGCTTTTTATTTTTCTTCTCTGTATTTATTTTTTGGGGGGATTTTTTGAGACAGAGTCTTACTTTGCAGCTCAGGCTGGCCTTCAACTCACTATGTAGCGCCGGCTGGCCTTGAGCTTGCAGCGATCCTCCTGCTGCAGCCTTCAGGGTGCTGGGATCAGGGACACGTGTCACACCCAGCTGCCTTTTTATTTCATTGATTGTGGCCTTGGACTCACAGAAGCTTTTACTTTTGATAAAATTCCATTTATCTGTGTTGCCTGTGCTTCAGATACCGCAGTCAAGAAATCACTGCCTAGTCCAGGGACGAGCAGCAGGACACGCGGCAATGAATGTTTGTTTTCTTCTGTGAGTTTTAGTTTTTGGTTTTACATTCGGGTTTTCAAAATCTATTTTGAGGGCTGGGGAGATGGCTCAGTGGAATAAGCACTTCCCTGGCAAGCGCAAGGGCCTGAGTTCTAATCCCCGGTTCCACTAAATAAATAAAAATCTATTTTGAGTTAGTTTTTCTATATGGTGTAAGGCCAGAGCCTGACTTTATTATTTATTTATTGGCAGTGCTGGGGTTGAATCTTCTACACTGAGCTACATCTTCAGCTACTTTTTTTTTTTTTTTTTTCCAGAACTAGGGATTGAACTCAGA
>NW_004524652.1:5897884-5898610 GCF_000260255.1 Octodon degus
AAAAAAAAAAAAAAAAAAAGACTAGGATGTAGCCCAGGGTTTAACCCCCGGTACTACGAAAACAAGCAAATAAATATCACCACTTTCTCAAAGACTCAGAAGGCACTTGAGAGACTAATTTTTCTTGGTTTTTTGAGATACGGTCTCAGTGGGTAACGCAGGCTGGACTGCAGCCCATGCCAATCTTCCTGCCTCAGTTTTCCACGTAGAGACTACCTGGCACACGAACCTAGTTATTACCCACAGTTTACAGAAGGGGAAACCGAGACCCAGAGGATCAACTTTCCAAGACTGCCGTGAGGAATCGGCAAAGTGAGCAGTCGGGGAAGGTACTCATTCCGCACGCACTGTACTTAGATCAGAAGAATGTTAGATGCCCCAGGCCCTGGCGACAAGTGTCCTGGGAGTGCTGCCAGCAAGAGCTGTTTGCCGTTCTCCAGACTCCCAAAATGACCATCCGGTAGAGGCTCAGCTGTCCCTTCTCCCAGCATGCGGTTCGGTTGTTATCTTCGGTTCAGGCACTGGACCCTCCTACCAAGCGGGATCCCCAGTCCTATTTAAATTTATTTTGAGGGAGGGTCTCGCTTTCTACCGTCTTGCCTCAGCTTCCCTCTCATACTGCTGGGCCTCCCACGCTGCCACCACGCCCGGCACAATGCAAATTTTCTGGCTGGAAAGTTTGAGTTTACTTGGGAAAAAGTGTGTGTGTGTGTGTGTGTGTGTGTG
>NW_004524652.1:5898765-5902162 GCF_000260255.1 Octodon degus
CAGAAAGAAAGTTTTGGGGCAGGGAGGAAGTAGAGGTCCGGCTGGCTCGGGGTGCGGGGGTCATGGAGGACCCGCTGGTGCGCGAGGACGGCGACCAAGAGGAGGAAGAGGAGGAGGAGGAGGAGGAGGAGGAGGAGGAGGGAGAGGATGGCGAGGAGGAGGCCGGGCCCGAGCGCGCCCTGGGCAAGAGCGCCCTGCAGCTGACCGCCGAGGACGTGTACGACATTTCCTACGTGGTGGGCCGCGAGCTGATGGCGCTGGGCAGCGACCCCCGCGTGACCCAGCTGCAGTTCACGATCGTGCGCGTCCTGGAGCTGCTCGAGGCGCTGGTGAGCGAGGGCGGCCTAGCGGCCGAGGCGCTGCGCCTGGAGCGCGACAGCTTGCGGCAGGAGGTGCGGGCCCTGCGCGGCGGGCCGTGCCCGGCCGGCGGCCAGGTGAGTGGGGAGAGGGGTTCTCGCGCGCCCGTGGTCCCCGCGCGCTCGGGAGGCTGAGGCAGGACGATCCCGCGAGGTGAAGGCAATCCCAATGCGGACTACAAAGTCAGACGTTGTCTAAAACGAAGAAACAAACAAAAACAAAAAACGAAGAAACATCTCCATCGAAAACAGGGAGGGGAAGCGTAGACCGTGCGCTTGCCGAGTGCAGGGACCTGGGCTTTATTTTAAATCCTCAGCCTGCGCTGAACTTGGTGAACTTGACGGAGAGCAGGGGTCCCCAAGCTTTCGTGTGAGAGGCGCCCAACCGGGGTGGACCCTAAAACATGGGCCGCTGGGCCACGGCTCCTGACCACAGCGCTCGGAATCTGCGTTTCTAACGGGCACTCTTGAGAGGCAGCTGCTGCCTAATAGGCGTCACACTGTGAGAAAGAGGAATTCGGGCCTGCGACCACAGAAGGACGGGGTCAAGATCTGCAGGCATCGTTGTGTCACACCGGAAATAACCCAGATGCAACAGAACCCAGGTCTTCCTGTGTGCTAAGCAACCATCCAGCACTGAGTTATATCACTATACTTTCTATTTTTTGAGACAAGGTCTCTCTAAGATGCACAGGCTAGACTCTTAATTTGTAATCCTTCTGCTTCAGCCTTCTGAGTAGCTGGGATTACAGGAGTGTGCCATCTCCCCTGCCAGGATAGATTTGTGGTCTATTTCTGCCTTGGAATACTATACAACAATGAAAAAGAACAGAGCACTAATACCCATACACCATGGTATGCATGAACTTTATGCTGGATACATTGAGAGAAAGAACTCAGGCACAAAAGAGAATGTGCTGGGGCCAGGGAGATGGCTCAGTGGAATAAGTGCTTCCCTGGCGAGCACAAGAGCCTGAGTTCAATCCCTGGTTCCACAAAAAAAAAAAAAAAAAAGAGAATCTGTTGGTTTGTTTGTTTTGAGACGGTCTCTCTATGCAGTTCAGGCTGACCTTGAGCTCACTTTGTAGCCCAGGCTGGCTTCAAACTTGAAAGGATCCTCCTGCCTCAGCCTCCTGTGTGCTGGGATCACAGCTGTGCGTCACCACGCCGGGCTCCCTAGTTTCTGTTTCATCTAGCCCTGATTCCCAGTGGGGCTGCATTGGTCCTCCTTAGTACCAACCACAGGCGATGACTCCGTGCCCTCATCAGTAGCCTGGCTGTGGAGGGTAGAGAAGAGCAAAATGGCCATCTGGGGTTTCCCAGCTGCATGGCTGCTGTTGCCAAAGGGTGGGGAGGGAGCCCCGTGAACTGGACAGGGACTGGGTGGCCAAGTGTCATCAGGCAGGAAGTGAGGTGGCACATTTTCATGGAAACCACGGAGAAGACTCCAGTGGGGGAGCTGGGCACGGTGGGAGGTCAAGGTAGGAGCATCAGGAGTTGGAGCCCAACCTGGCCACTCAGAGAGGGATATACTGTTTCAAAATAAAAATAAAATAGAAGAGTGGGGCTGGGAGGTCGGTGTGCAGGTTTTGCCTTCCATCTCTAGGGCCAAGAGAAAGAATGGGTACAGTAGGCAGGAGGATCACAGTAAGCTCAAGGCCACCATAGGCTGCATAGTGAGTTCAAACCCAGCCTGGACTAGTAGCAAGACTCTGTCTCAAAAAGAAAAAAAAGAAGTTACTGTTATGTCCAGGAAACTGTTGGGAGGAGCCAGGTTTTCAGCCTTCTCAGTGAACTAGTGCGCGTCACCATTGCCTGAGACACAGCCCCTCAGCTCTGCTGGCTTCAGTTGCAAAGCAAAACAGAGGTTTTGCATCTGCTCGAGGAACCTGGTTGCCAGGCACGGACCACTGTTCTCAGGGCTGTTTCTCCAACTTCTCTCTTCTGCACAGAAAGCATCAGGTGCTCTTTGGCAGCAATGGTGCCGCCACTTTGTTAAATTTCTGGTTTTTGTTGGTTTTTTTTCTTCTTTGTTTTTCTGGTACCAGGGATTGAACTCAGGACCTTGCACTTGCCAGGCTGGCGCTTATTCTACTGAGCCGTCTCCCTGGCCCTGGTGCAGCCACTTTGAAGATGCAGATGGGGGGCTGGCCAAGTGGCTCAGCGGATTAAAGCCCCTGCAAGCAGGTGCAGGGGCTGCGGGTCCGCCCTCCCCCCTCCCTGGGGCGTGCTGAAACCGGAAAGTGAGACTGGGTGTGGTGGCGAGCACCTGTAATCCCAGCTCTTGGGAGGCTGTAAACAGGTGGATCACTAGGAGGCCCTGAACACCCTGTAGACCCTTCCCTAAAAATACCAAAAAAAAAAAAAAAAAGATGCAGATGGGACGCCTCCACTGGCTCACAGTCGGTCCCTCCTGCTGCAGACAGCTGCTTCTTGCTGCCCTTTCGGTGCTTACTTCACCTTCCTTCCTTCTCCTTTGGGAGCCATTGCTGTGGCGCCAGACGATAGCTGCTGGTGTGGACTGCAGCGCCTTTTCGGCAGTCACAGCCTCGCAGTGGAGTGATCTGAATCTGCCTGAATCAGCTCCTGTTTCAGTTCTTCAGTCATTCCCTTCAGTTTACCATTTTTCAACACTAAGTGTTTTCTCTCAATCTTGCCTGCAAAATTGCTCTTTTCTTCAGAAGAGCAACTTGCTGGTCAATAAAATCAGGGTCTTGCTGTATTGCCCGGGCTGGCCTCAGACTCCTGATCCTCCTGCCTCAGCCACCAGGGGCGCTGGCTGGGACTGTAGGTGGGCTCCGCTAGCTTACTTTTTGTTCCTATGATTCTAGGTACTTCCTGAAGTGGAGTCATAGTACCGGTTAGTACTGACAGACCTCACTTGGTGTAAATTGCTCAGGTTCACCCGTGCTGTGGCATGCGGCACAGTTTCCTTCCTTTTTCAGGCCCTGTAGTAGTCCACTGGGTGTGCATCCTGCACCCTGTTTGTCCATCATTGCGTGATGCACCCTGGCTTGCTTCCTTTTGGTTGCTGTGAGTTG
>NW_004524652.1:5902303-5914592 GCF_000260255.1 Octodon degus
CCAGGAGCTGGGATTACAGGTGTGCGCCACCGCGCCCAGTCTCAATTGCCATCTCAGCGAGCATCGGGGGTGACACGGGGATCGAACCCTGGCCTCTGCACTCTGCCTAAGCAGGCGCTTTAGTCCACTGAGCTATCTAGCCGGCCCTTTTAAAAAAATTAATTAACTTATTTTCAGTTCTGAGGGTTGATTTTGTTTCGTTTCATTTGTTTTTAGAAACAGGGTCTGCTCTGGTCCTCATGCTGTGCTGGCCCCATCCCTGGGACACCCCAAGCCTGTGACCGAGTCCGGGTGTGGTGACACACATCTGTAATCCCAGCACTGGGGAGTCCTCATAGGAGGATCACTATGAGTCTGAGCTGCATAGTGAGACCGTGTACCAAATACATGAAATGAATAATAATAATAGAAACAGGCTATACTGTCCAGCCTGTTTTGTTGTTGTTTGTTGGCGAAACTGGGGATCAAACTCAGGCCCTTGCGCTTGCCAGGGAAGTGCTTATTCCACTGAGCCACCTCCCAGGCCTCTCCAACCTGGTTTTGAACTCACTTTGTAGCCTAAGTTGGCCTTGCCCATGCAACGCTCCACCTGCCTCAGCCTCCCAGGGGCTGCGATCTCCGGCTCTTTTCTTGGACACATTGCTTTGGCTTTTTGCTCTCTTGGCATCCCCACATGTGCGCATCTGCCTGTGTTCCTGAGACCATGCAGCTGAGCCCTCCATCCCTGGCCCCACGCGAGGAAACCATCTCAGTGGTGTCCTCTCTTCCAGCTGGACCTGGGACCGGACAAGTTGGTGGTGGACCTCACAGACCCAGACCGGCCTCGCTTCACGCTGCAGGAGCTAAAGGAGGTGCTGCAGGAGCGCAACACGCTGAAGGCACAGCTGCTGCTGGCGCAGGAGGAGCTGCTCAGCTACAGGAGGTGGGGGTGGGGCTTCGCACGTGGGGGGCGGGGGAGGGGGAGGGGAGGGGAAGGGAGGGGGGAGCCTGGGGCCTCAGTCAGTCAGTCTTTGATTATTGATCAAGGAGGAGGTGCTTGGGCCAGGGAGATAGCTCAGTAGAATGAGCACTTGCCTGGCAAGCGCAAGGGCCTGTTTTCAATCCCCGGTACCACAAAAAAAAGAAAAAAAGGAGGTGCTTAAGAGGTGCCTGGGCTCTGCCACCAGCGCAGGCTCCTCCTGCATGGCCAGATGTGGCCTGTCTTCCTTGTTCTTGCGTTTGTTTAGTCCATTTCCTGAAGACCTGCTACGTGCTGGGCTTTGAGGGCACAGCAGCCAATAAAACTGAAAGTATTACCGGGTGTGGCGCCCTGCATTCCCAGCACTCTGGACGCTGAGGCAAGAGGATCCTTGTGAGTTCGAGACCAGCCCAGGCTACAAAATGAGCTCAAGGCCAACCTAAACTGCATATTGAGACCTTTGAGACATCAAAGAGACAAAAAGTCCCAAAGAACAGAAAGTAAAAGTCCTTGCTTGTCCAGTGCAGATTGGGCATCTGGATGGGGGCCTGGGAGCCAAGCATGGCGGTGTGTGACTGTCGTCCCCACCCAAGGAGGCTGAGGCAGGAAACTTTTGAGGTTAAGTCTAGCTTGGGCAATGTAGAGAGAGCCCTGTAAGGAGAGTAAAACCAGGGGCCTGGGAGATGGCTCAGTAGAATAAGCACTTCCCTGGCAAGCTCAAGGGCCTGAGTTCAATCCCCAGTTCCACCAAAAAAAAGAAGAGTAAAACCAAGCTGGGAGGTGGGTAGCTCCGTGCCAACACCCTGGGTTCAGTTCCCAGTACCGACAAACAAACAAACAAAAAAATGGAGTCTGTTTTGCCTTTCACCCCACTGGCCCTGCCTTGCTCTCACCTGTAGGGAGGCCAGGAGTCGTGCTTGACTGCCCGGCTTGGGGCCATAAGAGGCCTTAGTGCTTCGGTTCCTGTGCCCTTGGCTGCCACCTGAGACCACCGTGCTGTGAGGAAGGTCGTGGAGAGGTGACAGGGAGACCTGAGGACACATCAGGGCTTTTCACTACTGAGCTTTCTTGGTGTACATTTCTACTTATTTTAGGGGCAGGGGGTTGAACACAAGGGTTTGGTGAGCCACACCCCTAGCCCTGCTTAGTTTTTACTTTGAGACAGGGTCTAGCTAAACTGTCTAAGCTGGCCTCTACTTGCGATCCTCCTGCCTCGGCCTCCCAAGGAACTAAGATACAAGACCTTCAGGAAAACAGCCCACTTCTTTGCCTTCCTTCCTCAGTGGACTGATTCCCCCAAGAGAAAGCACGGGAGGAAGACTAGCCAAAGAGGCTGCGGTTACCAGGGCCAGAGGTTCCAACAAGGGGGAGAAGACAATCATGAAGAAGCTGTGAGTCGCCTACTGTCCCTGCCCCTGAGGAACAAGGGAAAAGCAGTTAGGGTTGAGGGAGGCTGGGAGGGGCCAGGGAGGTGTCTTGGTTACTTTTCCGTCATTACTGGGACAAAATACCTGATACCCAAAATTAAGGAAGGAAAGGGTTAGCTCAGTGTTTGTGGAGGTTTCAGTCTATACTCAGGGGCTTCAAGGCAGAGCGGAGGAGGAAAAACAGCAAAACAGCAGGAGAGAAAGGGAGGAGTAACAGCAACAGCAACAAAGAGCAAGTCTGTTTCCCCTGTGCTGCATTCGGGCTGTCCGCCCTGGCTGGGGGTAGCACTCACACCCCTAATCCTAGATCATGAATTACAAACTCTAGAACCATACCGAAATGTATGAGGCTTTGGGGGGACGCCTAGACACCCACCACACAGGAGGCCTCCCTCTCCTCTGGCCAGTGCGCTGGGCTGTACCGTGGAGTCCAGGATGGCCTTGAACTTGCACTGTTCCCTGCCTCCGCATTCCCAGTGCTGGGATGGTAGGTGTTCAGTGAACTGCTGCCGCAGCCACCACCCCCAGCTGTGGCCCAAAAGTTGGTGGGTTTTTTAGCATTTAAAAATTTTTATTGGTGAGGACCAGGGAGATAGCTTAGTAGAATAAGCGCTTGCCTGGCAAGCACAAAGGCCTGAGTTCAAGCCCTGGTTCTGTAAAAAAAAAAAAAAATGTATTGGTACATTTTAGATATGCATAATGATAATGTTCATCATCGGTAGCACACACCTATAATCCCAGAGCCTGGCTACAAAGTGAGCTCAAGGCCGGCCTGAACTGTATAGTGAGACCTTGTTCCCAAAAGACAACAAAAACATGAACAAAAACCCCAGTATTCATCATAGAAATTTGTACATGTGCTGCTTTTTTCTCATTCCTCACCCCTCCCTTCAACCCTACTTCTCCTTATTTACAAAAGTTGTCTTTACATGTTTTCGATCTATTTTTTCTCTTGTCTCTTCCTTTCTCCCTTCCCCTTGCCCTTCTGCTCTGTTCCCCTTCTTTTATTTTTAATATATTTATTTTTTTCCCATAATTTTATTGACAAATAGCAATGAGACAGTTTCAAATCAAATTGGTAGGACAGTTTCAATAATTAACACACTGCAGGGGCTGGAGAGATGGCTCAGTGGTCTAAAGCACCTACTTAGAACAAGCTTGGCAAAGCACAGGGACCGCCGTTCGATCCTCCAGCACCACGTGCCAACCAACCCCGCCCCCTGGTGGGCTGAGCTGGACACACACACACACACACACACACACACACACACACACAAAATAAAAAAAAATAAAAAAATAAAAAAAAAAAAATTAACACATTGCATATTGTCTTCCTAGTGGTTATTTGCTGTACAAGATGCAAACATGATATCCTGTTTACAAACACTATTACAACAAATCCCTCTAGTCATTAAGATTTTAATGTATTTAGTACAGGGTCTACAGGGTCTCAGTACATAGATTGGACTCCTAGTGATCCACCCGTGTTCAGCCTCCCAAGAGCTGGGATTATTGGTGCCTGCCACCATGCCTAGTCTCAATCGCCATTTCAGTGTGCCCCAGGGGTCGGGGTGGCACAGCAGACAGGAGATTGAACCCCGGTCCCTGTAGGTGCTTTAATCTGCCGAGCTATCTGGCCAGGCCTCTGTTCCCCTTCTCATTTGAACATTTTCTTCCCATTTTCCAGTATGTGTTATATAGCTTGTTCCTGATTTACACTTTAGTTTTTCACACCAGAGAAACAATGCCATATTTGAACATGTGTGTGATGAATTTCACTTAGGAGTATGGTCTCAGGGTGCATCCATTTAGCTAGAAATGTCTCAAGCTGGGGGCTGGGGAGATGGCTCAGTGGAATAAGCGCTTGCATGGCAAGCGCAGGGGCCTGAGTTCAATCCCTGGTTCGGCCACCAGAAAAAAAAAAAAAAAAAAAGAATGTCTCCAGCTTATCCTTTTTTATAGCAGTTATGTTCCATTGTATAAACCCCCTCCCCATTTTCTTTTTCTTTTTTTGTGGTGGAACCAGGGATTGAACTCAGACCCTTGCACTTGCTAGGGAAGTGCTTGTTCCAGTGAGCCATCTCCCTGGCCCCAACCCCCCATTTTCTTTATCCATTCTTCATTTGAGGTTGATGGGCATCTGGGCTCTAAGATTCAGCTATTATAAGCTGCTTTATCAACAAGTGTGTGCACATATTGTTGTGGTATGATGCTTTTCTGGGAAGATTATCAAGAAGCAGAATGGAATGGAATCTCCAGTTATAGTTTTTTAAGGAATCTCCACACTGATTGCACCAGTCTGCACTCCCATGAATAGTAGAGAAGGGTCTTTTCTCCCCGCATCTCCTCCAACATTTTTAAAAATGTATTTGGTTGGTACAGGGTCTCAGTGTGCAGCTCAGACTCCTAGTGATCCTCCTGCTTTCAGCAGTCCCAGTGCTGGGATTACAGGTGTATACCACTATGCCATACTCTGTGGCCGGCTCAGCCAGCCCTGCTGGCAGGGCTGGCATAGTATGTCATGCTGGGGATCGAACCATGGTCCCTGTGCTTGCCTAAGCTTGCCTAAGCAGGCGCTTTGATCTCCTGAGCTATCTCACTGCCTCCCATCCCCTGCCAACATTTTGCGGAACCGGGGATTGAACTCAGGCCCTTGTGCTTGCCAGGGAAGCGCTTATTCCACGGAGCCATCTCCCCGGCCCTCCCTGCCAACATTGGTTACTGGCTGATTTCTTGATGACAGCCATTCTTTCTGGGATGAGATGGAATCTCAGCATTATTCTAATTTACATCTCTTGTATGACCAGTGGTATTGGACATTTTTCATATATTTGCCAGTTCTACCTCTTTTTTAAAAAACGTATTTAGTCCAGGGTCTACAGGGACTCACTACACAGACTGGACTTGTAGTGATCTTCCTGTTTTTAGCCTCCTGAGTGCTGGGATTACAGGTGCGCACCACCATGCCCAGTCTTCTACCTCTTGAAAATGAGAAGTGTCTGTTCCTTTCAGATGCCCATTTTTGGACTGGGTCTTTAAATTTTGGGGTCTGATTTTTTTTTTTTTTTCTTTCTTTTAGTTCTTTATATATCCTAGGTAGGACCTTGTGCTTGCCAGGCAGGTGCTGTGCCACTGAGCTTTATCCCCAGCCTACCACTCTGTTTTAAAATTGGAGGTATCGTTGAAGGTATCTTCCTCTACCATAAATCCTTCTTTTTTTTTTTTTTTTTTTTTTTTTAAACCTTTGAAAATAAAAAGAAAGCAGGTGACAGACACCATCTGTTGGGACAGCACAGTGACTAAGTGTGGCTCTGGATCCATCTCCTGGTCACACGGCACACTATGGAGCCTTGGGCTTGTCTCTTAACCTCACAGGACCCATTTGCTCATCTATTCAACACAAATCGGCTAGACATAATAGTGCACACCTGTAGTCCCAGCTTTGAGGGAGGCTGAGACAGGAGAATCAGAAGTTCTAGGACAGCCTGGGCAGGTAGCAACCGCCGTCTTAAAACACAGAAAGAGAAAGGTCTAAAGTGTAGCTTAGCCATAGAGTGCTACCCTAGCATACACGAGCCCCTGGGTTAAACCCCCAGTACCCTAAAGGAACAAGAAGGGATATTGCTGGTGTAAGGAGCCATGACTAGGAAAGAGACCAACGGATGCAGGAAAAGAGGCCATGAGCCGATCATGTGCCAACCCCCATGATGAACAGGCATCACGTGCCCTGCAGACAGACTTGATAGGGCTGAGGATTTAGCTCCGGGCCAGAGCACCTGCCTGGCGAGCATGAGGTTCTGAGTGCAATTTCTGGCACCTAGATAGAAAGATAGATAGATAGATAGATAGATAGATAGATAGATAGATAGATGAAGTTGGGTGTCTGGCATGGCGGCCCACACATGTAATCCCAGCTCGGGAAGCTGAGGTGGGAGGATCGCCATGAGTTTGGGGCCAGCCTGGGCTACATAGTGAGACCCTGCCTCAAAAAAAGAAAAAGGGAGCAAAAAACAAATGAGTACAGCCATGGATAGGTGCTGCACTTGCTGGGGACATGCACTCTGCCCACGCTCTGCTCACCGTGCCTTCTCTCCACCAGGTTCGCTTTCCGGTCCGGGAAGCAGACCTAGATGGACAGCGAAGCCTCACAGCAGCGCTGACTGGAGGCTGCCCCGAGCCAGCTCTGCCAGCCCCGCTGCACACGTTGCTTCCCGCCCCAGGGCGGGTCCTCGAGTGCCCCTCGTCCTTGTCGTGGGCCTGGATGTCCTGGGAGGTCTGGCCAGGGATGCGAAGTGTCCTCAAGGAGGCCAGAAAGCAGAGACGACGTGCCACAGGGCACCTCCCACCCAGCCACTTGCCCTAGAGTCTGCAGCGTGTAAGCTGCGCTCTTTGGTGTGGGGCAGAGAAAGGAAAAACAAAAGAGCCAGGAAATACGGTACTGCCCTTGCAGTAGTGATTGTGACTGCACTGATATTTGGTGCATATTGGATTCAGCTCTCCCCACTTGCTTTGTATGGTCTTGTATTAAAGTAGAATGATTTTTATACGTTCTATATCAGTTCATTTAGTGGTTGCTGTGTGCCTGTGTGGTACTGGGGACCTGAGGCCTGAGCTACATCCCTAGCTCTTTTTTCAGATTATAAATTTTAAGACAGGTTTTGTGTAGTCACTCAAGTGGGACTTGAACTTGTGGCCCTCCTGCCTCAGTGTCTCTCAGTGTGTCCCACCATGCCTAGAGTTAAGATGGCATATATGCGGGAGGGGGGGTTGTGTCATATATGTGCCATTGGGTCTAAGTGATTGCACCTTATCTGTTGCTAAGAAAGGAAAAAGTACTGCGAAGATGCTGTTGATTCTGAGGCTCATCTTTGTCTTCAGAGCAGGACGGGTGCGTGGTGGGCGCTGGGCAGAGATGCTGTTGGGCTGGTCTCACGCTGGCTCACAGACTGGCCTCACCTGCATCACCGTGCACCTGATTGCCTCCTGTCTTAGTTACTCTCTTGAAGCTGTTGTAAAATACCAGACAGCCACGAATTAAAGCAGAAAAGATTTTACTTGGCTCACATTTGGAGAGGTCTCCAAAGCCCCAGGACCAAAAAAAGAAAGAAAGAAAAAAAAGAAAGGAAGGAAGGAAGGAAGGAAGGAAGGAAGGAAGGAAGGAAGGAAGAAAGGAAGAAAGGAAGAAAGGAAGAAAGAAAGTCCATCGGCCCGGGGGAGGAGAAAAACCCCAAAAGGAGACACCACCACGCTTGCTCCGTGCACTATGCACTAGCTCCCGTCCAGGCCACGCCCCTCACCACCCGCCGCTTCCCACCAGGCTTCACTGCCCAACATCCCATCACCTGTACACAGGGTGTCTAATTTGTATCACACCCACGGCTCACTCACCCACGGTTCAGTGTCACACACCGTGATCCAGTCACTCCTTAAAGCCCTAGCTATGGGGCCGGGGAGATGGCTTCCCTGGCAAGCGCAAGGGCCTGAGTTCAATCCCCCGTTCTGCAAAAAAAAAGCCCTACCTATGAACACACGAGGCTTGTGGGACCTCTAGGTAGGAGCAACAACTCAGGGAGTCAAGGACTGATTTTTTTTTTTTTTTTTTTGTGGAACCGAGGATTGAACTCAGGCCCTTGCACTTAAGGACTGATTCTGATCTCTCGATTTCTAATTCAGAACCTGAGGCTCTATGGGGTTAAAGGACTTCAAGTGAGGCCACAAGGCCAGAGCCAGGCAGTTGCCACCCAGCGTGCGGCAGAGCTCTGTGCCCTGCCTTTCATCACATCTCTGGCTGTTCCCAGAATGCTTTCCTGAATCCCCTCAAGGTCCCTTTTTTGGTTTTGTTTAAGACATGGTCCCACTATGTAGCCCAGGTTGGCCTTTTAAGTGGAAACAATCCTGGCTCAGCTTCCTGAGCGCTGGGATTAGAGGTGCACCACCACACCCAACCTTCTTAGGTACCTTACCCATGTTGTCTCCTGTACCCCTATGCAGTGGGACTCTTTATTGTTCTTGGGATCCGCCTCAGGCAGTTAAACACAGCCAGGGCCCCAGCTAAAGCAGGCTTAAAGTGGGGCTTGTTTTAGGCATGTGTTCCTAAGGTCCATGACCTAGGACTTAGCCATACCCTGCCATGGAAGGAGGCAAGTGCCATCTCACTGGTCATTGGATTTGGAGCTCTGGATTTCTGGAGCCCTGCAGAACACTGATTTAGGGCCGGGGAGATAGCTCAGTAGAATAAGTGCTTGCCTGGCCAGCATAGGGCCCTGAGTCCAATCCCCAATACCGCAAAAACAAAAAACACTGATTTAGTGGGCATGAGTGGAAGAGTTCCTCACCTTGGAGGCAAGTGCCAACTTGGGGGACAAATCCATACAGCCCAGCTTTACAACCATGGAAGTGACCCGCCCAGAAACATCAGAGAAGAGTTCCCAAGGCTGGAGGTGGCTCCTGGGGGTCAGCTGAATCAGGTGATCCTTGTGCCTCAGCCTTCCAGAGATGTATGCCAACATGCCCGGCAATCAGTCACTTTTATGGTTACCCCAACTAAAAATTCCCCTGGCCCAGTGCAGGGGTGCCTGCCTGCAATCCCAGCACGGGTGAGACGCTGTCAAAAAATAAGAGCTGTTACAGCTCAGCATGAAGGTCCCAGGTCCAATCCCCAGCACCTCACACAACACCCAATGCCCTCCTGCCTTCTCTCTCACAGGGATAGATAGGGCAAGAAAACCTACTTAGAAAGCAATGCCTAGGGCTGGCGAGATGGCTCAGTGGTCTAAAGCACCTACTTGGAGCAAGCTTGGCAAAGCACAGGGACCACGGTTCGAACCCCCAGCACCACATGCCAGCCAGCCCCGCCCCCTGGTGGGCTGAGCTGGCCACACACACACACACACACACACACACACAAATAAAATAAATAAATAAAAATTAAAAGAAAGAAAGCAATGCCTTGAGCCGGGGAGATGGCTCAGTGGAATAAGCGCTTCCCTGGCAAGCGCAAGGGCCAGAGTTCAATTCCCCGGTTCCGCAAAAAAAAAAAAAAAAAAAGCAATGCCTGGTTAAGACTTTGCTGGGGTGAGGGATGGTGGCCACTTCTGTGATCCCAGTGCTCCAGAGGCTGAGGCAGGAGGACTTCCGAGAGTTCGAGGCCAACCTGGGTCACATAGTGAGTTCAAGCTCAGCCTGATTTACATGGTGAGACCCTGTCTCATAAATAAATAAGTAAATAGACTGCACTGGGGACTCTGACCTGCTTGATGTCCCAAGGACTGGCCGGAGAGCTCTTGCTAAAATCCGGCACAGATACGTATGTTCCTGAAATCCTGGAAGGCAAACCCCAGAGCCCTTCTGTGCAGGGCAAAGCCGTGCACCCTGACTCCAGCTGTGCCCACCCTGGAGCACTCTGACCACACTGGCCAGGGAGGGCAGGCTTGAAGATGTTTTGGAGGCCTGTCTCAGAAGGACCCAGGAGAGGTTGCCATGGCAAGATCTTTTTCTTTTTTTTTGAACCGGGGAGTGAACTCAGACCTTCGCACTTGCCAGGGAAGCGCTAATTCTACTGAGCCTTCTCCCCAGCCCCAGCAGTATCTTTTAAATGGGAACAAATCAATAGACCAACTACATATCACCATTTGGAGGCCCCCATGAGCTACCAGTTGGGAGCACTTGTAAGCAATAAATGGTGCCATGGGGAGTTGCACATGCCTGTAACCCCAGCACTCCAGAGGCTGAGGCAGGAGGAGGGACTCAAATTTGAGGTCAGTGTTGGCTACAAAGTGAGTTCAAGGCCAGCCTGAATTACCTAGTGAAACCTTGTCTCAAACCGTACCCTCCCAAGAAAAGAAGAACAAGTAAATGGTAAACCAGGCATGGAGGCACACATCTGCAGGACAGCTGCTGCAAGTCTGGGTGAGACTGGGCTTTGTGAAATCCTCTCTCAACAAAACAACTAGTAAATGGAAGCAAGCACCCACTCTTTAATCCTGGTAACAGCTAAGGTGCAAGGCGCGAGTCCAGGTGCTGTCAGCAACTGCTCTTCAGATCCTCCCCCATCCCTCCACACCATGCCTCCTTGCAGGGGAGGAAAGGACACCTGGCGACACAGCAGTAGCCTGGAGCCAGAGGCTGTGTTCTAGAGGTCACACTGTCCCCTCCACGGTGATGACTGACTCCTAGGATTCCTCTGCAGGGTGGACAGGCAGGCCAGCTGCTCCTACCAGAGGGACAGGTAGGCATGCACAACAATGAGTTACTGAGAATCAAGCCTATTAAGTAAGTACTGAGGACCACTAACTGGGCGTGGTGATACACACCTGTTATCCCAGCACTGGGGAGGCTGAAAACAGGAGGATCACTGAGTCCGAGCTGCACAGTGAGACCCTGTACCAAATACACTAAAATACAAAACGAGGCTGGCCTGACAGCTCAGTGGACTAAAGCACATGCTTAGACAGCAGTGGCCAGAGTTCGATTCCAGGCATCCCCTGCCCGAGCCCCGCTCTCGGGGCACACTGAGACAGCGATTGAGACTGGGCATGGTGGCGCAAGTCTGTAATCCCAGCACGTGAGAGGCTGAAAACAGGAGAATCACTAGGAGTACAATCTTTGTAGTGAGACCCTATAGACCCTGCCCTAAACACAGAAAAAAAAAAAAAAGGTATTGTAATGGGCCAGAGAGATAGCTCAGTGGAATAAGTGCTTGCCTAGCAAGTGCAAGATCCCGAGTTCAATCTCTGGTACCACCAAAAAAAAAAGATATCAATGGCAACTGCAGCAGATAAAATGTATAGTGTCTGCTGTCTGCCAGACACCATCCTGAGGCTCAACCTCCCTTACAGATGAGGAAACTGAGGCATGACTTTAATGGCAACTTGAACTACACAGGAAAAGCCTGTCTCAAAATACCAAACCAGCAGGGCATGGTGGCCCACACCTATAACCCCAGCACTGGGGGTGGCTAAGGCAGAATCGGTTGAGTTTGAGGCCAGCCTGGACTACAATACAAAATGAGACCATGCCTCAACGAAAAAACCCAACCCAGGGGCTGGTGAGATGGCTCAGTGGTCTAACGCACCTACTTAGTACAAGCTAAGCTAAGCAAAAACACAGGGACCGCGGTTCAATCCCCCAGCACCACATGCCAGCCAGCCCCGCCCCCCTGGTGGGCTGAGCTGGCCACACACACACCCACACACGCAATAAATAAATAAATAAATATTTAAAAAAAAAGAAAAAACCCAACCCAAAGTGTATGTGAATAACCCTCAAAGCCTCGACGCATGATAGTGTAAACCAGGAAGCCAAACCCTGCCCCTTCTTTCTACCTCTGCCTTGTATTTTTAAATTTTTAAATTTTTTTTATTTTTGGCAGAACTCTACCTCTGCCTTGTAAAAACAGTGACACACAATGGCATTGCCTGGCAATAAATATTTTAATTTTTCATTTCATTTTTATGATGACAAATAATTTTCAAGTTTATTTCCTTTTTTGTTTGCTTAAATACAAAGTGAAACCACAACGGGTACAACCAAGACATCCTCTCTCACATGGTGGCCTCCGGCAGATCGTCCTCGCTGACCTGGCTGGGGGGGGGGGAAGACTTTCTAGGTAGCACCACGTCGCCGGGGGCCAGAGTGGTGGGGAGTGAGAACTGGATCCCCGGGAGGGAGGCAGCCACCTGCTCCTCGCCACTGTGCGCTGTGCCTTGTCCTTGCTGCCTGTGTGGCCAGGGCAGGGGTCCCAGGGTCCCACCTTAGCGCCGCTGTCCTCAGGGCAAGGACACCAGGCCATCTAACAAACACAAGGCCTTGGCAGCAGGTCTGGACCTGCCAACCTGGCAGTGCGGGCAGGCGGGAGCGGGAAGTCATTCTGGTCCCACTACAAAACTATTTTTGATTAGAATAG
>NW_004524652.1:5915352-5927714 GCF_000260255.1 Octodon degus
TCTCCTCTAAAACCTGTGCTGAGTCTTTGACTGCATGCACGGAAGCACAAACGTTCGACTTGTATGCAAAAAAGGTACAAAATCAACTAGGATATAAAAGTTTTGGTAATATAAGGCCATCTGTTCAAGTCCACCTTGGAAACCTGTAACAGATATTTAAATACTACAGTGAAAAGGCATCTTAATATACTTTTTTTTTTTTTTTTTTAAAAAAACATCTGAAGTAATCTGCTAAGATTAATTGTGTAAAAAGAAAAACAAAAACACCCCATTTCCCTTTGAGGGCACTTTGTCCTTGAAGAGCGTGGGCTGGCGGGCGGTCAGTGCTTCAGCCACGGGTAGGCCTCGATGGATGCCTTGCTGCGGTCCCCGTAGTCATACAGCAGCTCCTCCCCGGCTGCGATGTCACGGGAGGCGATGAGGATGAGGTGCGGCACGCCGTCGATGTCATGCAGCTTGGTCTGGCAGTTCCCGCACTTGCTGTGGTTGATCAGCCGGCCCAGGCGGTTCGTTTCCCTTGTGGCATCCACGCTGCCAGGGAGTAGGGGAGGGAACTCAACTGAGAAAGCGGGCTCGAACCCAGCCGGTATCATCTGGTGCTGGGCCCCCACTGGGAGGATGATTTGGGGTCTCGTCTATGGAAAGCCATTCAATTCAAAGATGTTTCTCCAGCTGGTGTGGTGACACAGGCCTCAGGAGGCTGAGGCTAGAGGATCCCGGCAGGTTCTGGGCCAGCCTCAGCTATGTGAGACTATCTCAACCCCCTCAATACAAAAAAAAAAAAGAAAAAAGAAAAGACAAACAAAAAACCCCCTCCTGACACCAAAAAGCTGTTTCTGAAGCTGGATGTGATGGTACACGCCAGTAATCCCGGCACTTAGGAGGCAGAGGCAGGAAGCCCACTGTACCACACTATCCTGAATATACTGAGATCTATCTATCTTTCTCTTTTTCTTCCTGTCTCCTTCCTTGCTTTCCAAAAAAACAACAACAAAAAGCTGTTTCTGTTCAGAGAGGTCCTGGGTATCCTGGGTGAGGGGCTTGGAGCCAGGGAGGTCTCAGGGCTCTTTATCCTTGTGGTGCTGGGATTGGACCAGCACCTCCTGGACACTGGGCAAGCGCTGTCCCTCCGAGCGCGAGCCCCAGCCCTTTCTTCAAGACAGGCTCTTGCTAATTTGCTGAGGTTGGCCTTGAACTTGAGATCTCTCTGCCTCCCAAGCAGTACATGGCACCTGTCCGGCTCAAGGGCTCTTTAGGGAAGCATGGGAAACTGGAGAGTTTTATAAAATAAATAAATAGATAAAACTTGGCCTCACAGGGCACAGCCAGGAGGGAACAACTAGAGCTTTAGAGGGCTCTGGCCAAACACCTGACACAGGAAAAGGCTAGGGGAGCTTCCACTCGATGAAGCCACTTCTGCTTCTGGCTATGTTAAAGCAAAGCCAGGACAACACCAGCTCCAAACACTGGAAGAGCTGTGTCACAGCTTTGAGAAAAGGCAGCTCTTGGGAATCCAGCCCCGTGGCTCATCTTCCCTGGCTCGGGAAAAGCTACTCACCAGAGAATACACTTACAAAGTGGAGCTCAGTGACACATGCCTGTCACCCCAGCACGGGGAAGGTGGAGGCAGGAGGATTGCTGCAAGTTCAAGGCCAGCCTGGGCTACTTACTTGGCAAGACTTCACCTCAAAAAATAAAGACCAAAACCAGCCAGGCGTGATCGGCCAGGCATGATGACACACACCTGTGATCCAAGCATTCGAAAAGCTGAAGCAGGAGGATCTCTACCCATTCAAGATCAACCTGGGCTACTGTGAGCTTGTCCAATCTCAACTACATGGCAAGACCCTGTCTTGTCTCAAAAAACAAATAAAATAAAAACCAAAACCAACAGACCAAAACACGGTCCACTTACCAGTAGGTTTTGCTGAGATACTGAAAGTAGTACATGTAGCAGCCCGTGGAGGGGTCTTGCGCGTACAGAGCCTCCCGCTTCCTGGCATCAGTGATCTCAATGAGGTCCCCATGGTACTCTACCACGAAGTCACCCCGAGAGAACTGCTTGGTGGCAATCACACCCCTGCCTTTGCCATCGATGAGGTCAATCTGTCAGGAGGGGGTGGGAGAGTTGGTTTTCAGCAGTGACAAGAAGCCAGCAAGGCCAGGCACACCTGTCATCCCAGAACTCTGGGGGCCGAGGCAGGAGGATCGATGTCAGCCTGGACTACAATGTCAGCTCAAGACCAACCTAAGTGCAGAGCAAGATGCTGTCTCAAAAAGATTAAAAAAAAAAAAGCAGAGCAGCAGCCAGCAGGCGTGGCAGCCCTCCTGGAGGCTGAGGTCTATACCCCTGCTTTAGCAGTTTTACCCAGGCGGTCTCCATGAAAATGAGATTCATTCGTCTCGTGCAGGAGGGGAAGGATTTTCAGACAGTTGTGTGAGGTATAATGGAGAAGCAGTGGATGTTCAACACACTTGTCCCATGGCTCCCTCCGCTTGCTGAAGCACTAGTCTTCTCTTCTGAGTGTCTGTCTATACTGTCACGGCTGCCTTATGTCCTGAAATCTACTCAAAAGGTTTGTATTTCAAGGTCATTTTGAGTTTAGGAAAGAGCCACAAGTTGCTCAGTGTCACATCCAGTGAGAAGGGCGCATGAGGACAGTGTCATGTTTCTACAAGTCTGTCTTTATGTTGGATAACACCAGTATTTTCCTTTTTTTTTTTTTTTAAATAACATCTTGCAGATATATAAGGGAAGACGACTTCTAGCACCATTGCAGAAAGCAGCAACTACACAGGCTTGGCCAGGGAAACAGCTCAGCTGCACAAGCACCTGCCTGGCAAGCGCAAGGTCCTGAGTTCAAGCCCAAGAAGAAAAACGACAGGTGGCACTCTGTACAAGCAGCACGGCCCCCACCCAGAGCCCCTCCTCCGTGTGTCTGTAAAACACTGTCAAGTCAGACCCTCAGCAGAGATCTGGGGTGGATGCTGCCCCACTTTGCAGATAAGGAAACTGAGGTTTAGACAGGGAGAGCCATGTGCCCAAGGCCACACAGCCCGGAAGTGGTGTGGAAGGCACTTGGGTCCACAATGCTCTCTGCTATCTGGAGCAGAAGCAGTCTCGGTGTCCTGGTCTCTCCTCCCTGTTATACTGTCCCCCCCCCCCCCCGTGTGTCTCCCAGTTCTATGATGAACAGAGGTGAAGAGCAGTAGCACGAGGGGTCCAGGACGTACGCTCAGCTCCCCTAGATGGGGTGCAGACCCATGAGGCCATCTGACTCTGGAATCAGATCTCCCCGCACCACCTTGGTGCAGCTCAGGGAGTGGCAGAGCACGTGGCCTGTGGCACGACCGCTCCGGGTACAAGGCTCCCCCTGGGGAAGATGCAAGCCTCTGGCATCAGACGAGGACACCGTGTGTGCACCACACTGTAAAATGTATACTTTATAAAATCAGAGCTGAGCATGGTGGCTCTTGGGAGGTAGGCTGAGGCAGGAAGATTGTAAGTTTACACCCAGCCTGGGCAACACAGCAAGATCCTGCCTCAAAATTTAAAAAAGTGGGTGTGTTGGGGGGGGGGCTTTTTGTCACTGGGGATGCGGTTCAGTGTGAAGACCCCAGATCAATCTCCAGCACTGGGGGGAAAAAATCAAACAAACAAAACTCATCTCCTTCAGTGCCATTTCCTCAGACCTCTATGCCTTGCTCTTGAGACCAGATGGAGCCAGACTGCTCAGTGACCCCGAGGGACCTGGGCCACACGCAGCCGCCCTCAACACCTCTTACCTTCATGCCTTCCTCCTTCCCGCTCTCGATCAACTCATCGATTCTTTTCCTTTCTTCCGACTGTGAGGAGAGGAAAGCACAGAGCAGTGTCAGTGTTTACTTCCACCTACACCACAGGGTTGCGGGGCCCTGGAGACCAGAACCCCAAGCACTCTCCTGTGCTCATCAGCCACCTGTCTTAAGGACCTGGCACCTAGATCCAGAGGCACCTAGGCCAGGAGGACACTGTGGACGCCCACCAGCAGGACGAACTCCAAGGTGGCTACAGTGTTCTCCAGAAGCACTTGTACTGAAGGCTTGGTCCCCAGGTGGCGCTGCTGAGACGGAGTAGCAGCCCCGCCACTACTGATTCCTTTCAAACACCCTCCCCAGCACTTCTGTTGCTGTGCCACCTCACACCTCCCCAGCAGCAAGAGGAGCCACCTGCCCAGGGGCTGGACCTCTAAATGTGGAAGACAAAACCTGCCTCTGTGCTGGGCATGGTGCCACAAGCCTGTAATCTCCGGACTGTCAACTTAGTGACCCTGTCTCAAGTCACCTACAGCAGAGGACACACCCTGTAGAGGGGACATGTGTCCGTTCCCTTCCAGCTGCGTGCTCCTTGGGCATCCGCAGGTATTAAGGTTGCTGGGCTGCATCTCTACAGGAGTGACTGGCATCAAGGAGAAGTGGCTGCCCCTTCCAGGCCCACTGGTGGGGTCCTCACCTCCAGCCTGAGACCCAGGGCCCTGGTGGTCTCGGTATGCAGGACACAGGAGCAAAGGGGAACCTCAGGAAACAGGACAAGGAGCCCCAGGTGACACAGCTTCCTACAGAGACCTCGCCTAACTGCCAAGGCACTTGGGGCTTCCCAGACCCGAACCAGCACCATCTACACCACAACATGCCATACCTTGTGATGTCACTGGGGTCTCCACAGGAGGAGACTGGTACCCTGCCTGTGCCAGTCTCCCAATGTCCATTCTGAACTCCACTCCTCACCCAGGAGCCGAAGGAGTCTTTTAAAAATCTAAGTCTGATCACAGCACCCCATGTCTCAACAGGGAATACTGGTGTGGGTGCCTCGCTTGTGCTGCCAAGAGAAGCTGCTAAAGGCCACAGGAACGCTGCGCTATCTCTGCAACTTTTCTAACACACCTAAAATTACAAGATGAAAACTTTATTTAGACAGCCTTGAATCCCAGACTGTCTTAAAAAAGGAGTGGGGAAAAAAAAATTTTTAAAAAAGGAGTGGAGGTGCAGCTCCGTGTGAAGACCTTGGGTTCCACCCCCAGTACTGTCCCTACAAAATTATTTAAAGAAAAACAAATGGCTTGCAATAGCTCCCCATTGCTACAGGGAGAAAATCTGGTCTGCCAGGTTTTGCAGGAACCACAGCCTGCCCCAGGGCCTCTGCACTTCTGTCTCAGTGCCTCACCTTATGTCTCATGCCTCACGTGCCTTTTCCCTTAACATCTGCCTGGCTGCTTCCTCTTCCTTCAGGGCTCTGCTCCAAGGCCACTTTGCCAGAGAAGCTCCCCTGACTACCTGGCTAAGGAAGCCACAGTTGTTAAACCTGTCTGCAAGGTCCTAGTGAATTGGTACCGAACACTAGGCCTGAGTGTGTGGGCCATGGACTCCCCCGGCTAGGACAGTGGCTACTGTGGCCTGTCCAGTGCCTCCTGCCTGTGTAGGATTCATCACGAGCAGTGTGCAAGGGAGGAGGGCGGTGAGCGGAGGCTGGGAGTCTGCAGCTGGCCGACAGCCGCGGAGGGCACTCTGGGCAAGTGCCATGGGGGCTGCAAGGCCTGGCAGGGGCAGCCGGGTAGGAGGGCAGGCTGCAGAACAGATGAGATGAAGGCCACAGCCCCCACAGCCCCTGATGGCTGAAAGTGGGATCAGCAGAGGCCCCACCAGTCAGGCCCAGGGTGGCTGGGGGTAAGGAAGCAGCTCCTGGCTCAGGTGATGGCCACAGCACAGTGTCCAGGGCCCAGGGCACCTCTCCAGGCCCATCTGTTTGTATTTACTTATTCCATTTTGGTGGGGCTTTTTTTTTTTTTTGCAGTACTGGGGATTAACTCAGGACCTTGCATTTGCCAGGAAAGCACTTATTCTACTGAGCTATCTCCCCAGCCCCGTTTTGGTTTTCTTGAGACAGGGTCTCATCATGTAGTCCAGGCTGGCCTTGAACTCGCTATGCAGCACAGACTGAGCTCACATTTGTAGTCCAGGCTTGGCTATGCAGACTTCAAGCCCAGGCCCCACCTCCCTCCTGGACAAGCTGCACCCTAGGTCCTACACCCTGCCCCAGCCAGTCTGCCTGGGCACTGCTCATTTTGGTTTTGTTCCTGCCGGCCTCTCTATGCCCTAACTGGACCCCAGGCCTGGCCAAGCTCCCGCTGGCCCAGGACAGTGGCATGAGGACAAGCTTGGCCTCGGCAGCAGAAGAAGCCACGTCCTGCCAGCTCCAGCCACAGCATCCTGGCCAGTGGGCGAGCGCCAGACCCACTGCCAGCACAAGCAGTGAGGGGTATCACGTGGCCTCTGCTCAAGCCTGGCTGGGGCAGGCGCATGGCCAGCTGCTGGAGCTGCAGCCCGGGCTTTGGGGACACAAGCGTGTCCACGGTCCCCCTCCATCTCCTGTGCTCTACTCTGAGCAGACCCATAGCACACCCCACTTCTCTCCCCAGGCACAAAAGCCGGTTCCCGTTTAGCAGGGCAAACTGGCTGATGCTACCCTGGAGGCCCCCGCGCCCCCTGCACAGGCTGGGAGGAGCCCTGGCTGCAGCCCGATACCGCCTCTCGCCCGCAGTGCTGCCTGTGGGTGACCTCACACAGCCGGCTGCTGCCACTGCTGGCGGGGGTTTTCTAACAGCTCATGCTTGGCGGAAAGACACTGCCTGTCTCCTGAAATAGAGCCAAGGCTGCTTGGGGTGAGGGGATGGATGCTGTTCTCCTTTTAAAATAAAGCACTGGGGGCTGGTGAGATGGCTCAGTGGTCTAAAGCACCTACTTAGAACAAGCTAAGCTAAGCAAAGCACAGGGACTGCGGTTTTAATCCCCCAGCACCACATGCCAGCCAGCCCCGCCCCCTGGTGGGCTGAGCTGGCCACACACACACACACACACACACACACAAATAAATAAAATTAAAAAAAAAATTAAAGCACCATCAGGTTAAAGACACAAAACAAAATGCACACTGAATCTCTGTACGTAACCTGCAGCTTTAACACAAACAGATGACACATTCAAACTGTCCAGCCAAGTCTGCACCTTGGAGGACAGGAAGGGGCTGCCGTGGGGTCACATCTGCCACACACCTAGGCTCCAAGACAGAGAGGTGACAAACCACACCACACTCCACCTCAAATCCACAGCCCGGCCCTCTGTTCGGCCCTCCCGCCCAGGTCTCCACAGGTTCTGCACGTTCCCAGGTGGGAAGAAGGGCTGACTGCAGCCTTGGGACGGGACATGACCACCCGGCACGGTCACAGTTCCCCAGTTACTGTGTGCTACAGGCTCCATGCTACATGTCCTACAAGCATCAACCTTCACGACAGCCAGCCCAGTTTCCAGATAGGACAGTGGAGGCACTGAGGGCCAGGGACCCGCCTCAGTCCCTCCCACTGGCGCAGCTGTTCCTCAGCTCTCCCACCCTGTGCCACCACAGGGAAACTTCAAGACTGCAGCCATGTCAGGGCTCAGCCTGGCCACTAAGTCCTAAGAAAGCCACTCCTGACGGTACCTGGCTTTCTATGCTGCAGGCTCCAGGCCACAAGGCTCCTTCACAGGAGTGTAACAGCAAAGTCCCCCAATGACACCATCCAGACAACAGAGCAGGCCACGCTCAGTGACACATGCCTGTAATCCCAGCATCCACTAGGATCGAAAATTGGATCCCAGCCTGGACAACTTAACCCTGCCTCCAAATGTCAAAGGGACAAGGGACGCAGCCCAAGGTGAAGGCCTTGTGTTCAGTCCCCTTAAGAGATCTGTCCCAGGGCTCAGGATCAAACACCCATCAGGGCTGGGGTGGAACCCAAACCCAGGAAGTAAATCAGAAACCACGAGGTTCTACCTGTAGCTCGGCTTTGCTCTTCCGGGAACTTCTCCGGACCGGGTAGAAGTCTGTGAGTTTGCGATTCTGTTGTGTTTTCCCTTGAGCTCTGGGGGTGAAGGGAAGAGAGGAAAACAGGTATCAGGACTGAAGCCACACTCATACCCAGGAGGTACCTAGCTCCTTGGGGACAGCGTGTGGAAACCAAGCCATTTACACATCTTTGTGTCCTGGGGCCTGATGGCACCTGCTCACCTAGGCAAGGGGGCCTTAGAGACAGGGGCAGGCTGATGCCACGCGCACGGGGGTGGGGGGTGGGGCTGAACTCTAATGTGCCACAGAGATGCTGACAAGCAATGGCACAGGGTGGCTTGGGGGCCTGAGCCTTCACTGTGACAGAGGCCATGAGTATGGCCCTTGTAGCCCTGAGGAAAGTTGGGGTCTTCAGAGCTGGGTGAAGCTGGGCCTTGGGGCACTTACCTTTTCCGAGGTGCCTGTTTGCCCTTGAGAGGCTTTTTCAGGGCTTGCTTGGTGATGGCTGCATTGGTAGAATCACAAGACGAGGTTGGAGTTTTTGGAGGTTCTGCTGCTTCAGATTTTTGGTTTGGAAAAGGGGCCAGGGGACCTTTCCTGGCGTCTTTGAGTTTCTGTTCCTCAGACTTTACAGCACTTCGTATTGCATTCCCAGCATTTCTTTTCTCTGCAGCAGAAAGTAGGAAGAAAAGAGGGGCTTATTCTCCATCCCGCCTCTCAGCTGGGAGACCTGTCAGCAGTGTTCTAGACAGGCTGAGAAGAGAGGATTCTGGGAGTACTGGGCAGCAGTGCCCTGGGCCTACTGGGTCACTGGCCATGGCCGCCACAGTGCAAGTGCTGGGCTTCAATCTTCTTTGGAGTGTGTTGTACTAGAGATGAAACCTGGGGCTGCTCTAACACTAGACTATGTTCCCAGCCTTTTTAGAGACAGGGCTTTGCTAAGGTCCTGGGCTGGGCTTGAACTTGTGATCCTCCTGCGTCAGCCTCTCAAGATTATGGGTGTAATTACTACACAGGGCCTCACTTCAGATCCTAATCAAGACAAGCTCCCCTTGTAACAAGGATAAAGCTGGTGTTCACAATGGTCCTCTGTAGAGTACCTGGGAACGAGATGCCACTGTAAATACTATTCCTGATAACAGTCTGGAGCGGCAGTACTGCTGAACTATTTGTTTTCTTTTTTTTAAAGACTTTTAAAAATATGTACATAACACACTACTGATAGGAATGTAAAAAGGCCTAGCCATTTTACAAAGTTTGGCAGTTCTTCAAAAACTTCAAAAATACAGGATTACTGTATGACCCAGCAATTTCACTCTTATGCATTTACTCAAGAGAATTAAAAACATCTGTCTGAACAAAAAATCTGCACGTGAATGTAGTGGCTTATTCTTAACAACTGAAAAGCGCAAACAGGCCAAATACCCACCAACAGATGAATGATTAAACAAAACGTGGATTATCCACATAAGGGAACACGTGCTGGCCACAAAAAGGAACATGCCACTCATCAACACATGCTGCACATCATGCTAAGCACACAAAGCCAGACACAAAAGCCATGCTGTGTGATCCATCTGTATAAAATGTCCCCAACACAGAGTTGCATGCCTGTAATCCAGGCACGAAGGAGGCTGCGGTAGGGGGATTGCTGTGAGTCGGAGGCCAGCCTGGGCTATATATAGTTAGGACCAGCCTGAACTACAATGTGAGAGCCATTAAAAAAAAAAAAAGTCTCCAACTGGCAAAGTTATAGACAGAGAAAGGAGTTTAATGGTTGCTAGCCCGTGAGGAAGAACCAAGGGAAAGTGACTCCTCAGGAGCTTTGATATGATTATTTATAGCTCAATAAACAACAAATAATACATCAAACCATCCAAATCATCCACCTCCTCTTATGAGATCTTAGGTAAACCAGGGGAAACTGAGGCCAGAAGTAACCCAGAACACTACCCAGGACCACCAGGGCCTCCAAAATACATCTGACCCAAAATGGTCATCACTGCCATTTCGTGACACCATGAGCTAAATTAGCTAGCTTGTTGAGTCTCCTGTTATCTTGGGGGCAATTTATATTCCCCCCCATTCTAAAATGGTGTGCAGCTGGCTGGTTACCCCTCCCGAACAAGCCCTTTCCCAGCGCTTAGGAGGCAATACAGGACTGACCCAGGCTGTGGGGCTGGCATCCAGTGAGAAAGCTGCCATCTGCTGCCCATCACAAGCCTTTCTTCATCCTCACTGTCACTGATCTTCCGAAAAGCCCTGGGGATGGGGAGGGCTCATTTCCCCTGACTTACAGATGAGCCAACTGAGGCTCCCCAGAGTGGCAACCTGCCTCCCTCCAGCCTCCTCCTTCCAAGGGGCAGAGGTAAGTCCTGCCCTGTGCCCTGGGGTAAATCACACTGAGGGCAGGCCCCACCTTAGACTGGGTGTCCCCACCTCTGGGGCTCAGATCTGAGCCCCAGCCCGTGCTGATCAGTGCGTGTGACACCTGCCCTAGTGACAAGAATTCCTCCCACAGAGCTGCCGGGAGCCCAAGGCTTGGCTTGTCAGGCGGGTTTTAATTAGACAGGAGTATAGGGACCTGGGGGAGCTTTGAAAGGAAATATTCAGCTGAGAACAAGATCCTTAGAAGGTTCCATTTGTCTGCAGGGCCAGAGAGAACTTTCCATAATGGTGTATTTTCTGGCTCATTTTTTTGGCACAGGAGGTGGGTGGGGGTGGGCCTGGAGGGTGTCGGAGATCAAACCAGGGGCTCAACTATGCCCAGTTCTAAATCTCATCACAGAATGTGCTGCTTCACAGGGCAACACTGGTGCTCATTCCAGCAGAAAGAAACTTCACAAATAAAGTCAAGGCCCTGTGTTTTTTTCTTCTTCTCTTTGAAGAAAAAATAAAGTCAAAGCCCCCAATAAAAGGGAAACAATCAGTGTTTTGTGTTCACACCACCACTTCTGTACTTTCAGGGTTTAAAAGTCTCACCAAAGGACCGGGGAGATGGCTCAGTGGAAAAAGTGCTTCCCTGGCAAGCACAAGGGCCTGAGTTCAACTGAGTTGAATTCCCAGTTCCACCAAGGGAAAAAAAAAAAAGCCTCACAGAAGGCAGGGCAGGCCCATCAGTTTTGCAACTTGGCAAAATCAAGCCTGAAGAGCACGCCAACCTTACCAAAGCATGGCACACACCCTGGGACGGGTTACTCTTTGGCTTTTTTTGCCCTAGCTTAGCAACACAGATCCAATCTCTCCAACACAATGAATGACTACAGGAGTTCTTTAGGAAGAGGGGCCCTGGCTGGGGTCTGAGGGCCCCCGTCTGAGGCTTACCTTCTCGTTTCCTGTAGATCCCAGCTAATGGCTTCCCCTGGCATTTGACTTCATGATGTGCAACTGAGTTCTCTTCCTGAAGGGGGGAACGCATTCCAGAGCATTTGTTTGGGCTCATGTAGGAATAGATCTTTGACTGCCCGGCGAATACGTTCTCCTAGAAAGACAAAGGCACATTTTGAAAGAAGCTTGAAAATGAAGATCCAGAGCACTTAAAGGGAAATGGGGAAACAGGAATGTACAAGACACAATAGACTATGGGGACACCATCTCTCAAGGATGAAGCCATCAGATGATGCCAGCTCCAGTTCGCAGAGGAGCATTGGCAAGTTTAGGGTCCCTCCCTCTGAGCTCCAGTTCTTGTCACTGTGAGGGGACATCTGGTCAGCATGAGAACCATCTGTGCCTATCTGTCACCTACCAGCAGCGAGGGACTTTGGAATGACCCAGGAAAAACTGGGAATCTAAAGAGCCGGATCTAAAGAGCCGCCAGCCGGCTGCGTCAGGATGAGTTAATTGCCCTGGCGGATAGGCAGCAGCTCTGGCAAAGAAACAGGGCTCAGGGAATCTGATTAACCACCGGCTCCAGAGGTCAGCTGGGAAGGCTTATCAGTGCTGAGCCCTAGGGGAGCGCAGCCTTGGCCACTCTCAGGCATCACCAAGCCCAGGGGCCGACCAGGACTGTGGTCGGAGGACTGCAGGGAAGCTCTTAAGGGCAGAGGCTAGGGCAGTTACTCTCCTACAAGCCACGCCTTGCCTTTACTAGCAGTGGACAGCCGCGGGCGATACAGGTCACTGCGGGTGTCTCTGGGTGTGGGATCTGTCCCCAAGAGAGCACAGGCCACCCCACGAAGGAGAACTTCCCCAGAAACACTGCAGCGCCGGGCTGCCTGGCGAGCCACTAAACACCAAGTCGGTGACCCGGTGACCTCGCCGAGCAACGAGAGCGGGTCCCGCACACCCTGGCAAGCAGCCACCCCAGGGACGCTGGGTCTACGGGAGGACAAACGCCATCAAGGCACAGTGAAACTTTTCCGAGGTCAAACACTGCCTGCCAGGGGCCTGGCGGAGCCAGTGTGGCCGCCACTCCCAGCCAGGCAGCGGAAAAGGAAGCAGCCGGGCAGGCCGGGCGCCCCGGGGCGGCGCGGGCGCGGGCGCGGGCGCGGGCATGGGCTGCACT
>NW_004524652.1:5928450-5941952 GCF_000260255.1 Octodon degus
GGCGGCGGCGGCGCCGGCTCGGGGAGGGGCCCAGGCCGCTCGGCGAATCCCGGCTCGGGCGCGCCCCCTCGCGCGCGCATTCAGCCACTCGGCGTGCACCGCGGGGGGAAACGCGACCGTGACGGCCAGGCTCCGGCGAGCCGGGCTCCTTCCAGCGCGGGCGCAGCGGGTATTCTGGGAGCCCGATCAGTGCCAGGAGACGTCAACGTCGCTGAACGCGACAGGCAGGACGGGGAGGGGGGAGGGGTCCGGGTGGTGAACTCCAGCCGGAGTAAAACTTCTCGGGAGCCCCCGGGGTCCACTTCGGCCAGCATCCCAGACCAAGCTGGGATGTCAAGTTTTTAGAAATGTACAAGGGCTGCACCCACGGCCCCAGAACCAGGAAGGGATGACACCAAGGTGTCAAACCTAGGCAGTTGGTACTTGGCCAGTAGGAGGCCCGGGTGCAGAAAGCGCCTGGGTGCCTGTACTGAATACATACGTTATCATTCAAACCTCACCACAGCCTGTGGAGGGTAAACACGTTGTTTTCTCTATATATGGGGAAACTGAGGCTCAGAGAAGCGAAACAATGAATGGGCTTCCACCACGGTCAGAAGTTCCAGCCCCCACCTTCCCCGTTGCAGAGGCAATTGAAGGTGGGAAGAGCACCTGGTGCTGCAGATGGGTTTAGCAGGTGGCCGTCTACCCCTCCCCTGTCCCCACGACAGAATGCCCACAGTAGGCAGGATTATGCAGCAGCTGTGAGGCCTTGTGGACCCTCTGCCAAGATTCACTGAATTTGTGCAAAGTCATAGATGCGAAAGGGATGCTTGAAGGCAGCCAGCTCCTGCTGCCTGGGTTTCTCTCCTCAGCCCCAGAGCTGCTTTGTGACCACAGTTACTCCACTTCCTCCTAGTCTGGCTCTCGGCTTCCCCATAGGTAACAACCAAGAACCTTGTATTCCATAATCTATCTGGCATCTCCCAATACGTGCAAATAAACAAACTGGCTCTTTGTAGCCACCCCACCACCTATTAGAAACCATAAGATTAAAATTAATCGACAGGAGACCATTCAGGACAACCCCTCTCATGACAGCTTTTAGTTCCAAAATCTTCAAGGTGGATTGCCCACTCCCAACCACTAACTCCAGGATGACGGTGCACTGCCCATGCCCTCTGCAGACCCTAACATACTGGGACACCAGAGACTACCCAGATGGAGAAAGAGGATTTGAAAGTGACATTTTGAGCCAGTCTTGTGGCATGTCCCTGTAATCTCAGCACTCAGGAGTCTAAGGCAGGAAGACAGTTCCAAGTAGAAGGCCAGCCTGGGCTACTGTTTTTTTGTTTGTTTGTTTGGGGGTTTTTTTTGGTGGCACTGGGGATTGAATTCAGACCCTTGGGTTTACCAGGGAAGCACTTATTCAACTGAGCCATCTCCCTGGGCCCCTGGGATACTTACTTATTTAAGGCCAGCTGAGACTACCTACTGAGACTCTGTCTCAACCTCCTGTTCCCCACCAATAAAACCCCCAAAGTAAGACTATGACACTCAGGTTCAGCCACTTGGAAGTGTCTCTATATCAGCAGGCCAGAAAATTGTTATAATATCCAAAAGAGGTAAATGCAAATCATCCAGTTTAAGTTTCAAAAGTCCTCCCTTCCTTTGCACATATTTATAGGTATATGACAAATATACCTATCAATGAAAATACAGGATTTCATATATAATTCAACAATGATGCCACTCATAACTAACACTGTATGTTTATGATATGTTAGGCTCTGTCACATTACATTATTTAATTTAAACTTCCCAACAACTTAGAGGAAGCTGCTATTGTTCCTGTCTCACAGATGTGGAAATTGAGGCTCAGACCAGATGAATCACTTGTAGGAAGTGATGGAGCTGGGTGGGATTTGAATCCAGTTCTGCTATATGAGCATAGTTAACCATAAAGAATATAATATTGTGCCAGGTGTGGGGGTGCACACCTGTAACCCCAACATTTAGAAGGTTTTAAAAAATAAAAGGTTGAAGTAGGAGGATGTCTATGAGTTCAAGGCCAGCCTAGGCTACATATTAAGTTCAGTCCCAGGGCTGGGCATGGCGGTGCATGCCTGTAATTCTAGTACTTGGGAGGCTGTGGCAGGAGGATTATTGCAAATTTCAGACCAGAAGGGGATAGAAAGTGAGCTCAAGACCAGCCGGAGCTGCATATCAAAATCCTCTCTCAAAATAAAAAATATATTGCTTTTGTTGATTTTAAACCCTAACACACTAATACATTCATCCATTCATTCAACAAACATTGAATACTTTTGTTTCAGGCCTTGCACTAAGGACACAGCAGTAAACAAAGGCAGATGGAACCCCATGAGGCCAGGAGGTCAGCAGGGCTTTGTAGGCCATGGTGATAACTGTGGATTTAATTCTAGGAGTAACAGGGAGGCTGGGGGCCAGGGATATAGCTCAGTGGCACAGTGCCTACCTGGTATGTGTGAGGTTGTGAGTTTGACCCCTACTACCCAAAACCAGAACCAGAAACAAAAACAAAAACCAACCAACAAACAACTACTCTCTAGAAACAGGAAGGCTGGAGGTACAGAGAGTAGTGAGGGTGACATGATAAAAATCTGTACTTCTGAGGAATCATCAAAGCTGTGAAGGGACAATGAAGCGGAGATGGTAAAACTGGGAGAGAAAACAATTCAAAGACAACTATTTGGTAATGGCAGACGAGATGGGTAGAAGTAGATGGACTAAGCCTTCTCAAACTACACTGGGGGTTATAAATACCTACACAAGTGTAAAACTTCAGTTGCCTGGTATCTGAAGTGTGTTAGCAGGACCCAGAGGGGACTCCCAAAGTGAAGTGCTTGATATACTGTAAATGATCTGGTATTTACAATGCTAAAAAGCCAATTTAACTGTTTGCAAGAACAATGTAGTGCCTGGTGTGGTGGTGCTGTACTGTAACTCTACCATTCAGGAGGTTGAGGCAGGAGGATGGCCTCAAATTCAAGGCAAAGTCAGACAACTGCGTAGCATGATCCTATCTAAAAACAAAACCTGAGCTGGAGAGATGGCTCAGTGGTCTAAAGCACCTACTTGGAACAAGCTTAGCAAAGCTCAGGGACCGCAGTTCAATCCCCCAGCACCACATGCCAGCCAGCCGCGCCCCCTGGTGGGCTGAGCTGGCCACACACACACACACACACACACACACACACACACACAATAAATAAATGTTAAAAAATAAATAAATAAATAAATAAAGGACCATTAAAAAAAAATAAATAAAAAATAAAAAATAAAAACAAAACCTAAGAAACTATGGTAACTAGGGCCAGGGGGAGATGACTCAGTGGAATAAATACTTCCCTGGCAAGCGCAAGGGCCTGAGTTCAATCCCCAGTTCTGCAAAAAATAAATAAATAAGAAAATAAAAAACAAACAAACAAACTATGGTAACTATAGGTAACTACAAAGCTGGGGGTTAGGTGACAGTGAAACTCACTAGTCAGTAATTACAAAGGTGATTTGTAACCCTACCATGATAGAAGCTGGGGAACTTTCACCTTCACTTTGGCTAAGTAAGGGAGGTAAGGACCAAACAAGCCTAGGAAGGCATGGCTACCCTGGACAGTGACTTTGGACTTGAGCTCAACTCTGAAGTGGAATAACAATTTGTACAAATTAACTGAGATAATAAATTGCCTGGCCCTCAATGTCAATTATTAATCACCCATAGTATTTTGATGATAAATGGTTATTTTCCCCCATAGGTTAATTAAAGCGTTGGTTTTTGTTTGTTTTTTTAATGTACTACTTTAGATATCTTTTTTTTTTTTTTTTTTTTCAGAACTGGGGATTGAACTCAGGTCCTTGTGCTTGCCAGGGAAGCGCTTATTCCACTGAGCCGTCTCCCTGGTCCCCTTAATGTACTACTTTTGAAACAGGTAGTTGAGATGGTCTTGCAATGATGGGAAAAATGAACCAGGGAATCATAGTTTTATTGAGACTCTGTCAGATGACTAAATAAATTAAATATACTTTTAGAAGCTTAACATTTTTCTAAGGAAAAAAATTAGTCTTAACTTTTTCCGTGAATTGGGTTATGAAGCTCTTTTGGCCTGAATTCACTATGCCTCCTTTCTTCACCAGAATCTGGGGAAGACTTGTCCCCAAAGACCATATATAGTGCTGCTGGGAGAACAAATGATGCAATTGGGTGTAGGGCCTGCAAACAAAGAGGCCCAATAAATATTGGCTGAACGAATGCATCAAGATTTATTCGTTATTGTTACAGAGAGCTTACTGCATTAAGGCAAATTCCTACTAGTATGTGGTGCCTTGGCATTTCAAGCATAATGTAATGCTCCAACTTATTTTTTAAAAACACTAATGTTACTCAACTGTCACTTAAGTTTTTGGCCCTTTAGCGCGGAAACACAACGGCTGGAAATGACCAAGCGGCTGGCGATCTCTTTGCCGCATAACGTGGGCTTCGTGGTCCTGACTGCAAACTATGGACTTCGGGCGGGGACATCGCCTTCCGCACGGTACACCCCACCCACGCCAACGGCCGTGGGCTGCAGTCCTGACCCGATCGGGCAAACTGGACCTCAGGAGGCGTTAGGGGGTCCTTGTCACCCAAAATGGGCCAGTTGGGCCTGGCCTCGCTCTGCGGTGCAGAGCTGAATCAGACCATGGGGGAAGGAAGGTGCCACGGCAGCGCTCACCCCGACGCGCTCCTCAAAATGTAGGTTACGGATCTGCTCCCGGGTCTCGCGGCCACCTCCAGGAGAGAGCACTGGGATGGGCGAAGCCCTGTTCCCGCTCCTCCTGTCCTTAACAACCTTTCCTTGGAGGTGCCCTAAGCTTTGGTTTGCAGTGAGCTCTAACATATGGATCCGCTACCTCTGGGAGAGGCAGCGGCAACGGGCGCCCACACTTTCAGAGAGGAGAAACTGAGGCGCGACAGTGGAAAGGGCTTCTGGGGGCTTCCGAAGCGGGAGTTGGGGCATGGGGAAGGTTGGGAGGGCGCCTCCTCCCCCGCCTCGGTGTCCCTACACACCACCCGCAGGAGAGTGCCTCCCGCCGCTGCTCTCGGCTCGCTCTAGCGCCAACCCCCACCCGGCCGACCCAAGCGCTAGCCAACTGGGCAGATACCTCTCGCCATTGCCGGGCTCTGTCACCGCCTGGGATCTCCCGGGAAACCGAGCTTTCGAAAAAAGTTGCAACAACTGTAACCAACTGCTCCACCGAGCTGCAGTGGCTCACCCTGATTGGCGCCGTCGCCCGCCTCTCCGCAGACTGAGGGTTGTGATAGGTGAACTCTCACAGAGAGCCCGCCCTTTTCCCCGCCTCCCAGGCCAGGGCGGGGCCAGCGGCCTCACTTTCTACAAACGCTTTCCGGACAGGTCCCGACCAAGGAGGTGGGAGGGGGTTTAAATTTGACGGATTCCCGGCGTTGATTGGCTGAGGAGAACGACACCCGCGCTACCATTGGGTGGCCGCAAAGCTCCTCCCCCTCTCCGTGCTCCACCTTTGGTGCTTTAATCCCGCAGGGCTGGAGGCTCCGGTCCAGGTAGACCAGATAAAAGGCTTCCGGTATTTTCCAGGTTTGACCGGAACCCGATCTTTAACCGCGGGACGCCTCCGTATTACCAGGGGAACTAGATCGCCTAGCTGCCTGGCATCTCTACCACCACGACTTCTCTTACAGTTTAGCCCACTCATTCTTTTTGAAAGGTTTATTGAGCTTGTGTTCTTCCAGTATTTCAGCGCTGCAAGTAGAACCGGCAACTAACTGTACTCGGCGGGTAAACTTCCTTGGAGGTCAAAGATCCTATCCCTACATACTCACCCATTTTACAGACGCAGTGGCAGAACGGACGGGTGTCTTACTTGCTGCCCCAGGTCACCTGGTGGTTTAACTGAAGGGCCAAATCAGTATCCTGACAGTCTTCTAGATAGCTAGCGAGGCTGGGAGCTCCACAATGTGCCTCCGCAGGCTAAGCCCAGTCAGCAGGTGTCCAGGGAAGCATGGTGGGCATTCATTTCTCTAGAATCAGGGCGGGCCTCCAGGACCTCCTCTTCCCTGAAGGGCCCTCCTGGAGCTATAGGAATTTGTATTCTTCCCCCCACCCCAAGAACCTTTTGAATACTGTGTCCCCACCTCCGCTGTCAAGCAGAAAAGCAAGCTGGAGTGCTACAGGGGTAGGGGTGCAGCCCCTGAAATGTAAGAGGCTCCAGGTTTCATTCCATGTATCACAAAGGAAAACAGCCTGGTAAAACACAGGGCAGCAAGCAGGACGGGAGTGCACACCTGAGATCCCAGCTCTCAGAAGCATCAGACAGAAGGGTTGCTGTGAGTTGGAACCCAGCCTGGGGTATTTAGTGAGTTCAAGGTCAGCCTAAACTACAAAGCAAAACCATGTACCCTGTCTCAAAAGCCCACCCAGGGGCCAGGGAGATGGCTCAGTGGAATAATCCCTTCCCTGGCCAAGCGCAAGGGCCTGAGTTCAATCCCTGGTTCCGCCACAAAAAAAAGCCCACCCAAAAAATATACAGACCACATTATTAATATATATATATATATATATATATATATATATCAGGGATAGAACTCAAAACCTTGCACTTACTAGGCAGGTGCTCAAGCTGCTGAGCTATCTCCCCAACTCCATATAAATATTTATTATTACATACTACTGGGGATTGAATACAAGGCCTTTCCAAATGACATCACCACCCCCTTTGAAGTGTGTGTGTGTGAGACCGGAGACCAATGTGCTTGCCACGCAAGCAAGTCACTGATCTATATCCCAAGCCCCATTTTAAAAAAAAAAATTTTTTTTGTATATGTTCATTGTATGAGATAGGGTCTAGTATAGTGTATAGTTCAGGCTGGCCTTGAGCTCACAGTGGATCTTCCTGCCTCAGCCTCCTGAGTGTGGGGGACTACAGGTATGACACACCGCACCTGACTTTATTTTTGAGACAAGGTCTTGCTAAGTTGCATATGCTGGACTTGTGATTCTCCAGCTTTCCAAAATGCTAAGATTGTGGGTGAAAACCTTTCTACATGGCCAAAACATTACTTAGATGGGCTTTAAGAAGGTAATTTTATTTATTTTCATTTTATGTATTTGACATAGGGTCTCAATACACAGCACAGACTCATAGTGATGCTCCTGTTTTCAGCTTCCCCAAGGCTGGGATTACAGGTATGCGCCACTATGCCCAGACTAGAGTGCCCAGGGTCGGGGCCTTCTCAGCATGAGGTGCCAGGGATTGAACCATAGTACCTGTACTTGCCTTAAGTAGGTGCTTGTCTGCTGAGCTATCTCACCAGCCCAGGTTTGGTTTTTTGAAACAGGGTCTCACTTTGTAGTTCTGGCTGGCCTTAAACTTATGCAGCCAGGTTGGATTCAGACAAAATGCTGCTGGTCAATGGCTGTTTTTGTCTTTCTCCCTCACTCTGCTTCCTGTCTTTGATGAGGTGAGTGGGTCTGGTTTTTGTTTGAGACAAGAGTCTCTGTGTAGTTCAGGCTGGCATTGAACCCACTATGTAGTCTTGCTTGCCTAGAAATCAGATATGCTTCTGCCTCAGCCTCCCAAGATCCATGCCTTTTTTTTTTTTTTTTGTATTTTAGGGAAGCGTCTACAGGGTGTTCAGGGTCTCACTACTAGACTGGACTCGTAGTGATTCGCGCCTGGGATCGAACTCTGGCCTGTGTGCCTTCTTGCATTTGCTTTAATCAGGTGCAAGCCACCATGCCCAGTCTCAGTTGCCTTCTTAGCATGCCCCGGGGGCGGGGTGGCACATCAAGCTGGGATTGAATCCTGGTCCCTGTGTCTGCCTAAGCAGGTGCTTTAATCCGCTGAGCTACTTGGCCGGCCCCAGTCTCCTCTATTTCATGAATTTAGCCCTTTCACTGCTCAACAGTTCTGGTCCAGCTCAAGTTCTCATCTTCTCTTTTTTTGCGATAGGGTCTTGCTTTGTAGGGCAGGTTGGCCTTGAACTCTCTGTGATCCTTTTGCCTCTGCTTCCCAAGCACTGGGATTCTAGGTGTGCGCCACCATGCTTGAGTCCCAGAGTGATCTTTCTAGAATGCTTATCCAACCATGGTGGTTTTCTGTATCTAAAAAACTTCTCAGATCCCTGTACCCTATGGACCAAAGTCCAAACTCAAAGTCCCTTTAAGAATTAGAGCACTCTAGCCAGGTGAGCCACAAGTTCCAGGCCACTGTGGGTTGCAGAGAGTTCAAGGCAAGCCTGAACCATGTACAGCAAGATTCTGTCTCAAAAATCAAACACAAAAGAATTAAAAGAATGTAAGAGAATAGCCTTATCTACTTTTCTTTGGGAGGAACAGTGGTTACCAGGGGTTGAAAACAGGGTCTACTTCGTTACATCCTCAGCTGCTTTTTTTCTTATTTTGAGAGTCTAAGTCATTAAGTTGCCCATGGTAGGCTGAATTTATGATCCTCCTGCCTCAGCCTCCTAGGGCTAGGCTAGTATTATAGGCATGTGTCACCACGCCTGGCCCTGCTTCTTACTTGCCGTATCTAACAATATTCACATGGGATCTAGCCACACTAGTTCTTTAAGCAGGATAATATAGAGCACTTCTCCTTAGGTTTGAACTGGCCAGAGTAGGTGACTGGAAGGGTATAGAACCTAAAGGCACCAGTGTTTTTCTTTTCTTTTCTTTTTTTTTGTGGAACCGGGGATTGAACTCAGGTCCTTGCGCTTGCCAGGGAAGTGCTTATTCTATCTCCCTGGCCCAGGTACCAGTGTTAGTGACTGCAGGAAGCAACCCTCATCAGTGATGCAGAAAACTGGTGTAATTTAAATTTAGCAACCTCAGGGCTGGCCAAATAGCTCAGCAGATTAAAGCTCCTGCAAGCAAGAGCAGAGGCAGGGGGGTTTGATTCTCCAGACCTGCCGTGCTGGCCCTGCCCCCAGGGCACCGAGAGGGCGATTGAGACTGAGTGTGGTGGCCACATCTGTAATCCCAGCTCTTGGGTGGCTGTAAACAGGCAGATCACTACAAGTCTGATCTAGTTAGTGAAAGCCTGAACACTGTAGACACTCCCCTAAAATTAAAAAATAAAAATAAAAATAAAAATTACCAACCTGGTCTCAGTGTGTTGTAGCACTCTCGTTCATTCCAGCACTCAGAAGGCTGAGGCATGGGCTGGTGAGATGGCTCAGTGGTCTAAAGCACCTACTTAGAACAAGTTTAGCAAAGCACAGGCACAGGGACTGCGGTTCAATCCCCCAGCACCACATGCCAGCCAGCCCCACCCCCTGGTGAGCTGAGCTGGCCACACACACACACACACACACACACACACACACACAAATAAAATTTAAAATAACCTCTGAGTTCAAGGCCAAATTGAACTACACAGCAAGATTGACCTCCCTTCAAAAAGCCACCCCACTCAAAAAAACAAACCAACACAAAAGCCCAAAAAACAGGCTTTTCCTATTGTGAAACCTGGGCTCCAAGGAGAGGGCTCTGCTTACCAGGGCTGGTGTTCCTGAGTTAGGGACCACCCAAGGGACTGTAGCTGGTCCTGGAGTTGGGGTGGAGGAAAAGCTCCCAAACAATTGCTGTGGAGGGAGGCAGGGCACATGTGCAGGCCCCTTTCCCGGTCTCACCCTGCTCTCTGCTAGCACTGTTCTGTTTTTTTCCAGTACTGGGGATTGAACCTGGGACCCTGCGCTTGTGAGCAGGCACTTACCCTGCTCAGCTTTACCCCCGGCCCACACTAGCACTCTGTTGCTCGCAGTCTCTGTTGTGTAGTCTATGAAGCAGAAAGCCAGCAGACAGAAGCGCGGGCTCGGGCTGAGCGCCACAGTCCAGTGCACCTGCCTTCCTACTCCTAAGGATATCGGCACACACTCCTGCGTTTCTGTTTGCTTGTTCTGATTTCTGGAGACAGTTGATATAGCCCAGGCTAGCCTTTAACTCTCAGCAACCCTCCCTGCCTCAGCTTTCTGAGTGCTGGGGTCACAGACATGCCCAGTGCCACCATGTCCTGCTAACGCCTGCTTTCCAAGTCTCAGTCCAGTCTTCCCTGTCAGGACGACTCCTTTGACATCCTGGATGAGGCCCAGTTCCAACACCATAATACTCTGTTAGCTATTTCGTGGCATCGTGACAGTGGCATTTTATGTTGTATGTGATGCATATATTAACGCCCACTAGGTTGTAAGGGAACAGTCTTAAGGGCAGAGGTCATCTCTCTTTTTTTCCCGTTTTTTAGGTCAAGGTCTCCTTATGTAGTTTAGGCTGGCTTTGAACTCACTGTGTAGCCTTGGCTGGCCCTGAACTCATGGCAACCTCCTGCCTCAGCCTCCCAAATGCCACGATAACAGGTGTGTGGCACCATGCCTGGCTTCCTCCTTGTTTTCTTGAACTTATATCCCTAACTCCTAACTTAGGGTCAGGCGCAAGCAGAGGCGTTTGGAAGTGTTTTATACAAGGAAGGGAGAGGTACTGTGTGGAGAGCTGCCAGGCCTGGAAGGGATCTGTGAACCACCACGAGTTCTCAGTAGCACCCCTGCTCTGGGGGCTTCATGGCACCCAGGATCTCAGTTCCTATAGCTTTGTGCAGGTCTTTCAGAGATGACTTGTGTGTGTGTGAACGTATCACACTCGATTCACACGTATGGACGGGCACACTATAGAGGTGCCTCACTTTTGAACAACTGCTTTACTGTACAGAGCTGCCACCACTGAGTCAACCAGCTTTTTTTTTTTTTTGCGGAACCAGGGATTGAACTCAGGCCCTTGCGCTTGCCAGGGAAGCGCTTATTCCACTGAGCCATCTCCCCGGTCCCAACCAGCCCTTCTTTAAAGACATGTCGTTCAGGCAAGTCTTGGACTCCTAGGATTCCTCCTGCCTCAGCTTCTGAGAGGTGGGGTTACAGGTGTGTGCCACACCAGGCTCATGGATTCAGAATCAAACTCAGAATCTTGTGCTTATCAGGCAGGTGCTGTGCCACTGAGCTATATCCCTGGCCCATGTTTCCTTTTTTTTTAATGTATTTGGTACAGGGTCTCACTATGCAGCTCAGACTCACAGTGATCCTCTTGTTTCCCCAGCGCTGGGATTACAGGTGTGTGCCACCACCCGGTCTCGGTGGCCAGCTCAGCATGCTCCGGGCCAGGGCCAGTGTGGGATCAAACCCCAGTCCCTGCACTTGCCTAAGCAAGCGCTTAGTCTGTTGAGCTCTCTCTCCATCCCCAATGTTTCCAGTCTTTTGGTTCTACAAATAATGCTGCAATGCGTAAATGTATGTAAAGTGTGTGCTTCTCCGGAGCTATATATACATAGCCCCTGAAACACCACTTCGGTTAAAGGTAAAGAGATATGCAGGGTTAGCAGCAAGGATCTGGGTCGACGCTCAGAATGTAGCTTAAAGAATGCGAGTGCCTGGGTCCTTTCCCACTTCCTGACTACCACTCACGTCCTCCCCTTGTGCAGCCAGCTGGGGGCCACCTGGAAAGTGTGATGAGAACGCCTCAGATCGCCCTGCTGCATGTTCCGTGTCTCTCCTTTTATAATCTGACAGATTGATAACAGCACTGGATGACTCCCTTGTTTAAGAACATATTTTAGGGTCAGGAGATAGCTCAGCAGCATAAGTGCCTGTCTGGCAAGTGTAAGGTCCTGAGTTTGATCCCCAGTACCCCCCCAAAAAAAAATTAGGTTGGGCACAGTGGCACATGCCTGTAATCTCAACACTCAAGAGGCTGAAGTAGGAGGATTGCCACAAGTTTGAGGCCAGCCTGGACTACCTAGCAAAACCCTTTTTTTTTTTTTTTTTTTTTTTTTGTGGAACTGGGGATTGAACTCAGACCCTTGTGCTTGCCAGGGAAGCACTTATTCCACTGAGCCATCTCCCCGGTCCCAAAACTCTCTCTTAAAAACATTTTTTTGGGGGCCAGGGAGATGGCTCAGTGGAATAAGTGCTTCCCTGGCAAGCACAAGGGCCTGAGTTCAATCCCCAGTTCCACAAAAAAAACCCATTTTTTTTTGTGTTTATCGTCAAAAATAATTTTTTAAAGTATTTATGACTTTTGCACTAATGTACATTCCAGCCATTTTTTGTAACAAGGTCTTGCTAAATTGCCCTGGGTGGACTCAAACTCATAATTGTGTTGCCTCAGCCTCCCATCTGGCTGCGATTCTATATGTGTACCACCATATCCAGCTTTTTTTTTTTTTTTTCAAGATATATGTGTGAGGGTTAAATAAAAAGAAGCCCCGCTCAACCATATACAAAACTCAACTAAAATTTTTGTTTTAGATAAAAGATTTAAACTTAGCACTCCAAACTATGAAACTACTAGAAGAAATCATAGGGAAAATGTTTCCGAACATTGCCCTGGGCAAATATTTTTTTTGGCTATGACCCCAAAAGCATAGACAATGAAAAGCAAAATTTGAAAAACAGTATTACATTAAACTAAGAAAGCTTTTGTACAGCCAAGGAAATAATCCACTGAGTGAAAAGACAACTTATAGAACGGGAGGACACATTTGGAAAGCAATCAGCATCTAGAATATATCAAGAGCACGGCAGTGGAAAAAACGGATGATTCAGGGCTGGGGAGATAGCTCAGCTACGCAATGCCTGCCCGGCAAGTGCAAGGTCTGGAGTTCGATTCCTGGTACCAAAATACAAAAGCAAATGATTAAACAGTATAAATAAACTGAACAGCTATTTCTCAAGAGAAAATATAAAAAAATACAAATGACAGTATCTGACACGGGCAATATTGCTAACCATGATGGAAATGCAAATCAAAGCCGTAGTGAGATATTCTCGCTTCCCAGTTAGAATGATTATATCAAAAACACAAAAAATGAAGTGGGCCTGGTGGTTCACACTTGCAATCCCAGCACTTAGGAAGGTGAGGCAAGCGGACCACTATTTTTTTTTTTTCAGGTATTTTTCATCAGCATACATGTTTGCATTACAACCATGAGTTCAAGGCAGGCCGGGGCTACAAAGTGAATTTAAGGGCAGCCTGACCTACATGAGACCGTCTCAAAACAAAGGCAAGCGAAACAAAAGACAAAACCTAACAAGGGCTGATGAAGATATTGAAAAAGAATACTCATACAATGTGTGCAGGACTGAAAATTAGTACAGCCATAGGGCTGGCCAGATAGCTCAATGGACTAAAGCACCTGCTTAAGCAGACGCAGGGACCGGGATTCGGTCCTTGGCATGCCATGCTGCTGGCCCAGCCCCTGGGGCCTGCTGAGACATTGATTGAGACTGGGCATGGTGGTGCATGCCTGTAATCCCAGCGTTTGGGAGGCTGAAAACAGGAGAATCACTATGGGGGCTGTCCGATCTACATAGTGAGATCCTGTAGACCCTTCCCCTAAATACAGTAAAAAAGTACAGCCACTATGGAAAACTGTGGCAATTTTCCAAAAACTAGAAAATGGAACTTCCTTTTTTTTTTTTTTTT
>NW_004524652.1:5942111-5948993 GCF_000260255.1 Octodon degus
TTTTTTTTTTTTTTTTTCTTATCATTTACTTATTTGGTACAGGATCTCACTGCAGAGCTTGAACTAGTAGTGATCCTTTTTTCTGAGGGATTACAAGTGTGTGTCACCACACCCAGTCTTGATGGCAGGCTCAACATGAGTACCAGGGGCCGAACCTGGATCCTTGCACTTGCCAGGCAGGCGCTTAGACTGCTGAGCTTTCTCCCCAGCCCCTTAGTTTGTTTTTATTTCCATCTTAAGGTAAGGAAACTGAGTCAGAAGGTTATCACTTGAGCATGTTGTACCAATAGTGGGTGATGTGGCCAGTATCTGAATGGACATAATCAGTCTGAGCCTGCACTCCCCTTAATCACAGCAGTGTGTTGTTGCCCTCCAGATAGTGCAGCCCTTATGTCTGCTCAGAGCCACCAAGATCCACTTTGGTCTCAAGGGAGGAGCCTGGTCTCTGGAGATAAGCTTCAGTGTTGGTGTTCTCAGTGGGAGCTGTATCCGCCCATTCTCCTTGATACTGCCTCTAGGTATCTTCTTGCCTAGCTCTTTTTGTTACTGTGTCTTATTTTGTATTTATTGTAGAACTTTTTTCATAGGTGTTCTATTTTTTTTTTTTGTTCCTCGAATGGCTTTAGGGCACTTTTGGCCAGCGGGAGAGTTGTGAGGTTCGAACTCCAGCAACCTGAGGCTGAGAGCTTTGTGGAAGCAGCCACTTAAAGGCCTGAGCTAGGGCCATGCCCCCATAGGTGTTCTATTTTGAAATAGGTGATGTTTTCAAATACATTTACTGCCAGTGTCAAACTTTTATTGATTTATTATCCTAGGAATCTTTGTGGTAATTTGTGCATTTGTTAGATTATGCACGGTACATACCATGTGAGATCAATGAACTCTTTTGTAGACACATTAATGTGTTTCTTTTATTTTTATTTATTTATTTATTTATTTATTTTGTTTTTTGAAACAGGGCCTTACTCTGCAGTTCAGGCTGGCCTTGAGCTCACTTTGTAGCCCAGGCTGGCTTCAAACTTGAAAGGATCCTGCAGCCTCAGCCTCCTGAGTGCTGGCATTGCAGAGTGATCCCTCCACACCTAGCTGCTGTCAGTGATTCTAACACTGCCTCTCAGAGTGCTGTAAGAGTTTTCCAAAATCTTTTCTTGCTTTTGGTCTTACTATGGACCCTCTCAATTTTTTGGTACACTGCTATGAGGAATCTTTCTAAATCACAGATCTGGGTCAAGTCCATGTTTGGAAAGCCTTTAGCGACTGTGTTACACATAGCGTTACAGGCACCTAAAATGGTGGACAAGGCCTGTGAGTGCTGTTCTTTCTCTTAGTACTCTTCTTGGCTTCTGAACCATGTTGATTACTCTAGCCCTCGTGAGAGTGTCAGGTTCTTTTATGTTTGTCTGAGTTCAAATGCACTGTCAAGAAAGTTCTTGTCTTGGTGAGTTCTTGAGATGGAGCTACAGTGTCACTTTTGTTTTCTCTCAGTAAAGTTCACTTTTTCCTTCCCTAATCTCCCTAGGGTTTTGTAGATGTGTTCTGCTGTGATTTATATCTTTTTAAAGAATTTTTTGTATTTGGTACATAATACCAAATATCACGCAGCTTGGACTCATGATCCTCCGTTTTCAGCTTCCTCATTGATGGGGTTACAGTCATGGAGCACTACACCCAGTATTGGTGGCTGGCTTGGTGTACCCAGGGCGAGGCTGGCACACATGTGGTACCAGGGATGAAATGGGTCCTTGAGTTTGCCTAGGCAGGCACTTACAACGCTGAGCTATCTCCACGGCCCCGATCTACATACTTCGGACCTCACTTTCTTTAGTAGAGCTTCCTGGATTCAAAGATAGCCTTTATCCTCCTTTCCTGACACTGGCAAGTTCATCATAAGTATGACGTGAGTGGGTCTAGTAGAAAAAAATGTTGGATTGTTTTTATTTAGAGGAAAGTTAATATTTTTTATAGTTTTTAATGTTAATATTTACTTTTTTGTTTAAAGATGGTGGAACCAGGGCAGGACTTACTACTTGCTGCTTTGAGTGAGAGTGGGATTAGTCCGAATGACCTCTTTGATATTGATGGAGACGTGGGGCTTGCAACTCCAACCCCAACCCCTGCAGTTCAGCCGGTAAGAGTTTTGTAAAGCCTGTGGAACATTAGGGCTTTTTCTTTTCAAATTTCGATGTATAGAAAGATATTACATCTTATTTTTTAAATGTAGATATAATTGTTATCCTAATGTTGAATATTTGTCTTCATTCATGAGGTACAGGATATTTGGGATGAAAACCAAGACATTATGTTCTGCTTTGATACGATTATGTACATGAACCTAAGCTAATGATGATTTATAGAATGAATGTCTGCTTTTCTGGCTTGCTGCAGCTGTACTGACTGAAGAGACGTTGTCTTGGGTTGCGTCTATGGCATATGATACATTGCACTTTACTGTTGATTTAATTTTTAGGGTACTGAGGACTAAGCTATGTCCCCATCTCTTTAGCATTTGCCTTGGCACGAGGCCTCACTAAAGTGAGGCTGGGCTTGAACTTGCAATCCTCTTGCCCTTCCTGAGCCTACCAGAAATTACAAGCATGTGCCACTATGCCTAGGTTTTTTTTTTTTTTTTTTTTTTAAATTTGGTACAGGGTCTCACTACATATATCGGACTCCTAGTGATCCTCCTGTTTTCAGCCTCCCAAGTGCTTGGATTACAGGCATGCGCCACCATACCCAGTCTCAATCACTGTCTCAGTGTGCCCCTCAGGTGGGGCTGGCACAGCTTGTGGTGCCAGGAATGGAACCCTGGTCTCTGCACTCTGCTTAAGCACGCACTTTAGTCTGCTGAGCTATCTGGCCAGCCTTTTGTCCAGGTTTTAAAAAAATAATTTTATTGCCAGGGAGATAGCTTGGCGGCATCAGCATCTGCCTGACAAGCGCAAGGTCCTGAATTTGATCCTTGGTACTGGGAAAAGAAAAAAAGTTATTAAGTTATTTTACTAATACAAGCCCAAGTTTAATAATCAAATAAGGAAATTTAACGGGTCTAACAATAAAACCCTGTCTTCTCAGGTGTACATATGTGTAGGCAGGTGGAAATACTGTTACCTATAAAATTTTATTTGATAAGTCAAGTTGGACAAGCTCCTGTAACATCTGGTACATGGGGACTTCATTTAGCTCTGGTGGGCACAGGTGGTGGAGCTAGCACTACACTGTGCCTGCTCTCCACAGTGTTCTGGCCTCAAGGGCTGCATGAACAGCTTGTTGGTATCACTGGAGAGCACAGTAATGTTAAAGGCTTGGGATGTTGTCAGACCATTTTAGTACCTGTTGAGGTTGCCTGTGGGCTACAGCCTACAGATTGGAGGAGACAGCTGATTTATGAGAGGATTTTTTTGGGGGGGGGTACTAGGAATCAAACTCAGGATCTCAGGCTTGCCACTCAGGTCCTGTGCTGTGCCGCTGAGCTATATCCCTGGCCCATTATGAGGGTTTTTGTGGTAAGATCATTCTCACCTTTAAGTTGTCTTTGTATATTATCAGGATAGTTTCTGTTACTTCAGTGTGCATATTCTCTAAAAAGGAAGATTGTGACAGCAAAAACTTAAGGTGTTTCATGATTCTTGAAAAATGGGCTATGTTCTATTTGTATGGGAAAGAACCTTGGTTGTGTTTGTTACTCAGTGGAGTTGGCAAACAAACATAATTTTGTCTGGGTGTGTTGGCGCACACCTGTAATCCCGAACAGTGGAGGCTGAGGCAGGAGGATCACCATGAGTTTGGTGTCAGCTTAAGCTACATAGTGAGTTCAAGGCCAGCCTGGACTATCCAGTGAGATCATATTTAAATAAAAAAGAATACCAAACAAAATTTTGCTGAACACCTTTCTTTGCAAACCAAATTGTGAAGAAAAAAAAGTGTTATCTGATACTGGTGATTTCTTGTTTTAATTTGAATGTAAAATTGACATTTTATATTTGTGGTGCAAATGTTCTGCTGCTGAGCTACAGCCCTGGTTGCCATTTATTTTTTTATTTAGAGGCAGGGTATCACTATGTAGTTTTTCCTGGCCTTGAGCTCACTATGTAGCCCAGGCTGGCCTCAAATACATAGCAATTCTCTTGCCTTAGTCTCCTGACTGCTAGGATTACAGGCATGTGCCACTGTGCTTGGGTGATTTTTTTAATAAAATAAATACAACTCTTGTTCTGGAAACAGAATTCACTGCTGTTTTCTCTGTTTTTTGTCTGATGATTTTTCTGTAGTCGATGCCACTTGTTGCATTAGAACTAGGCTTGGAAGCAGAAGCTGCAGTTACTGTTAAACAAGAACCAGAGACGGTACCCAGTCCTGCGCTGTTAAATGTGAGGGTAAGAATTGTTCAGGTTGGCATTGCTTCTAAAATAGTTTAGGGTTGTAGCAAGAAAATAGCATTTCAGATTGAGGTAGTTTTATCTTACTAGGTTTGCTTTTTGCTACTCCCCCAATATCCTTTCCTTGAAATTTCTTTCACTCTTAGGCCACTTACACCGGTAGAAGGTAATTGGGACAGTGTGTTCTTTTTAAGTTTATTGTAGCTAATACAACATTCATCAGATAAACATAAAGTACCTATTATTGTATTTTCTTTCTTTTTTTTTTTTATATTTTAGGGAAGGATCTACAGGGTGTTCAGGGTCTCATTACTAGATCCAACTCGTAGTGATTCTCCTGTTTACAGCCTCCCAGATGCTAGGATTACAGTCACGTGCCACCACGCCCAGTCTCGTTCGCTGATCTCAGCCTGTCCCCGGAGGTGAGGCCGGCACAGCAGGCCCGGGATCGAACCTGGGAGCTGCTGAGCTATTTGGCCGGCCCTTCTATTATCCTATTTTCACTTTTGCTTATCTAAGCTTTTGTACATTGGTATGTGTAAGTTTTTATGTGCTTGTAATTGAGCTTTTTGTATAGGGGTCCCCTGACTTTACCTCAAACATGGTTATTGGGGCCAGGGAGATGGCTCAGTGGAATAAGTGCTTCCCCGGCAAGCTCAAGGGCCTGAGTTCAATCCCCGGTTCCACAAAAAAAAAAAAAAAAAAAAAAAAAGGAAAATATCTTTCAAACATGGTTATTAACTGAAGCCAAGTGGTGTAGAATTACTTGACAAACTTTTGGTTAAAATTTGTTAATTTAAGAGCCAGGTGTGCTGGTGCATGGTTATCATCCCAGCACTTGGAAGGCTGAAGTAGGAGAATGGCCATAAGTTTAAGGCCTGCATGGATTGCTTGCCAAGATCCTGTCTAAAAACACACACACGCACACATTTTTTTGTTGATAATTTGCATTATTAAAAGATATGTAAGAGGGGGGAACTACCCACTTGGGCCCCCCTCCTGTCCCTCTCTTGGACAGGAGCTTGCTTTCTCTCAATAAATATATTCTGCTCATAAAAAAAAAAAAATAAGATATGTAAGAGTGATACAAACAAAGCCAGGTAATTCTTACTATAGGAGTCATGGAGAAATAAACAATTTGAGGAAGAAGGTAAGTAGAAATAGACTTAAATTTATGAAAGAAAGTGTGTTAGTTGTACTTAAAGAGTCATAGTTAACAATAGGCTTTTTGTTGTGGTTGGTATCTTTCCACCCCTCCCCACCAATGAAAAAGAAAATGTGTGGATTTATGGTACCCACATTATCAGTATTTGTAGTTTGGCTGGATTGTTTTGTCTTGAGATAGGGTCTTGTTGTGTAGCATAAGTTGGCCTTGAGCTAGCTTTTGTAGCCTAGGTTGGCTTTGAACTCATCATGATTCTCTTGGCTTGACCTCCCGAGTTCCTGGGATTGCCTGCATCTGACACTACACCTGGCTATTTTTGTCTTTTTTTCTTTTTCTTTTTGTTCCATTTATGTATTTGGTATAGGGTCTTACTACACAGCTCAGACTGGTAGTGATCCTCCTGATTTCAGCCTCCCCAGCACTGGGATTACAGTCATGTGCCACCATGCCCAGGCTTGTTTTTGTCTTTTTAAGATCTAACTTTGGCATAAGCTGTATGATGGCAAACAAAGCAATGAACAGGATGTGTTGTTGTTGTTGTTATTATTATTATTATTATTTTAAATAGAGTTTTACTTTGTAATTCAGGCTGGCCTTGAACTCATTGTGTAATTCAGGCTGACCTCTAACTTGTAGCAGTCCTCCTACCTTGGCCTTCTGGGTGCTAGGATAGGAGTCATGGAATATTAAAATCAGAAAATAGGCTACAAGGGAATCCAGGCCTCCAGTTGCTTAAGTGGTTCACTCAGGATTGTTTGGTTGGAGGGGTGCTGGCTTTAGAAATTCTTTTTACCAGTCATGATGGTTCACACCCTATAATCTTAGCACTCAGGCTGAGCCAGGTGGATCAGCAAGAGTTTGAGACCAGCTTGGTTTACAAGATCCTGTCTCAAACCAGAAAGAAGTTTTCTGTTAACAGTCGTTATTTAAGATTACTATACAGCACAGTTTCCTAGAATGGCTTCCATTTGTACATTTGTTCTTCATAGGTATATAAAATGTCATATCATTACCCTTTTTTGTTTTTCTTAAAATGGAGTTTTGAATGGTGATGCATAGCTAGTTGTACTGAATTAGAGACAGTATTGTGATACCCCCCTGTAATCCCAGTTGCTTGGAAGGCTGAGCTGTGGGGGACTGTGAGTTGTAGGCCAGTTGGGCAACTTAATAAGACCCTGTATCAAAATAAATAAGTAAAACTTAGATACAGTAGAAAAGTATGAAGACGAAATATAGGAAGTAAAGCTATGCTGTTATGTTGAGCTGTGGGGGACTCAGGTCAATAATTTCTGACATTGCCAGTTAAACAGAAGACCCAATGCTATTATGGGCTACTGGACT
>NW_004524652.1:5949093-5956038 GCF_000260255.1 Octodon degus
TTTTTTTTTTTTTTTTTAAATTGATGGAACTACAGATTGAACTCAGGCCCTTGCGCTTGCCAGGGAAGTACTTATTCCACTGAGCCATCTCCCCGGCCCCTATCTCCTGGCTTTTAGTGTGGACTCTTTGGCCTCTGCCCTGGATCCTTCAGCCTTCTGGTGGAGACCCAGCGGCCTCCTGCTCAGTGAGCGCCACACCTTGGATGGAATCCTTCAGTCTCCAGGGTGCAGACACCCTCTGCACGCTTCCTTATCTGACCCTGGGGCTGATGGTTGTAAACCAATCTTGTAACTTCCTATACATTGGTACATCTGGTACATCTTGGTTTTTTTTTTTTTGGCCGAACCGGGGATTGAACTCAGACCCTTGTGCTTGCCAGGGAAGCGCCTATTCCACTAAGCCATCTCCCCGGCCCCATGTACATCTTGTTTTATATCCATTTCTCAACCCTTACTGATACATATGGCATCAATCTTGGGGGCCCATTAAAGGATTAGTGAGTAAAGAAACTATGGTACATATACATAATTGAACACTATTCAGTCGCGAAAAGGAGACTGCCATGCGGAAAGGAGACCACGAAACTGCACTCTCGTGAGAAATGGAGCCCCTTGCCTCAATTTCCCCGGCCTATCCTTCAACCCTATTCACAGAGCTGACTGTATTGAAACAGATGCTCCCTTAATTGGCTAGAACAACGTAACTGAGTCCAGCCAAGACACCAACTTATCTCATTGTAGCACATGGGCAAGAATTGCCCCCCACTACTTAGAGCTGGCATAGGAGCTTGAGCAGGCGTCTGAGATTCCAGGGCTAAGACATGAGATAACCGAGGCCATGCGACTCAGGAAAAATCCTACTTTCCTGGCAGTGAAAGTGCCAGTCTTGCATGGATCAAGCTATCGTTGAACGGCTAATTGAAAGCCTTTACTGTGACCATCACCCTTTTCCCTGATTGACAGCAATAAAAGCCATGGCTCTTGGCTGGTGAATGCCATCACCAGGGGCTCCCTATGGCCTTTTGATCCATAGGGAATAGGGGGTCATTCCAGACTTCTCCACTTTAGAATGTTCTTTCTTTTGTATCTGTGTGCCATGTCGTCAGGTGGGAGACCTGGACAATCTGAGGGCATTGTAATACTATCATGTGCAAGAACATGGATGGGAGGGCCAGCGAGATAGCTCAGACTAAGAGCCTGCTTTGGTAAGCACAGGGACCAGAGTTCGATCCCCATTCCCACGAGCTGCGCAGGTCCTGCCCCCGGGATATGCTGAGCCAGGGACTGAGTCAAGGCCTGGTGTCACACACCTGTAATCCCAGCACTGGGGAGGCTGAAAACAGGAGGATTACTCTGCATCCAAGCTGCGTAGTGAGACCCTGTACCAAATACATTAAAAAAGAACATGGATGGAATTGGAAAATATTACGTGAGTGTCTTAGTTACTCTTCTCTCGTTGCTGGGACAAATACGCGACACCCAAAATGAAGGAAGGAAAGGTTTATTTAGCTCACAGTTACTGGAGGTTTCAGTCCATACTCAGCGGGCACCAAGGCAGAGCGGCACAAGGCAGAGGACAACCTTTCATGGCTGGCGGTAAAGAGCAAGAGCGCAAGGGAGGGGTAGCAGCAGCTGGAGCAGCAGGCTTCTCCTCCCACCTTACACTGTAATGCAAATTACCTGCTCCAGGGCGAGGGCAGCATCCACACCCACCCTAATCACAGACCCGGAAGCCAGAAGCTGCCCCAAAACTGCATGAGGCTTTGGGGGGGACACCTAGATACAAATCATAACGGTGAGGTACGTCAAAGATAAATACTCCATGTTCTCACTTGTAAGTAGAAACTAAGTTCAAAGAAATAAGAGACTGTCTCATTTTTTTTTTTGTACTGGGAATTGAACTTAGGACCTTAGGCTTGCCAGGCAGCGGCTTGTGCCACTGAGCTATATCCCTAGCTTTTTAAAAATTTTTTATTTTTGAGACAGGGTCTCTATGTAGTTCAAACTGGTTTTGCTCTCACTATGTAGCCAGGGCTGGTCTCAAACTCACGGCGATCCTCCTGCCTCAGCCTCCTGAGTGCTGAGATTACAGGTGAATGCCATCACCAGGGGCTCAATATCTTGTATTTTTCCCCCTGAAGTTCTGTGGATCTAATCCTGGGCCTTGCTCATGGTAGGCAAGTGGTTTATCACTGAGCTAAAGACATAGCCCCAAAATAGAAAACAGAATAAACCAGATATAGTGGTTCCCCATGTAACTCCAGCACTCTGGAACTGAGACAGGAAGATGGCTTCGAGTTTGAAGCTGGCCATGGGCTGCATAGTGAGTTAAAGGCCAGCCTGAAGTATAAAGTGAGACTCTGTCTCAAAACAACAGGGCTGGGGAGATAGCCCAGGGGCCGAAGGGCCTGCCTGGCAAGCACAAAGACCCGAGAATGGCCCCACAACCCCAGGCATGGCCCTGAAACTGGGTGTGCAGTGAGACCTGGTGTTCAATAAATAAATAAATACTAAGAAAACAAAACAACAACAACAACAACAACAAAAAACCAACCCAAAATCTAAAACCCAAACAGCAAAATAATTGTTATCAGGGCCTTGGAAGGATGTGAGAAGGTAGAATTTGGGACAAGTGGGTCAAATGTACTGGGCTGCAGCTGGGTAAGAGAAATAACTTGTAACGTTCTGTAATTTTGGTTGATAGCAACTAACTGGATATTTCAAAATAGCTAGTGAGAGGATTCTGAATATTCCCAATGCACAGAAAAAAGTGCTCAAAGTGACAAAAGTGACACATACGTGGTGGAGCACACCTGTAAACCTGGTTCTCTAAGAGGCCGAGGCAGGAAGATTACAAACTTAAGGCCAGCCTAACCAATTTAATAATTTAGCAAGTCTCTGTCTCAAAAATTTAAAAAACGGGGGCTAGAGATATAACTCTACAGCATAGATGCCTACCTGCTAAGGTCGGAGTTCAATCCCCAGTATGAAAGGAAAAAAAAATTGCTTGAAGAGTGTAGCTCAATGCAAAGGCCCTGGGTTCCCTAACAGCCCCCCTCATTAAAAATAAAGTGAAATACATGTCAAATACCTGATCTGATCATCACACGTGGTACACCTGTGGCCCGTAATTTCTGTTTCTTGGGATTAATTCCAGGCTGAGGGTAGCCTCGGTGAGACCCTTAATCAAAATAAAATAGTTTGAGAATGTTCCCCTTCCCCTTCCCCAGTATACACGTGTTCAAATGTCCACTGTACACAAATATGACAATTACTATGTTAATTAAAAATACATGTATTAAAACAGAAGCAAAGTGATTAGCTAAATGTGTCCATTTTACATGTTTATACTGCCTATGTATGCACACATAATAATATATATGCATGTATACAAAACGCTAGGTTGGAAGATCCATAAATTATTCTCGCTATTCTTCTTTCTACCTCCATGCTTTCTCTTGGAGTTCACATACTTTAACCTTAACTGTTCCTGGTTTGGTTTCAGCACAGGGTGAGTGGGACGCGCAGGCAGGAGGGAAACAAGACTCACTCAAGCGTGCTTATTACCTAAGCAACGGAATCAAACAGCCCGGACAGAATGGCTTTACAAAAGGGCTGCTGAGAAGTTAATGTACATAGTCTGTTAGGCCAGTTTAATAACGATTCAAAAAAGAAGAGAAGTGAGAAATGGTAGACTACTTGTCTTGCAGCAGGAATGAATCGAGGGCAATTGGCCTAGGTGGTCGCAGTGCGCTGAGACCCGGAGTGCAGCTTCACGGCTCACGCTCCTCACCAGGGAATAACGTGGACTTGCCGAGAGGCTGCAAGCTACTCGTGGCTTCATATTCAGTAAAGTGCTTTGAGCGAGACTGGCAAGCAATGATTATGTGAACATTTTTTTTCTGGGATGCTTAGGAAACGAGGTTTTCAAAGTAAGAGAAACGCCACTAGGTAACTTCCTGGGTCGTAGTTACACACCGACAGGACTCTCAAAATAGCTTTGGGCCCCTCCCAGCCGGACTTTGAAAGCCGGTGTGAGACGCATGCGTGCCTCCCCTATGACCTCCTGGTGGCACAAAAGATAGCGGACCTTCTTCCCGACAGCTCGCGCGGGAGAAAGAGGGAGGGGGAAGTGTGAGTAATTCTCGCGAGGATTTAGCCAGCGCCGACGGAAACAGTAGACACGTGACTGTACTAGGCGGCCTTCGCCTTCCCCCTCCCCCTTCGCTGCAACCCGGCCCCCTCACCCCTCGCCCACCCCAGAGCCACGATAATGGACCGTATGGGTTTCGGAATTTCCTTGGATCCAGTCACTGGTATCAGGCCAGCAGGAGTCGGTGGAGTCCGTTTTTTGATGGCGAAGGCAGGGGGCGACCAAGGTGGGGGGAGGATCATCTTCCTTCTCCTAGGAAGGAGGCGGGGTGGAGAGGGGAGCAGAGGATCGAGGTGGGGGGGAGGGAGGAAGTCACGTGGGGGCGCGGCCCGCGCAGCCTTTGCGCGGCGCCTCGCCCGTCGCCCCGCCCCCTCCCCTGCCGGCGGGCGGGGGGGCTCGGAGGAGGGGCTTCAAGATGGCGGCGGGGAGGTAGGCAGAGCCGGACGCCGCTGCTGCCACCGCCGCCGCCGCCGCCGCCGCCTCCGCTCCAGTCGCCTTGGGCTCTTCAAGCTCTCAGCGCTTGGGAGAAGCTGTTCTGGCGTCAGGTCCCGCGAGGAAAGTAAGTCTTTCCTTTGGTCCTTTTCTCCTTCCACACTCGCCCTCCCGGACAGCCTCCCACTCCCACCTTTACGGAGGTCCGTGTGCTGCCGGGCTGGGGGGGCCGCCACCTCAGCCGGCTCGGGACCTCGCGTCCCGTTCGCCGTCTCCTCTGCTGCCAGGTCCCGGCCGCGGCGCCGCTGCCCTCTTCTCCCGCCCGTCAGCGCCGGCCCTGCGGGCGCTGCGCGTGAGACTCTCGGCTCCCGGAGCCCGCTGTCCCGAGCCTGAGGCGCTCCGGGGCCCGGGCGACGGAGTCTGCTGCGCACGCCGGCCGCTCCGGGGTCACCCCGTTAGCTTTCCCGCAACACCCGTTGCCGGCAGGCCCCGGACCCCGCGGGGAAAGTGAAGTCGGGATCCTTCCAAGTCCTGCTCTGCCGGAGCATTGCTCCCGCTTTGGGCCGACGGAGGGAAGGAAGCGGTGGGGTCGCCTGTCCTGGGTCTGCACCCCTCGCGGGCGGGGCGCGCGGACCTCGCGCCTGGCGCGGCGGGGACGGTGCGTGGGACACGTGGGGGCTACGTTCCTGCCTCACCCTGCGATGAGCTTAGTTTTGCCCGGAGCGAGCGTGCTGACCTCCCCGACCCTAAGGGTAGGTGTATGTGGGAGGGATGTCGGTGGCGCATTGGCTTCCTCGGACGGTAATCGCTGTACCAACCATCCGAAGTTCCCCAAAGCAGTGTCGGCCGGTGGTTCCCCCGAAGTGGTTTGGGATCGGTTTAACCGCTGAGGAGATTTGGATGTTCTAAAGCCTTGTTTTTTTCCTGACCCTGGCGTCCAGCTCCTCCCCTTTCCACCCGGCTTTGTGCTTATGTTTGGTTAATGTTTGCGGACCACTAACTTGATCCTTGTACAGAGAACCTCTTTTTCTGTGTATGCTCTGTTTACCGTGGGAGGGTTTTGTTTTTGGGAGTCGCTGGTTGAGAAACGTGGGAAAAGAACGGGCGAGAAAATGAGAGTCAATGCGACGTTTTTAATACATTTCGCAGCCAGTTGTAACTGTACCCGGAAGTTTGTGTGGAACACGTGTTGTGGGAAGGTTAGAAACAGGCTCCCCTTTGACCTTTAAAAGTTGATTGTTAGCAGTGGATGTTGAGTTAAATGAGAGCCCTCCAGAGACTCAGCGGGGCCGGCAAACTGTCAAACCTTAAGTGGCTCTGCACCAGTCAGCTTAGCACTTGCATACAGTTCTACCAGGTGACTGTGGAGGGATCTTAATCTAACTGTTCCATACGACTCTTCAGAATTTTAAACAAAACATCACTGTGGTTATTAGACAAATGTTAAAAAGAAGAGTCCTACTATTGATTTATTCATCGGTGTCAATGTGTCGGGCAGTTTTGTTTTATGGGCTTTGTTGAACTTACTTTCAAAGTAGGCTTTATGAAAATTCTTTTCATGCTTTTAAAAGTGATTTGCCTTGAAGTCTTTATTTTTATTTTTTTGAGACATGGTCTATGTAGACCAGGCTGGCATCAAAGTCTGAGCCATCTTCCTTTCTCAGCCTCTAGAATGTTGAGTTTACAAGCTTGCATCACCAGGCCCAGCATGGCCCAAACCCTTTAGCTACTGATATACTACGTATTTTGTTGTTACCTTTGGGTTGAACTTTGAGTTGAGACTTGTCACCTGTGAAGGACAAGAACACTCAGTTCTGGTTACAAGTGTCATAACTGGAACGTTAGCCTATTTGGGTTCCCACGCTTTGCTTGACTAAAGTTGGTGTAGAATTGGTTTCACATTAAGTAGCCAGTTAGAAATAAAGCCATGTAATACGGTTGGCTTTTTTTTTTTTTTTTCAAATCGTAAGTTTTTTTATGCTGATTGACAGATCCACTTTTTTTTTTGGAGGGGGAGTACCAGGGATCAAACTCAGGAACTTGTACTTGTCTGGCAGGCACTTATGCTGTTGAGCTATCACCCCTGGCCCAACAGATCCACTTTTATATGATTTGAACTCATTAAGTATTGAACACAGCCTTAGGATACCACTAAACTTTTGTGTAGGTGGAAAGGCTCTTGAAGACCACAAACTATTTACTAAGTTTGCTAAGGTATAAAACTCATCAGGTTACCTATTTTATATATTTCTTGGGAAGCAGTAAATAAATTTTAGCATTGATTTGCAAATGTTTTTATTATCTTACAGTAAATACATTTCACATAGTGATCTAGTACACACACACATAGATATATATAT
>NW_004524652.1:5968929-5969658 GCF_000260255.1 Octodon degus
TCTCAAGTCCGCATCTTGTACAGCAATTAACCACTAAGAAGAATATATGCAGTGTGTTATTTGTTGAAACTGTCCTTCCGATTTGATTTGAAACTCTCATTGCTGTGTATCAATAAAATTTTGAAAAAAAACTTAGATAAAACTCAACCCATTAAATTAGTAATTGTCATAAGAAAGAATAAAATCAATTTTAGCTTTTTAATGGGCTGTCATATTTATGGGGATAGACTGCATTGGAGAAGGAAACATTTTTTTATGTATAAAGGATTTTTAATTTTTTTTTCCCCTAGCAGCAACCTCCATCTACTACAACATTTGTGCTAAATCAAATAAATCAACTTCCAACCCTGGGATCTACAATTGTAATGACTAAAACACCACCTGTAACAACCAACCGGCAGACCATCACTTTAACGAAATTTATCCAGACTACTGCAAGCACCCGCCCTTCAGTCTCAGCGCCAGCAGTGCGGAACACTGTGACCTCTGCACCTTCAAAAGACCAGGTTCAGCTGAAGGATCTACTCAAAAATAATAGTCTTAATGAACTCATGAAGTTAAAGCCACCTGCTAATATTGCTCAGCCAGTTGCAACAGCAGCTAGTAAGTCTTCTGTTTTCTTTTTTTTAAATTTATTTATTTATTTATTTAGTGTGTGGCCAGCTCAGCCCACCAGGGGGCGGGGCTGGCTGGCATGTGGTGCTGGGGATTGAACCGCAGTCCCTGTGC
>NW_004524652.1:5970763-5971640 GCF_000260255.1 Octodon degus
AAAAAGAAAAAAAAAGAATAAATAAATAAAATAATTATTCTGTGTAACACCATAAATATTTTTTAACACTATAAATATTATGTAAACAGTAGCTATATTATGCGATCAAAGGGATAGTGACAAGATAAAAGTACATGTTTAATACAGGTTGAAATTTTTTTTTTTTTTTTTTTTTGGCGGAACTGAGGATTGAACTCAGGCCCTTGCACTTGCCAAGGGAAGCGCTTATTCCACTGAGCCATCTCGCCGGCCCCAGGTTGAAATTTTTTTTGTGTATCTTTTTGCTCTATTGAATCTGAATGCAGAACCTGTGGAGGGAAAGTGTGGCTTTGAAAGCCCAGGATCTTGGAAAGGTGTGGTATTGAGTCTCCTGGAGTTTTAATTCTGCTTCAAACTTTTTGTAGTTGGTAACTGGCTATATAGCATTTCATCTTTCCAAGACTCAGTTGCTCCTCTGTGATAAGGGGATACTCACAGATTACTATAATGATTATTATTGGTTATTTTGATTATTAAAGGAAAAATCCAGCCATATAGCAAGTATCAAAGTCATCTGAATGATCCAATGTCTTATATTTCCTTCTCTTTCTGATTCTTGTATATTTTAAACTAGTTTTGTGTATAATGTGCCCCTTCCATGCAGAGCATGTGGTCCACACCTCTAATCCCTGCATGCTGGAAGCTAAGGCAGGAGGATTGCTGCAAGTTTAAGTTCAGCTTGGCTTACATAGTAAGTTCCAAGACAGCCCGAATTATATAGGGAGATCCTGTCTCAAAAAAAATATGAGGGCTGGTGAGATGGCTCAGTGGTCTAAAGCACCTACTTAGAACAAGCTTAGCAAAGCACAGGGACCGCGGTTCAATCCCCCAGCACCAC
>NW_004524652.1:5974870-5981161 GCF_000260255.1 Octodon degus
GCTGGGGATTGAACCGCAGTCCCTGTGCTTTTGTTTAGCTTAGCTTGTTCTAAGCAGGTGCTTTAGACCACTGAGCCATCTCACCAGCCCCATGTCTTCTGTTTTCATGGCAACAACTTTGTCTTTTGTAAACTGTGCCACAGTCTTTGGAGGGTTTCTTTGTGTCTTTAAAGAGCTGGGTATAAAAGAGGCATTCCCTGCCTTGCTCTACGTGTTTGCAGTTTATACCCAGTTCTAGGGAAGCAGAGATCTAGAGGCATTGGTAGAGAGCATTTTGCTTTGAAATGAACTTTTCAGGATTATGGAATAGCTTCATTAATACCACGAGTTCATCTCAGTATTATGCATTATGAATAGCCAGTTAATGTGGTGTTTTTGTTGTTTTATTGTTGTTGTTATTGTTGTTTTGGCAAAACCAGGGATTGAATTCAGGCCCTTGTGCTTGCCAGGCAAGTGCTTATTCTACTGAGCCATCTCCAAGCCCCAGTTAATGTGGTTTTTAATCCTTTAATTCAATTTTTATTTTTACACTTTCTATGCCTGTGAATCATGTGAGAATCTTGCTCAGAAGCAGAATCTGATTTGGGATGGGGCCAAAACCTCTACATTCATTCATTTATTCATTTGCCATGCTGAACTTAAGGCCTTGCATGTAATACGCAAGTGTGCTGCCACTAAGCTACATCCCCACCCAACTCCTCCATTTCTAAAAAAGCCCTGGAGAGATATTCTGGCCTTTGTTTTTTTTTTTTTTTTTTTTTTTTTCCTGAGATAGGGTCTGACTTTGAACTCAATATGTTGCCCAGGCAGACCTTGATCTTGTTGTTATTCTCCTTCCTCAACCTCCGGAGTGCCGCCACTGCAGGTCCAGCTTCTTTTATTTTTCTTGTGACGAAGCTTCCCTAAGTCACTAAATTGCTGCATTTTGAACTTATGACCCCCCCCCCCAAGTGCTGAGATTGTAGACTGTGCCACCATGCACAATCCATTCAGTGTTTTTTTAAAGTGTACAGTTTGCTGCTTTGGTAGTCAGGCTGGCGATCTCATCAGCTTGGGTAGCCGAAACAAGGACTGAAAGCTCAAGCCCAGCTTGTATGATTTAGGAAGACCTTGTTTCAGAGTAGAAAACAAATGAGTGGGCTGGTGAGATGGCTCAGTGGTCTAAAGCACCTACTTAGAACAAGCTTAGCAAAGCACAGGAACCGAGGTTCAATCCCCCAGCACCACATGCCAGCCAGCCCGCCCCCTGGTGGGCTGAGCTGCCCCCCCTTCAAATTAAAAAAAAAAAGAAAACAAATGAATGAGGATGTAGTTTGCAAGGCCCTGGGTTCGATTCCCAGCACATTAAGTTTTATCCTCCCAGGGCCGGGGAGATAGCTCAGTAAAATAAACACTTGCAAGCACAATGGCCTGAGTTCAATCCCCGGTTCCACCAAAAAAAAGTTTCATCCTCCCATCCCTTGCCCGTTTGTCTTGGTATGTGTTATTTATTTTTTCAAGAGGGTTTTGGAATTGTCTGGGCTGGGCTTGAACTTGTGGCCCTCTTGCCTCAGCCTCCGAGTGCTCTGATTACTTATGTGAGCCCTACCTCCCAAGTACTTTTTAAGGGGAAAATAGAATTTTTTAATCTCTATTTCCAACTTCAGTAGCACAGTTTTAGAAACAAATGTGAACCCATAAGAGCAACTATTTTCCATTCCTGCCTTTGTAGTGTTATAAGAGTATGCGAATCTCCCTAATGCCCCCCCACGCCCCCCCACCTTTTTTTTTTTGAGCTGGCTTGCCCACTCTGAGGGCGGGGCTGGCGCTGCATTTGGTGCCTGGGATCCAACTACAGTCCTCTGCACTTGCCTAAGCAGGTGTTTTAGATGGTTGAGCTTTCTTGCCGCCCCAAATCCCCCTTTTGTGACAGTCCCATGGTCAGGACTTTTGGAGATAGCAGTTCTTACCTTAGTTAGCCTTTGCCCTGTGGGGTTTTTTTTTTTTCCCTTTCTGTTTTTGTGGAACTGGGGATTGAACTCAGACCCTTGTGCTTGGCAGGGAAGCACTTATTCTACTGAGCCAGCTTCCCAGCCCCCATACCCTGTGTGTTTTATTTCACAGTTTTAACATAAAGATGGATGTTGGTTCTTGTGTCTTTTTTGGTCAGTTATGTTGGGATATTTTGAAGTTTTGGTATCAAGGGACTAGGATGAGGGTATAGGGGATTATGAAAGGGTGTCCTCTTCCTGACAATTTACATGGGTATGTATGCACTAACATCAGGCTCTGGGAATGAAGTGATAGACTTTGAGTATACAGTTTCTCCTTCTAAATAAATTGTGTATCTTCTTTAACTTTTTTTCCCCCCATGGTACTAAGAATTGAACTCAGGACCTTGCATTTGCCAGGCAGGCACTTATTCTATTGAGCTATCTCCCTGGCCCTCCTTAACTGTTTCAATACCTGTGTAGGACAGTATACAAGTTTGTGGCAGAATTGATTATTTGGAATTGGTAATTTTGTTTACAGGGTTTGGAGCAGTCTTAATGGATGAGTAAGAATTGACTTTATGTAGTAACAAATGTAATGTTTCGGTTGGTGGTTTGTTCCCTTTTGGCTGTACTTTTATATCAGAGTCACTATTCTGACTGCATCCCAGGAGCTAGGTGCTAGTCAGGAAATCAGGACTACTTTTCATTGCCTGCCTTTGGAGTGCAGGATGTTGTCCTGACCTGGCTAAGGTGCAGGGTACCACCTGGAGTGGCTCCAGGTGCTCAGAGGTACGCAGCTCTTGGTGGAAAATGGCTTGCTCTGGCATTTTGGATTTAATGTGCCAGCCCGAGGCACTCTGAGCATTCCTGGCCTCAATTCTCCTGTGCCCTCCCAGCTGACAGGAGGCTTGTAGAGTGGAAAGGTGGGAGCCTCAGGTTTTGTGTGTGTATTTAAGAGCTATTTGAAAATCACTGAAGAAGAAAGGGTTCTTTGTTTGTATCTTCATTCTGAGAATGGCAGAAATGAAAATTTCCCAAATTGATTTTCTTTATTTTGTTTCTTTCTTTATTTTTTGACGGAACCGGGGATTGAACTCAGACCCTTGTGGTTGCCAGGGAAGCGCTTATTCCACTGAGCCATCTCCCTGGCCCTAAATTGATTTTCTTATAGAATTTTTTTACCTTGAGAAGTTATAGGTTAGGCTGGGGAGATGGGCCTGCAAGCTCAGGGTACTGAGTTCAATCTCCGGTACCACAAAAAAAAAAAGTTAAAGGTCATATCTGCAGAGATTTTTTTTCCCTAGTAAGCCATGTGGAGTGTCTCAAAGTAATGGTGGCTTTTGTATCTGTATGAAACCATCATGTAGTTGTGGTTAGTATGCTTTCAAGTAATTTTTGTTTACCTTGCATGCTTTTCCTGTGTTGTTTTCTAGGATTCTCCTGTAAATGCATATCCTTAATTTAGTAGCAGGCAGATTGATGGTTTTTTGAATCTTTAAACCATAGGCACTCATTGCTATCTGTTTATCAATAAAACTTTGAAAAAAAAAATAAAATAAAACAAAATAAAAAAAATAAACCATAGGCAAAGAAATTGAGATTTTTTTTTTCTTTTTCTTTTTTTTTTTTTTTTTGCGGAACCGGGGATTGAACTCAGGTCCTTGCGCTTGCCAGGGAAGCACTTATTCCACTGAGCCATCTCCCCAGCCCCAATTGAGATTTTTTTTTTAAAAAGCCAGTAAATTGATTTCTCTTCTACAGCTGATGTGAGCAATGGTACAGTGAAGAAAGAGTCTTCTAATAAAGAAGTAGCAAGAATATGGATAAACGACATGAAAATGAGGAGTTTTTCCCCGACTATGGTGAGTCTTGGGTATCTGTGTCTATAGGTTGTGTGGGTTGTTGTTGTTTTTTTGTCCATCATCGGGGATGGAACTCTGGACCTTGTGCGTGCCAGTCAGGTGTGTATGCCACTGAGCTGTCTCCCCAGTCCTCCTGTGTCTATAGTTTTGAATAGGTGTGTGTGTATGTGAGAGAGAGACAGACAGACAGACAGACAGACAGAGACAGAGACCAGGACTCAAACTCACGACCTCAAGCTTGCCAGGCAGGCACTGTGCCACTGAATTATGAATTATATTCCTGGTCTGTGTAGTATATTTTTTTAGTTTTTAATTTTATTTATTTATTTATTTTTGTGTGTGTGTGGCCAGCTCAGCCCACCAGGGGGCGGGGCTGGCTGGCATGTGGTGCTGGGGGATTGAACCGTGGTCCCTGTGCTTTGCTTTGCTTAGCTTAGCTTGTTCTAAGTAGGTGCTTTAGACCACTGAGCCATCTCACCAGCCCCCTGTGTAGTATATTTTTGTATTGGTCTGGTGGGACACTCTTGTAATCCTAGCACTCTGGAGGCTGAGGCAGGAGGGGTTGGTACAAGCTGTAGGCTAGCCTGCACTACATGTCAGCACCCTGTCTCAAAAACCCAGAAAGGGGGCCAGGGAGATGGCTCAGTAGAATAAGCACTTCCCTGGAAAGTACAAGGGCCTGAGTTCAATCCCCGATTCCGCCAAAATGAATAAGTAAAAAAGAAAGAAAGCTAGGTGTGGCTATGCATGTTTGTAACCATAACACTCAGGAGGCTGAGGGAAAGGATTGCTGTAGGCTTGAGGCCAGCCTGAATTACATAGTCAGACCGTTTTTGAAAAAGTACTCTAGAACATGGAGCTGGTGAGATGGCTCAGTGGTCTAAAGCACCTACTTAGAATAAGCTTAGCAAAGCACAGGGACTGCGGTTCAATCCCCCAGCACCACATGCCAGCCAGCCCCGCCCCCTGGTGGGCTGAGCTGGCCACGCGCACTCACACACACACACACACAAATAAATGAAGGTAGCCTTTAAAAAAAAAAAGTACTCTAGAACAACAGAAAATTTAAGGTAGACTGTTTATTGAAATAAGTTGGGGCTGGTGAGATGGCTCAGTGGTCTAAAGCACCTACTTACAACAAACTAAGCAAAGCACAGGGACCCCGGTTCAATCCCCCAGCACCACATGCCAGCCAGCCCCGCCCCCTGGTGGGCTGAGCTGGACACACACATAAATAAAATAAATAAATTAAAAAAAAAAAGAAATAAGTTATTACAAGACTGTGCGTGGTGGTGTGTTCCTGTAATCCCAGCTCTTGGGAAGTTGTAAACAGGTGATCACTACGAGTCTGATCTAGGAGTGAGACCCTGAATGCCCTGTTAGACCCTTCCCTAAAATACAAAAAAAGGAAAGAAAGAAAATTATTATATACTACACAGGGTGATTAAAACTTATATTTGAGAGTATATAAGTATTGTATGTAACACTGATCTTTTTATTCAGAATTTTATTTGATAAGAAAAGACAATGTAGGGATAACTAGAAATCTTTGATAGACTTGACACATGTAATCTCAGCAGTTGGGAAACTGAGGCAGGAGGCTTGCCATGAGTTTGGGACAACTTTCACTATGTAGTAAGATCCTGTCTTAGGGCTGGGAAGATGGCTCTGTGGAATAAGTGCTTCCCTGGCAAGCGTAAGGGCCTGAGTTCAATCTCCGGTTCCACCAAAAAAAAAAAAAAAAAAAAAAAATCCTGTCTTAAAAAAAGGGAGAAAGAAAAGTTCAACAGCTGTAATTATTTCAGGAGTGAATCTGACTGAATATGTGTAACTTAAGACCTGTCAGATCATATAGTAATCTAGTTTTCTATAATTTGTTCTTAAATACTTGATATGTGTGCATGCCTGTAATCCTAGTACCTGGGAGGCTGAAGCAAGAGGAACACAAGTTTGAGGGCAGCTGTGGTTAGTGGGTTTGAGGAGAGCCCGGCCTACATAGGAGATGCTGTTTCACAAAAACAATTAAAATGAGGAAAAATTTTCCGTGTAATTGATTTTATATATTTATTAACATCTGTTGATAACTCTGGGGTAGTGGGCTTTTTTTTTTTTTAATTTTTGTTTTTTTGGTGGAACTGGGGATTGAACTTAGGCCCTTGTGCTTGCCAGGCAAGCGCTTACTTTACTGAGCCATCTCCCAGCCCCAGTGGGCTTCTATAAGAATAGTGCACAGTTCCTCTTTCAATAAGCATCAGCTCTCACAAATAGCAGGATTCCGCCTTAGCTCACAGTATTGGAGAGCACAGTGTGATGTTGATGATGTGGGCGCTGAGTTTCGAGGGAGGCAGGGCCTCCATAAGCATGAATTTCCTCTTGGGAAGGTGCTGTGTGCTGCTGGGCTTTGTAAAGAGATGGTGAAGGCATTTTAGGGAGGGCACCAAAGTATTACTAGTTTT
>NW_004524652.1:5981306-5991479 GCF_000260255.1 Octodon degus
CTGGCATGTGGTGCTGGGGGATTGAACTGCGGTCCCTGATGCTTTGCTAAGCTTGTTCTAAGTAGGTGCTTTAGACCACTGAGCCATCTCTCCAGCCCGACACCAAAGTATTAACAGATACAGAGGAAATAGCATACATTTGTTTAGGTGAGATAAGCCAGAATCCTTGGCTTGCTGGAAGAAGACTCAGGCTCTTGAGCATGAAGGACTTTGAGGTTGGTTTAGCTTCTGAAAAGAGCCCACTGCAAGTGGATGAGGAAAGGCCTACTAGGGAGTGAGGCTGGCAAAGTGGGGAGATGTGCCGTAGTAATCTACAAGGGCGGTAAGAAGGGGCTTAGCTAGGGGTGGCAGGTGGGGAGAACTTTTTAGTGGTACTGAAATCAAACTCAGGGCTTTTACACTGAGCTGTGTCCCCATTCTCCAAGGTTAAAGTCACTAAGTTGCCCAGGGATAACAGGTGTGCATCACTGCACACCATCGTACTAGGGTATTTGAAAAGGTTGAGGAGGGGGCCGGGGAGATGGCTCAGTGGAATAAGCACTTCCCTGGCAAGTGCAAGGGCCTGAGTTCAATCCCCGGTTCTGCAAAAAAAAAAAAAGAAAGAAAAGTAAAGGTAGAAGAGGGGGCTAGGGAAATGTCTATGGCGTAAGCACCTGCCTGGCAAATGGAAGGTCCTGAGTTTGATCCTCAGTACAAAAAAAAAAAAAAAAAAAGATGGAGTTGGATTTTGCTGGGTATGGTGGTACATACCTATAGACCCATCACTTGGGAAACTGAGGCAGGAGGATCATTGTGAGTTGGAGACCAACCAGCCTGGTTACAAAATGTGCTCAAGGCCAGCCTGAACTGCACATCAAGACCTTGTCTCAAAAAGACGGCGGGGGAGGGGGAGGCGGGGGAGGTGATGGAGAAAAGGGTAAGGGGTACCAGCCAGATAGCTCAGTGGATTAAAGCACCTGCTCAGGCAGATACAGGGACAGGGGTTCCCCAGCATGCTGTGCTGGCCCTGCCCCTAGGGTGTGTAGAGATGGCGACTGAGACTGGGTATGGTGGAGCATGCCTGTAATCCCAGCACTTGGGAGGCTGAAAACAGGAGGATCACTACGAATCTGATCTGTGTAGTGAGACCCTATACTAAATACAAAAACCAAAAAAAAGATGAGGGAAAATGAAAAAAGCAAAGTGATAATTGTCTGTATAATACCAAAGGACAGTGAAGACTTGGACTTGCAACATGGAATTGGAGGTGGCCAGTGACCTGTCCCTGAGTTTTTCAATGGGAACCAGCATCGCAGATACAAAGAACTGTCCAGTTTACTTAGTGGTTGTACTCCAGCAGTACTTGGAAGTTGACTTTTCTTTTTTAATACTTATTTGATGCAGGGTCTCACTATGTAATTCAGACTCCTAGAGATCCTCATGTCTCAGCCTCCCCACCACTGGGATTATAGGTGTGTGTTGCCACAGGGTTCTGGGGCTAGCATGGCATGTGATACTGGGAATTGAACCTGATAGGCAGGAGTTTAGACCACTGAGCTATTTCCCCGGCCCTAGAAATGTTTGATATAGTGCTTTTGCTCCCATTCTACTCCATAACTACTTTTTCCATAATGTAGCAGTTTTCTGGGGCGTTTCAGGAAGCCCAGCCCAGCGGATTGCTTAGTTGGTAGTCTGGAGTATAGTGTAAACAGATGCATTTTCCTGGGCCCTGAAGGTAGGAGGAATTTTGAATACTTTTGGGCCCAAGAAATCCTAATTTCCAGGTTCCATTGAAAAATAGGAGGGCCTGACAACTACAACCCCCACATTGCTCAGCTGGTAAAACTTATCAGCCATTCGTTCCCCAGTTGCTGACTCTCCCCGTCTCCAAGTTCAACCCCATTACTACACACAAAATTTTGGAGGCTCAGACTATGTCTTCTTCCTCCTCCTCTGTCTTCATCTGAGAGCTTTTATAGCATCTTCTCTGTCCAGTCCTCTGAACCAACAACTTCCTGATGTCTTCTTTTTTTTTAATGTATTGGTACAGGGTCTCACTACGCAGCAGCTTGGACTCTTAGTGATCCTCCTGTTTTCAGCCTACCCAGTGCTGGGATTATAGGGGTATGCCACCATGCCCGGTCTTGGTGGCTGGCTCATTGTGCCCAGGGACAGGGCTAGCATGGCATGTGGTGCTGGGGATCGAACCACTGTCCCTGTGCTTGCCTAAGCAGGTGCTTAGTCTGCTGAGCAACTCCCAGCCCTTACTGATGACTTTACTGGGTGTGACAGGGACTGGGTGATTGAGGTCTCCCTGTGGTCTCACTCCTCTTACTCCTACAGCATAAGGGTTATGGAGAAAGATGGCACCTATTCTCAGGACTTGGCAGTCACAGTCTGTGTTTCTTTTGTTGTCTTGGTGGCCAAGATTGAGGAAAAATGCTCTGGCTGCTTCTCTATACTTGCTGTATGGAGACAGAGTGTGAAGTTCATCTCTGCTGTGGAAAAGCCTTGAGCTTGGCTCTTGGGCTGTGTTTGTAGGGCCTGAGAGAAAAAACGTGGATGAACCAAAAGCGGGATGTGTGAGCCACAGTGAAGCCCACCACAGGGAAGCAGTACCGAAGGGGAGATGGGATGTAGATGAGTGGCTGGCTCCCTGTGGCGACGTTCATGTATGTGTAAGGGACAGAATAGGTTGTCATTGGAGCAGTGGGGAAGCTTCAAAGTGAGACCTCGGATACCTCCTTAGCCCAAGGTGGGCTGCCAGTCTTTGGATGGAGGACTGATTGTACTTTCTCTTGTTACAGAAAGTTCCTGTTGTAAAAGATGAAGATGAGCCAGAGGAAGAAGATGAAGAAGAAATGGGCCATGCTGAAACCTATGCAGAGTATATGCCAATAAAACGTATGTCTTAGAGATTAAAAAAAAAAAAAAAAAAATTCTGGTTTCCTCATTTTTTTTTTTTTTTAGGCAGAACCAGAGATTGAACTCAGGCCCTTGTGCTTGCCAGGCAAGCGTTTATTCTACTGAGTCATCTCCCAGGCCCCGAAGCTCTACTACTTCTAAAAAAAAAAAGTTTCGGATTGTAGTACCCAAAGGTTTTTTTTTTCCTTCTCTTGTGGTTTTGTCTGTGACTCTTTAAACCAGAGAGAGATCAGCACACAGGGTTTGGATGTCCTGCCCATCTTAGCAAATGAAGTTTTATTGGAACATAAGCATGCTCATTGTTTTAATCACTGTCCACGATTGCTTTTATACAGTAATAACAGTGTTCAGTAGTTATGAAGTAGACTGGATGGCCCGCAAAGCTGAAAACTTACTGGACGACCTTTTATAGAAAGTTTGCCGGCCATTATTTAATTGTACATTTTGGGGAGTTTAGTTGTAGTTTAATATCACTATGAGGGCCGAGGAGATGGCTTAATAGAATAAGTGTCTTCCTGGCAAGCGCAAGGTCATGAGTTCAATCCTGAGTACTGCCAAAAATAAAAAAAAATTAGGGCCAGCCTGATAGCTCAGTGGACTAAAGTGCCTGCTTAGGCAGAGCACAGCAGCTGGGGTTTGATCTCTGGCGTGTGTCCCCTCCCCTCTGCCCATGCACATGCTGAGCTGGGACTGAGACTGAACAAGGTGGCACGCGCCTCTAATGCCAGCTCTTGGGAGGCTGAAACAGGAGAATTGCTACGAGTTCTGTCTACATAGTGAGCCCCTATAGACCCTGTCTTAAGTACAGAGAAAAAAGGAAGGAAAAAAATATATATATGCACACACATATATTATCACTATGGTTTTTTTTCAAAGTGAAATTACATTGTGAACTTCTGTGAAATGAAATGAATGACTCAAAACCTCTAGTCTGTGACAGCAGGTTATGTTTATTTCTGGAAAACATGTGAGAACTTAGGTGTTTTGTTTTGTTTTGTTTTGTTTTTTGTGGAACTGGGGCTTGAACTCGGGCCGTTGCGCTTGCCACAGAAGCGCTTATTCCACTGAGCCACCTCCCCAGCCCAGAACTTATTATTTTTATGTATTACTTTATTTTTGTTTTGAAATAAGGTCTATTTTCCAGGCAGGGCTCCAATTTGTAGGCTTTTGTGATCTTCCCAAGATGTTCTACTAGCTCTGTGATTTTAAACTAGATGTTTTTATCAGCAAGTCTTTGTATATTCTGTATGTAGTTGTTAATCATTTTAGTCAAATCTAAGGAGTACTTCACAGTCATAAAGATGTTTTTGTGGTGCTAGGGTTGTAACCCAGAGCTTTGTGAATGAAAGGCAAGTGTTCTCTTACAGACTCAGATCCTCGGGGCTGTATAACTTTATGGAGGCTCAGGGCGAATAGTTCCTGTTTTCTGTGTCATGAAAAATCTTCAGTATCTTATACTTAAATTGGAAATGTGAGTAGAATAAAATAAATGAAGTATTTTTAAATTTTTCATTTAGTAAAAATTGGCCTGCGTCATCCAGATGCTGTAGTGGAAACTAGCTCTTTATCCAGTGTCACTCCTCCTGATGTTTGGTACAAAACGTCCATCTCTGAAGAAACCATTGATAGTGGATGGTTATCAGCGTTACAGCTTGAGGCAATTACATATGCAGCCCAGGTAAGCAATGTGCATAATTGTGTGCAGCAGTCATTGGTTTATGTTGGTGCATACAATGCAGTTTTAATTCAAAGGAAACATTTCTTACATGGAAAACTTCCTAAATGTGGTTTAATTTGAAAATACAATGATACCTGACTATTCATGTTCACAATACCTAAATTATGAAAGTCTATATATCCATAAACAGCTAATTGGATAAAGAAAATGCAGTATAATATAGGAGGGCATTCTAATCAGCCATGAAGAAGAGTATACTTGAGTCAGTTGTAAGAAAATAGTCCTTGAAACCACAATGCTAAGTCAAGTAAAAGAGACATAAGAGAGGTTAAATATTGCATGGCTTCTCTTACGTTATGAGAGGAACCCAAAAGGTGAATAAGGTACAAAATCAAAGATGATAGAGAACAATAAAAAATATATATATTTATTAACCCAACAACTCTACAATTAGGAGTCTATTCCTTAGATAGAATATACATATAGGGATCCATCCTTCCCCAAGCTAGTAGAATGATTTGACTACCATGCAGTGTTGGGTATGATTGAATAAACTGGTGTTACTAAGCTGTGTAGTATTTATTGTATTTTTATCTTTTAAAACAAAAGATAGAAGCTGGAATTAACACCAATTTTCTCACATAGAATTTTGACCATGCTCTATTTCTGTAAAATAAGTAATGACCCAAATAAACTTTTATCTCCCGTAGTTAATTGTGATATAGGTTAGTATTTGATTAACATTGAAAGACGTGGAAGACTTCTTACCAGTTTGCGAATTCTTCAGATTTGTAGCAGGAGGATCACTGTGAGTTCAAGGCTGGCCAGGGCTACGGCCTGGGCTACATTGTGAGCAAGATGAGCCTGAACTACATTGCAAGACCCTGTCTCAAAAAAATAAAAATTTCTTGGTGCAAGGGAGGTTAGCAGGAAAGATTATATAGTAAATCTATAGAAAGTATTCACGTTAAAGACCAGAACATAAGACACTTATATAACAAAAACTGAGGTACATGCCTTAAACTATGTATGAAAGATTAATCAAAATCATGAAGGATTTGTTACTAATCAAGTTTCTCTTTTTCAGCAACATGAAACATTCCTACCTAATGGGGATCGTGCTGGCTTCTTAATAGGTGATGGTGCTGGTGTAGGGAAAGGCAGAACAATAGCAGGAATCATCTATGAAAATTATTTGTTGAGTAGAAAGAGAGCATTGTGGTAAGTGTTGGGAACTGGCAGTGGAAGGCTTTTTTGTGAATGATTTGGCATGTGGGAATGGGTTTAATGGAGTAGGTTTGTTTTCTTTTTTCTTTTTCCTTTTTTTAAGTGTTAAGACCTGGCGCCATTCCTGAATTCTACTACAGTAATGTAATTTGGAGTTAGTTTATTCTTTTCTTTTTATGACAGGTTCAGTGTTTCAAATGACTTAAAGTATGATGCTGAAAGAGATTTGAGGGATATTGGAGCAAAAAACATTTTGGTTCACTCATTAAATAAGGTATGAAAACTTCCTATGTACTTGTTCATTCAGTAAATATGAAACTCACTTTTGAGGTAGAAATAATAGTTTCTATTTTGTAGGGTTGTTATGAGGATTAAATATGTTATTCCAAAGAAAGTGTGTCCAGCACAGCCACTAGTATTGGTGCACATTCTGCTGTGTGCCAAGTTCCATGGCAGGCAGTGGTTGCATGGTAGCAGCAAAGTAGGCATTGTTCCCGCAGCCATGGACTGTGCTCTTAGCCTTTAGTTATTCAAGTACTCTTATTTTTTTTCCTCATAATTTTATTGAGAAACAGATAGTAATGAGACAGTTTCAAACCAAATTGGTAGGACAGTTTCTTCCTAGTGGTTAATTCTTATTTTATTTTTGGAACTGGAAATTGGAACTCAGGACCTTGAGTTTGCTAGGTAGGCGCAGTGCTACTGAGCTGAAATACTCTAAATCAAGTATTTTATTTTTTATTTTTTTTCTCAAGTATTATTTTATGTGGTTGTTTGGGTGCCATGTTGGGGCGGTTGGGCACCAAATCCTGTGCAGCACATCGTGACCTTGTGACTTAGAAATTGGTTTCAGTATTTATGTGGCTCATGGACTTCAGTGCATGTACCTGTGTTCATGCAAAACAATTTGTAACCAGAAAAGGGATGTTGGGGCCTAATAGAGCCCAATGTGATTGGAATCTTGATGTTCATTTAGGAAATCTTTATTGACACACTGTGTTGGTTATAAAAGTAAAACAAACACAGTTCCTATAAATGCCTTCCTGCTAGCCCTGGAAGGTAAGTAAATGCAAATCTACTTTTCATGTGTGTCCTGAATTCATTGTCCTCTTTAGTGGACTGATTATTGAAAATTGTTTGCATGATCATGTATGAGCAGTTTAAAAGTGAGATCATGCAGAAGAAGCCTGTAAACACTTATTTCTGAGCAGTGTAATCAAAGGAGGATACATTAACTAATACTCTTTCAGAGTTTAATAGCAGTACTTTGCTATAGTAAGTGGATAGTAAATATTTGTGGGGTAAATACTGTGATTTCTTCCTAAAGGAGAATTTGTTTTTTATTTCATTAATTTGGTAATGGAGACTTTAAAAATTAGATCCTTATGCTATAATTTGTGTGTTTGTGCTATGCACGGATATGCCCATGTGTGTGTATGCATAAGAAGTTTTGTGGTAGATCTTGGGAAGCGTTTTGACTTCTTTTAGCTTGTCATCAACCTGCCCAGTTAAGAGGTCCTGCTGTAGAATTTTGGGTCAGATACTTGTTTCCAAGACTAATTAAACTCCTTTCTGTTTTTAGTTCAAATATGGAAAAATTTCATCCAAGCATAATGGGAGTGTGAAAAAAGGTGTTATATTTGCGACATATTCCTCCCTTATTGGTGAAAGCCAGTCTGGTGGTAAATATAAAACCAGGTTAAAACAACTTCTGCATTGGTGCGGTGATGACTTCGATGGAGTGGTATCCTTTATGACAACTGTCTGTTATTTAGTGGCATAAAGGTGTAAAAGGACAAGGCATTTGGCAAAAGAGAATCCCAGGATTAGATGAACAGATTGCTGGGATGAGAGTTTTAATTAAGATTCCTGGGGACTGGAAAAATGATTCTGTTTGTGTCAGGAATCTGGTTTAGGAAAAGGTGAGTAGTGAGAGGAATGCAGAATGTGGTCACTTAGATGGGCGTTCACATTGAACAGCAGGGTACTCAAGGAACCAAGTGAAAGGAATGTCGTTTCTGTGATTTTGAAATGCACCACTCACAGTTTATCGTGTATCATCCTGTGTGAAACATACCATGTTGTGAAATGCTAGTTAAGTTGACTCCCAGTCACAGCTTCCACGGAGTATGGTCTTTTTCCAGCATAATCTGTAGTGGACAGTTTTGCCCAAGAGAATCCTTTCCTGCATTCTAGTTAGAAATTAGATGGTTGGCTAAGATAAATATGGTACCTGAGATGCTGAGGTAAGGGAGTTGCTATGTGGGAGAGGCACCTGGAAGGCTTCCTTTATGTGTGTAAAGAAAAAGCTCTCTGAAGCTTCAGGGAACTAAAAGTTAACTCTTCCTAATACTTGGTAGACGTTTACTACTAATGAGATATGTTCCTTAACATGTTCCTAACAGATAGTATTTGATGAATGTCATAAAGCAAAAAACTTATGTCCTGTTGGTTCTTCAAAACCCACTAAGACTGGCTTAGCAGTTTTGGAGCTTCAGAACAAATTGCCAAAAGCCAGAGTTGTTTATGCAAGTGCCACTGGTGAGTATTATTTAATTTAAAAGGTGGGTATAAGTTCTTTCGGCAGCTATAATATATTTGGGGATTTTCCAGGTGCTTCGGAACCACGCAACATGGCCTATATGAACCGCCTTGGAATCTGGGGTGAGGGAACTCCGTTTAGAGAATTCAGTGATTTCATTCAAGCAGTGGAGCGCAGGTAATGCAGCCTGTGGTGTGCACCATGTTCTTTAACACTCAGACATACGTGTTACTGCTAAACCCTTCAATGAATTAAAGTCCTGCTTTACTTCCTTCTGGTGGGGGTTTACTAGGAATCAAACTCAGGACCTCACGCTTGCCAGGCAGGTGCTGCACCACTAAGCTAAGTCCCTGGCCCTTCTACTTCTTAATAGTTACTGTGTGTTTTAATTTTCATCAGAGGTGTTGGTGCCATGGAAATAGTTGCTATGGATATGAAGCTTAGAGGAATGTACATAGCCCGGCAGCTGAGTTTTACTGGAGTGACCTTCAAAATTGAGGAAGTTCTTCTTTCTCAGAACTATGTTAAAATGTATAACAAAGCAGTCAAACTGGTGAGAAGTATTTACTTTTTAATGTTTTTAATATATTAATAATGTTTGTTCATTTTGTCTGTTGTAATGTCTTCACTTATAAGAATATATATCTGCTGTGAAATGACTTGGAAATTACCACATGATTGGTCATTTAACCAATATTTTTATTTTACAAAATTTACAATTTTCACTTGGTTAAAGTGATCCATAAAAACATAGCCATTTACTTGAGTGAGGTAGTTCTCAAAATAACATTATGCATAACTGTATTTTCTAAAATGCCTTAGGTTAAAAAAAAATTGTGAACATTGTATAAATAATTGTTTAGAACTCTCTAACTTACTGAATATTTATTTATCTTTTTTGAGACAAGGTCTCCTTTTGCAGTTCAGGCTGGCCTTGAGCTCACTTTGTAGCCCAGGCTGATCTTGAACTTACAACAGTCCTCCTGCCTCAGTCTTCCAAGTGGTATGCACCACCATGCCTGACCTGAATATTATTTTTATTGGAGAGCATTTTTAAATAGCTTTATTCAGGGTTTGCTAAATAGCTCAGCGGATTAAAGCGCCTGCAAGCAGGGGCAGGGGGTTCCATCACCAGGCCCACCATGCTGGCCCTGCCCCCGCGGCACACTGAGAGGCAGTTGAGACTGGATATGATGGCATGAGCCTGTAATCCCAGCTCTTGGGAGGCCGTAAGCAGGAGAATCACTATGAGCTCGATCTAGTAGTGAGACCCTGAACACCCTATAGCCCCTTCCCTAAAATACAAAAAAACAACAACAACAAAAAAAACAACTTTGTACAAAGACAAAACATGTAAACTGTGACTTTGCCTCTAGTGGGTCATCGCCAGAGAGCGGTTTCAGCAGGCTGCAGATCTGATCGATGCTGAGCAGCGGATGAAGAAGTCCATGTGGGGTCAGTTCTGGTCTGCACACCAGAGGTTTTTCAAATACTTGTGCATAGCATCTAAAGTTAAGAGGGTCGTGCAGCTCGCCCGGGAGGAAATCAAGAATGGAAAAGTAAGTTGCAGAACTCATTCAGAGATTTGGTTCTTTTTGGTTATGTTTTTGTGGATGTAAAGTTTTACTCAAGAAATTATGTCTTTCTAAAGTATAGATACAGGGCTGGGGAGATGGCTCAGTGGTCTAAAGCACCTACCTTGAACAAGCTTAGCAAAGCACATGGACTGCGGTTCAATCCCCCAGCACCACATGCCAGCCAGCAGGCTGAGCTGGCCACACACAAAAATAAATAAATAAAATAAATTTAAAATTAAAAAAAA
>NW_004524652.1:5991579-5993720 GCF_000260255.1 Octodon degus
GCGGTTCAATCCCCCAGCACCACATGCCAGCCAGCAGGCTGAGCTGGCCACACACAAAAATAAATAAATAAAATAAATTTAAAATTAAAAAAAATAAAGTATAGATACAGAAAGGATAATGTAGTAAAATTTTAAAATGTAGTTTTAAAATTCATAAAAGCAATGCCTGATTAGGCAATTCAGATAGTTCAAAATATGACAAAATAAGTATCACTCTAATTTGGCTTTTACCACTGATATCATGGATCTATTGATACTTTTTGCCTGAAGCCCGCTTCCCTCCCTCCCTCCCTCCCTCCCTCCTTCCCTCCTTCTCTCCCCCTCTCTCTCCCCCTTCTCCCTCCCTTTCCCTCCACCTCCCTCCTGGTACTGAACCCAGGGACACTCCGCTGTATTCCATAGCTTTTTTAAAACTGGAGATAGAACTCAAGGGTCTTATGCCTAGCTACTTCCCCAACCTTTATTTTTGTTTTAATTAATTTATTTGAGACAGGGTCTTAATGGTGCAACTCAGACTGGCCTTGATTTCACTGTGTAGCCAAGGCTGGCCTCAGCTTGGCCTCCTGAGTACTGGGATCACAGGCATGTGCCAGGATGATTGCTGGGAGTTTAAGGTCAGCCTGGGCTGCACAGTGAGCTCAAGGCCAGCCTGAACTACTTAGTGAAACCTGTCTCAAAAAGACCAAAAAAAAAAAAAAAAAAAAGTTAAAAAAATTTGGACCAACAAGCATATTTGTACTTATAACTACCTTACTTTTTCCCCCAGTGTGTTGTGATTGGTCTGCAGTCTACAGGAGAAGCTAGAACATTAGAAGCCTTGGAAGAGGGTGGAGGAGAATTGAATGATTTTGTTTCAACTGCCAAGTAATGTTTTTATATTACTTTTGAGTTTCTTAGATTAAGTTTAGATGGGCATTTTTTGACAGTTTTGGTCACTTATGTATGATCTTTAAAACTTTTCCTTATTTGGGGGCCGGGGAGATAGCTCAGAATAAGCATCCCCAGTTCTACAAAAAAAAAGTTTTCCTTATTTGAATTATTTTGTCATTCTGTGCCTTTCTATATTGTATCTATTACAGAATAGTAATGTAGCTGGGCATAGTTGTGTACACCTGTAATCCTAGCCTTCTGGGAAATCTTTGTAATCTCAAAACAAAGCAGTAACACTGAAATGTCATAATCCTGAAATGTTACATATTTTATCTGTTTATTACAGTATCACCAGAAGTACTTTTTGGGTAAACATCTTGGAAATCTGTGACAATGTGGTTTAGTTTGAGATTGTTTTGTGTTAAAAATGTTATGTCTGACAAGGGGCCAGGGAGATGGCTCAGTGGTATAAGCGCTTCCCTGGCAAATGCAAGGGCCTGAGTTCAATCCCTGGTTCCACAAAAAAAAAAAAAAAAAAAATTATGTCTGACAGTGAAATTAATAACATAGTTCCTGACATTATGGTCTCTTCCCATTCAGAATACTTTTTTTTTTTTTTTTGTGGTTCCAGGGATTGAACTGTTACCTTGTGGTTGCCAGGCAGGTACTTATGCCATTAACCTATCTCCTGACCCCCAACAATACCTTTAATTGCTGCTTTGAAGTCAGATATAATTGAAAAATGTTTTTGTTTTGTTTTGGTACCTTGAGACAGGGTCTCACTATGTAGCCCAGGCTGGCCTACTCACGGTAATCCTGCCTTAGCCTTCCAGGTGCTGGAATTACAGGTGTGCACCACCACACCTGGTGAAGATAGGGAGTTTGAGGCCAGCCTAATGGGTAGCAAGACCTTGTCTCCAAAAAACCAAAACCTATAGTTTCACTAGTTTCCTTCTTCATCTTTTTTCATCCTTTTTTTTTTTTTGGTGGTACCAGGGATCAAACTCAGGACTTTGTGCTTGCCAGGCAAGCATTTACTCCACCGAGCTATCTCCCTGGCCCCTTTTTTTGTTTTAAATAATGAAATTTTTTTTTTTTTTTTGGCGGAACCAGGGATTGAACTCAGACCCTTACGCCTGCTAGGGAAGCGCTTATTCCACTGAGCCATCTCCCTGGCCCCTAAATAATGAATTTTATTGTGGGTGTTTTTTTTTTTTTTTTTCCAGAACCGGGGATTGATCTCCCCAGCCCCCTATTGTGAGTCTTGAGGG
>NW_004524652.1:5993820-5994681 GCF_000260255.1 Octodon degus
AGGGTAGTCTTGGCTGTTGCCCATTCATAAAGGCTGGCTAAAGTAATCTTCCTGTCTCAGCTTCCCAAGTACCTGGAACTCTAGATACATGCTGCTATACCTCTCTATTACCTTTTAAAAATTTTTTTGTGGCAGGGTCTCACTGTACAATTTAGTCCAGCCTTAAATTCACAGTGTAGCCCAGGCAGGCCTTGAACTTGTGGTGCTCCTCTTCCCTCAGCCTCTTGAGTGTTCGATTATAAATGTGCATCACCATTGTCATCTTCTATTACTTTGTAACTTAGCTAATTAAAAATGTAAAAAAAATTTTTTTTTAAATATAAAAATTCCATTTTTGCCTTGTCTTGGGTTTTTTTCAGCTGGATGGATTTGCCTTGAAAACTAAAATTCATTTGAGGGGAGTTATCAGTACTTCCCAAGATTCAACAAGTATATATATACACATTTAAAGGAACATATTTAATAAAGTCATAGACCATTGTAAGTGATTTTTGTCAGGTGAAGCAGTAATTGTCACTGTCCCTCTCCTACAGAGGAGTGTTGCAGTCACTCATTGAAAAACACTTCCCTGCTCCAGACAGGAAAAAACTGTATAGTTTGCTGGGAATTGATCTGACAGCTCCAAGTAACAACAGTTCACCCAGAGATAGCCCTTGCAAAGAAAACAAAATGAAGAAACGGAAAGGTGAGTACTCAGCCTTGCTGTTGGAAGCACTTTGGATGTGAACAGTTTGAAGCAGCAGAATTTGAGAATTGAACTGCTTTTCTTAAACTGGCAAGTTAGATATTTTCAGTGTTGCTTGTATACTTGAGTGCATAGGTAACCCTCTTTTATTTTTATTTTTTTAATTTTTATTTATT
>NW_004524652.1:5995660-5997854 GCF_000260255.1 Octodon degus
ACACACACACACACACACACACACACACACACACACACACACACAAATAAATAAATAAATAAATAAAATAAATTATTTGATTGTTACCGGGTCTGACTGTGCAGCTCAGACTCATAGTGATCCTCCTGTTTTTAGCCTCCCCAGCACTGGGATTTCAGGCGGCATGTGCCGCCACACCTCTGACTCTGGCCAGCTCAGCCCATCCTGGGGGCAGGGCTGGCATAGCATGTAGTGCCAGGGATCAAACTGAGGTCCCTGCGCTTGGTAAGGTTGCCCAAGCAGGTGCCTTAATCTGCTGAGCTATTTCATTGGCCCATTTCACTTACTTTGGATATGTGTTTTCACATTTTTATTATACCTAAAGATGAGCTGGCTGTAGCTTCATTTTGGTTTGGTCTTTTTTGGACGGGGTCTCAACATGTAGTTCAGACATTGAGCTCACTGTGTAGCTCAGGCTGGCCTGAAACTTGGTGATCCTCCTGCTCAGCCTCCTTAGTGCTGGGATTGCAGGTATGGACTAGTATGCCCAGGGCCTGCTATAGTTTTTGTTTGTTTTTTTAAAAATACATTTTTTTTGTTTTTGTTTTTGGCAGAACCGGGGATTGAACTCAGGCCCTTGTGCTTGCCAGGAAAGCACTTATTCCACTGAGTCATCTCCCCAGCCCCTTAAAAATATATTTTAATGAAAACATTTTCTCACCAACCTTTCTTTTTTTTTTTTTTTTTTTGAGACAGGATATCAGTATGTAGTGTAGTCTGGCCTCAAACAGCAATCCTCCTGCCTCAGCCTCCTGAGTGCTGAGATTACAGGCATGTACCACCATGTCCAGATTCCCAGCAACTTCAAATATAATTTGTATTTTTTAAAATACGAAGCTCTATGACATCAGGACTTGTTTCCCACTCCACAGGGGTTTTTTCAGTCAAGGTCTTACTTTGTATTTAGACTGGTCTTGAACTATGTAGCCTGGGTCTGTCCTTGAATTTGCAAGGATTTTTCTGCCCTACGTCCTGAGTGCTGGGCTTATAGGTGTCCACAGACTTCAGTTGCCACTGCACTACTAACTCCCAAGTTCGTTCGTTCTCTCTCTCTCCCTCCCTCCCTCCCTCCCTCCCTCCCTCTCTCTCTCTCTCTCTCTCTCTCTCTCTCTCTCTCTGTATTTAGGACAGGATCTACAGGGTCTCACTATGTAGATTTGACTTGTAGTGATCCTCCTGTTTCAGCCTCCCAAGCACTGGGATTGCAGAGATGAGCCACCACATCCAGTCTCAGTTGCCATCTCAGCGCACCCTAGGGGCAGGGCCGGCATGGCACACTGAAGATTGAACTTAGGCCACTGCGCTCTGCTTAAGCAGGCGCTTTAGTCCACCGAGCCATCTGGCTGGCCCTCTTCCCAATACTCTTGAGGCACGTGTTAGCCATGTTCTCTTCTGTGGGAAGTCCTTGCGGCAGCTTCAGGGGCTGGATTCTTATGAGATGCTTATCCTCTATCAGTTTTGCATTTACTGAAGGGATGTTCTTACGAACTTGAGGAGTGTGTGCTTTTTCTTATGCAAGCATCTTGATTACATCTTTTTCCCAATATGGTCGTCTTACTGTACTTTTTATTCTGGTAACAACATGCAGTTTGTGAGGGCGCTGTGGATCCCCACCATACTTTTCGTGATCTTCAGGTGAAGGCTTGGAACACTGGAGTTCTTGATTTGGTAAATTTGTGAGAAATCCAATCTGTACCCTTGAGAGATTCCACATATTTTGTCGGACTATAGCCTGCCTGGGGGCCTGTGAACCACTGAGTGCAAAATCCCTTCCATAGTGTCGTATTTTTTTGTCTCCAGAGGTTGTAGGAAGCAAACAGATCTCCTGGTGAAATGCTATGGAAATGGGTAGATTCTCCCCCTTCTCTGGTGTAGTGCCCGCTGAACATCCAGTCTAAACTTAAGCACAGAGCAAGAAGGAAGGACCCTATAGTTTAATGGGCAAATTTTTAAGAAAATTTTGCGGCTCAAGATGAGCGTGGGGCTGGGGAGATGGCTCAGTGGTCTAAAGCACCTACTTAGAACAAGCTTAGCAAAGCATAGGGACCGCGTTTCAGTCCCCAGCACCACATGCCAGCCAGCCCCGCCCCCTGGTGGGCTGAGCTGGCCACACACACACACACACACACACACACAAATAAATAAAATTAAAAAA
>NW_004524652.1:5998199-6001221 GCF_000260255.1 Octodon degus
TTATAATCTGTGTTATCTCAAGATGACTAAATATTTATGTTTTAGTTTCCTGAATTAGGTTCTCACCATCTATTAATACTAGAACCATTTAATGTTCTTAGTTTTGGTTTTCAGATATTTTTTCTGAATATGAAATTATAATTGAAACCAGCCATTTGTGCACTTTTTTTTTTTTTTCTTTTTGGTGGATGGCTCCGCCTGCCATGGGAGCAGGGCTGGCGCAGCATGTAGTGCTGGGGATTGAACCCGGGGATCAAACTGTAGTCCCTGTGCTTTGCCTACGCTTGCCTAAGCAGGCGCTTTAGACTGCTGAGCTATCTTGCTGGCCCTTGTGCACTTTAAAAAAAACAAGGTTTTAAGTCCAAAAAATGTTACTCAGTGGTAGAGTGCCTCACATGTGTGGGGACCAGGTTTAAATCCCCAGTGCTTGGAAGAGAAAAAGGGATCTTGTGAGTTTCTTTTTCTCCATGTTGTATGACTACGTACCATAGGTATCTAGGCTGTGCTCACAGCCACACACACAGTTAAGTGATGGCTGCCAGGGTTCTGTTTTCACCTTTCTAAATCAGTTGGGAAATCTGTTGTGTAGTAAGTTTGTACTTGGTTGTCTGATTTCTTGAGAGTCACTGAACAGAGCTTGACTTTGGGGGATTCTAAGAGTGCTTGCTTGAGTTTTGCTTTTGCATCCTTTCTCTCTGCACTTCTCATGTGAATCATGTTTCAACACAATGTGATGTCTTGGAGTATTAGAAACATTCATTGTGGGCCAGGGAGATGGCTCAGTAGAATAAGTGCTTCCCTGGCAAGCCCAAGTGTCTGAGTTCATTCCCCGGTTCCACAAAAAAAAAACCTGAGGCGAAGGAATACAGTCTTTTGTTTTGTTTTGTTTATTGTGTTTCCCTGAATACATAAAAAAAAAAAAAAAAAAGAAAAGAAACCTTCATTGTATTTCAGCTAACAATCTTATTTGGGTCTTGGGTAGGTGAAGAAATAACTCGAGAAGCTAAAAAAGCACGGAAGGCTGGTGGCCTTGCAGGTAGCAGTTCCGACGACAGTGGAAGTGAGTCTGATGCCTCGGATGTTGAAGAAAGTGACTATGAGAGCTCGAAAAACTTGAGCTCTGGGGATGACGACGACTTCAACCCCTTCAGAGATGAGTCTAGTGAGGGCGATGAAGATGGTGAGTCCATCCTTGGAGGTGGATACTGGCTGGCCTTGCTACAGGAGACTGGAACAGGCGTGCTGCATTCCAGCCTTCTTTCTGTATAGCACAGAGCGTCATGGAGATTCTAACCTTTATTCAGTGGAGAGCTCTAGAATGTTCTTTTTTTTTTTTTTTTTGCGGAACCAGGGATTGAACTCAGGCCCTTGCGCTTGCCAGAGAAGCGCTTATTCCACTGAGCCATCTCCCCAGCCCCTAGAATGTTCTATCTGTTGGCCTTATTGGTGAAATTTTGATCTCAGTTTCATGCAGTTACTTATTTTTGTTAGCCCATCTTTATAGTGCATGATGATGGCAGTTATCATGGCAGGCTGGTGCTGTGCCATTGAACTAGATGTGTGTTCTATTTTAACCAAGAATTTGCCATACATTTTTCTTTCAGATCCGTGGTTAATCAGAAAAGACCACAAGAAAAACAAAGATAAAAAAAAGAAGAAAAGTATAGATCCAGATTCAATTCAAAGTGCCTTATTAGCATCAGGTCTTGGCTCAAAACGGCCTTCTTTTTCATCTACACCAGTTATTGCACCTGCTCCCAACAGTACACCAGGTAGCCATGTAGAAGCTTGCTTTGTCTGAAATACGCTTTTACATAAAGTAAACTCTGCAGTGACTTTATGTTCTTTCCCTAGTGAACAGTAACTCCAGCAGTAATAGTAGCCTTATAACAAGTCAGGATGCTGTGGAGAGGGCTCAGCAGATGAAGAAAGATCTGCTTGAGAAACTAGAAAAGTTAGCTGAAGACCTCCCTCCTAATACGCTGGATGAACTTATCGACGAGCTGGGAGGCCCGGAGAATGTTGCTGAGGTAAACCTTACTTGATCAGGGCTATGTTAATTTTTTGCTTCTTTTTAAAATCTTATAAAATGAATGGTAGTCAAACCTTGTGTTATGGGTGTTATTTTGGGTATCATCACAGTGGCCTGTCTAGTTTCATCTTGTAGATTTTAGAACCGTTATTTCACTGTAGTTATTCCTCAAAAGCTGTTAGAGTCTTTGTCCCCAGTATCTGAGTTTGCTGAGCCAGTGGTCTTGACTACCACCCTTGTGGTACATTTGTGTGGTTGTGGCCGTGTAGTAGCTCTTCCCAGGGACCTTGTTGCGTGTACTGTGTCCCTGGGACCTGGTGCTAGCACCAGGATGTCCTCAGTGAAGTAGGTGATTCTAAATTTTTTTGCACGTAGTCATGATGTTGTTTGGCTTTTCAGATGACTGGCCGCAAGGGACGGGTCGTAAGCAACGATGATGGAAGCATATCTTACGAGTCAAGATCGGAACTGGACGTGCCTGTAGAGATACTAAATATTACAGAAAAACAAAGGTTTATGGATGGAGATAAGGTATATTTCTGCAGGAGGCTTTTGAGTTATCAGGGTCTTGAGGGTTTTTTTTTGGGGAGGGGGGACATTGAACCGGGGATTGAACTCAGGCCCTTGTGCTTGCCAGGGAAGAGCTTATTCTACTGAGCCATCTCCCCGGACCCCCAGGATCTTGAGTTTGAGGCCATCTTGGAAGGCAGCTAAGCTCACCACTATACTACCAACGCTTGAGGCCATCTTGGACTACATTTTGATACCCTATTACAAAAACAAAAGCAATCCCAAAACAAAAGATGCTAAATCTCATCACATTTACTGACGTGTGATTTTTTTAGTCTAGAGTGATACTCAGAAGTACCTGAAATTACTAGTATCCTATGTGTTCACTGTTTTACTTAGTGCCGTGCTGTGCGCGCGCTCTCTCTTTTTCTCTTCTCTCTCTCTCTCTCTCTCTCTCTCTCTCTCTCTCTCTCTCTCTCT
>NW_004524652.1:6001633-6003848 GCF_000260255.1 Octodon degus
ACTATTAATGTTGCCTTTAAAATGTTATAAAGCTGGGGGCTGGTGAGATGGCTCGGTGGTCTAAAGCACCTACTTAGAACAAGCTAAGCTAAGCAGAGCACAGGGACCGCGGTTCAATCCCCCAGCACCACATGCCAGCCAGCCCCGCCCCCTGGTGGGCTGAGCTGGCCACACACAGACACAAATAAATAAATATTTAAAAAAAAAAAAATATAGCTGTTGTTAAATATTTGAAAGGATAGGAAGAATCCAGGTGTGGTGGTGCTCACCTGTAATCCCAGCACTCTGGAGGCCAAGGCAGGATGATTATGAGTTCTAGACTAGTATGGAGTACATAGGGAAACCTAATCTCAACAAAAACCATAAAACATAGCTCAGCAGATTAAAGCACTTGCTTAGGCAGATGCAGGGACAAGGGTTTGATCCCAGGTGTGCCGAGCCAGCCGCCCCCCCAGGGCGCACTGAGACAGCAATATAGACTGAGTGTGGTGGCGTTGGCATGTGCCTATAATCCCAGCACTTGAGAGACTGAAAACAGGATTACTATAAGTCTGCTCTGTGTAGTGAGACCCTGTACCAAATACAAAAAAAAAAAAAAAAAAAAAACAAAATAGCTGAAACAAACTTGGTGTGTCTCATATCTGAATACTTGTGTATACATAGAATAGGGCTCTTCCTTTTTTTTTTTTTTAAGGTCATACAGGTTTCTTTAAGTTCCCAACCTAGTCTCCAACTCCTGGGCACAGGGATCCTCTGACCTCATCTCTGGAGGAGCTGGGACTATAGGGAGATGCTGCAGTTCTGTTTCCTGTTTCTTTAGTAATGGCCACCTCCATCTTCAAGTTGAAAGACTGCTGTGTGCCACAAGAGTGCTCTGTTGGGTTAGGTAGCTGTGTAGCTCAGTGATGGAGTACTTGCCAGCATGTGGGTGTCCTGGATTCAGTCCTCAGCCGTGCAAAATCAAAATCCAACAATTTCATTTCAGACAGAGGTAAAGCCTTGTCCCTTCCTTTTAAGGAAGTTCTGGGCATTGTACTTGCCACTCAGAGCCTATGGGGTGCAGTATGCCCACATCTTCACACTTAGCAAGAAGGGAGATGAGGCCTCACCTTGATTCCTGCTAGCTATAGGCAGGCTGCAGCTGGGGTCGTGTTACTAACGAAGGCCACCGAAGGACTTGGTTTGTAGGGCACTGTTCTGCTTGTTATTGTGCAGAGGTGATTTTCTTTTCTTTCTTTTTTTATACCTAAATTTGATGTAGAATATTGCTATCATCTCAGAAGCTGCCAGCTCGGGTATTTCGTTACAAGCAGATCGCAGAGCTAAAAATCAAAGGCGAAGAGTTCATATGACTCTAGAATTACCCTGGAGTGCAGATAGAGCAATTCAACAATTTGGTAAGTTTCTGCACTGAATTTCACTTGGTAAATGGCTGGAAATCATTGGAGAAATGTACGCATATGAATGTCAGACATTTTAGAATGTGCTACCTTAACTATTGTATTTAACATTGGATGTGATTTTAAAATGCATTGCAGTATGAATTCTTTTTTTTTTTTTTTTAGAACCAGGGATTGAACTCAGGCCCTTGCGCTTGCCAGGGAAGTGCTTATTCCACTGAGCCATCTCCCTGGCCTTTTTTTATTTTATTTTATTTTTAACATTTTTATTTAGTGTGTGTGTGTGTGTGTGTGTGTGTGTGTGAGTGTTTTTTTTTTTGCGGAACCAGGGATTGACCTCGGGCCCTTGCGCTTGCCAGACAAGCACTTATTCTACTGAGCCATCTCCCTGGCCCCTCTGTGCTATATTAATGGGCATTACTGTGAATGCCTGAAGCATGGTAGAGATTGTGCCCATCTTCAGGTGCTCTTGCTGTAGACTTTGTGTCAGTGTTGGGGTGGGACCAGGCTCCTGTGGTGCTGAACAGTGCTGTGGGCCCAGCTGCTCCCCTCCTCCTCCTAGCCCTGGATGATTATTAATTGAACTCAGCTGTTTGGGCTTCACATCTGTGCTTCTGCCTCTAGCTGGATAATTCTAAGCACTTAACTTAGGAGATTGTTTGAAAAGTAGATAATAGCAAGAATTTAACCCTTCCAAACAGCAAGAATTTAACCACTTTACCCTTGTCTTATATCTCAGAACTTTTTTGCCTCTGAAACTGGAGAATTTGATAGGTCTTACTTTTTTTTTTTTTTTTTTTTTTGCGGAACCAGGG
>NW_004524652.1:6004144-6006400 GCF_000260255.1 Octodon degus
GGCTCAGGATGCCTTCAGGGCACGTCTGGTTTGGCTTGAGCATTTGGGGATCAAACCACAGCACCCTGAGACTGACTGCTCTGCTTAAGCAGTCACTTAAGCAACTGAGCTAATGGGCAGGCCCCCAAGGTTTTTTTCTTTTAATGTACCAACTTAATTTTTTTTTTTTAAATTTATTTATTTGTGTGTGTGTGTGTGTGGCCAGCTCAACCCACCAGGGGACAGGTCTGGCTGGCATGTGGTGTTGGGGGATTGAACCGCGGTCCCTGTGCTTTGCTAAGCTTGTTCTAAGGAGGTGCTTTAGACCACTCAGCCATCTCACCAGCCCCCTGTTTTGTTTTGTTTTGTTTTGTTTTGTTTTGCGGAACCGGGGATTGAACTCAGATCCTTACGTTTTCCAGTCAAGCACTTATCCTACTGAGCCATCTCCTCGGCCCTCAACTTAATGTTGTTAGGAATTGATCTCAGAATATTCTAATGAATGAAGTCAGTGATCTTTATCAAAATGTCATTACAGGAAGAACTCACCGATCAAACCAAGTTACTGCTCCTGAGTATGTCTTCCTGATTTCTGAACTGGCAGGAGAACAGAGATTTGCCTCTATTGTTGCCAAAAGACTTGAGAGCCTGGTAAGGTTTTTTTTTTTTTTTTTTTTTTATGTTTTGCTTCAGCTAGGAAAGACCTTGGAAAAATAGCGCTCCAATGAAAATTTTTTTGGCAGAACCAGGGATTGAACTCAGGCCCTTGCACTTGCCAGGGAAGCACTTATTCCACTGAGCCATCTCCCTGGCCCCGTTGGTAAGGTTTTGAGTAGTGTAGTTGTGAGAAAAAGAAGACCTGTGTTGGCTGACAAGAGGCTTAACTCCCTTGATTGAAAATGTTTTGCTAGGGGGCGCTTACACATGGTGACAGAAGAGCAACCGAATCTCGGGATCTGAGCAGATTCAACTTTGACAATAAGGTATATTTCAGTTTGAGCTTCTCTGTAAACTTGGGGACATGTCTAGTCTGCTGTGAAGAGCAGGGCAAGTTGTTCCAAAGTGTTTCCACTTGGAAAATCAGGCTGGAATTGGGAGTGCATGAGGGAAAGCTATTAATGCCCTGGGAATGAAGCAGGGCATTCAGCCCTGTCGCTGTCAGAGTGAGCCCTGGCTGGGAAGCTCCTCAGCACATGCAGCTGCTCCCTCACACAGGCCCTTTGGGGAATGTGCCATTGCCAGTACCTTCCTGTCCTTTCTGGGAAGGAGGAATGTAAGAAGCCATGGGGAGTAAATCACATGTGAGTTCCTGGAACTCAAGTTAGTTATTAACTTACTGAATACTGTATAGGAGCAAGCAGTTGACAGTGTAAGAAATACAGAAATAAAATTGGAAACTGCTATTTTTGAAATTTTGGTCAGTAATAATTTTTTATAGTGTTCTGATGATTTCATGATTGAAGTGTCCAAATTATAAAGCTGGGTGATTTCTTTTTCTTTTTAGTATGGAAGAAATGCTTTAGAAATTGTTATGAAATCCATTGTAAATTTGGACTCTCCTATGGTATCACCACCTCCAGACTATCCCGGAGAATTTTTCAAAGGTAACCCAGAAGAGTTGTCATAAGTATGAAAAATGATTGCTGAGGGCTGGTGAGATGGCTCAGTGGTCTAAAGCACCTACTTAGAACAAGCTTAGCAGAGCACAGGGACCCTGGTTCAATCCCCCAGCACCACATGCCAGCCAGCCACGCCCCCTTGTGGGCTGAGCTGGCCACACACAAACACACACAAATAAATAAAAATAAAATAAATTAAAGAAATGATTACTGATATGGATATGGTAACATTTATTTCCCCCCTAACATTCATTGTAGTGTCAGCACTCTGAACTATATATAGCAAGATCCTATCTCAAAAAAACAAAACAAATTTAGAAATTTTAAGGGGACTGAAACATGTTTGCTTTGCTTTTTTTTTTGGCCAGCTCAGCCTGCCCTGCGGACACAGTCTAGTGCTGCATGCAGTGCCAAGAATTGAACTATGGTCCTGCGCTTGACTAAACTTGCCTAAGCAAGTGCTTTAGCCCACTGCACTGTCTCACCAGCCCCATTTTGCTAATGACTAAATTTGTTAAAACTGGTTTTATGCCTATGAAAGTGGTTTTGTTCTTAATTTTTTTTCTTTTTTTTTAACATTTATTTAGTGTGTGTGTGTGTGTGTGGCCAGCTCAGCCCACCAGGGGGCGGGGCTGGCTGGCATGTGGTGCTGGGGGAT
>NW_004524652.1:6006500-6012642 GCF_000260255.1 Octodon degus
GCCAAGCTTGTTCCAAGTAGGTGCTTTAGACCACTGAGCCATCTCTCCAGCCCCGTTCTTAATTTATTGAGAGCGCCGAATCCTATCCACTAGACCAGGGAAGATTTTTCTTAATTTATTGAATGTTAATCGAATGTCATACCAAATAGAAGTTGGTTTTAATACGTTAATTAAAATCACTTTGTGTGCTTGCCTGGCAAGTTTAATCCCTGGTCTGAGTTTAATCCCTGGTTCCACAAAAAAAAAAAAAAAAATCACTTTGTGGGCCAGCCAAATAGCTCAGTAGATTAAAGTGCCTACAAGCAGGCACAGGGGCAGGCTGCTGTGCCGGCCCTGCCCCTGGCACGCGCTGAAATGGCAGTTGAGACTGGGCATGGTGGCAAACACCTATAATCCCAGCACTTGGGAGGCTGTAAACAGGAGAATCACTATATGAGTCCGATGTTGTAGTGAAACACTGCACATCCTGTAGACCCTTCCCTAAAATACAAAAGAAAAAACCAAACATTTTGTCAGTAGATTTTAAAGTTTAAGTTGTCTTGGGTTCAAGATTAACAGAGCACTAGGGTAACTAATGCTGAAGACTCCTGGAACCTTGGGGCTTTATGTCTGCATTTTGTGTTTGTGTTGATTGAGTGCTACTAGGGATTGAGCTCTTGTTAGGCAAGTGGTCTATCAGTGAACTACTTTCCCAGCATCCCCATGTACTTTTTTTATTTTTTAATTTACTTCTAGTTGTGTCTTACTAAATTGCCCAGTTTTGAACTTTTGATCTTCTTGCCACACTCACTCTACTTGGTTCTAACATATATATATTTTTTAATAACTTGCTTTTTTTGGGTGGGGATTGGTGCTGCATATTGAACCCAGAACCTTCACACTGAGCTATATCTCTGGCCCATGCTAAGATTTTGAGATGGGGCTTGCTAAATTGCCCAGGGTTGACTTGATATTGTTGTCCTTCTGCGTCATCCTCCCAAAGTGCTGGAATTACAGAGTAAGTTTATTTTCTTACAGATGTTCGACAGGGACTGATAGGTGTTGGCCTGATAAATGTAGAAGATCGCTCTGGAATCCTTACTCTTGATAAAGGTAATATTGTTCACTTTCTGTGTACTTGGAGTTGTTGCTTTATTAGTGAAGCTTGATTTGTTACATGTGCTTTTGTTAGCTAAAGGAAAGCATCAGGTCAGTTGTTCATTGCTTAGTGTTGAGCACTAACCCTGGCTACACATATGATCATCTCTCAAGCTGTTACAAAATACTAAGCCCACAGGGGCTGGTGAGATGGCTCAGTGGTCTAAAGCATCTAATTAGAACAAGCTTAGCAAAGCGCAGGGACCGCGGTTCAATCCCCCAGCACCACATGCCAGCTAGCCCCGCCCCCTGGTGGGCTGAGCTCCCCCCCCCCCCACAAATAAATAAAGTTTTGTAAAAAAAATACTAAGCCCAGGGATGACTCTCAAAAAGTTTTCCTTATTTTCCAGGAGTTCAGTTGTGCGGCTAGATTGAGGGTCACTGATTGGATGGATGGATGGATGGATGGATGGATGGATGGATGGATGGATGGATATAGATACAGATATAGATATAGATACAGGTATCTGTACACGTAGATGTGTTTTTTTTGTTTTGTTTTTTTTTTTCTCCCTTACTTAGGACAGGTTCTCACTACGTAGAGGCAACTTGTAGAGATGACCCTGTTTTCAGCCTCCCAAGTGCTGGGATTACAGGCAGACACCACCACACCTAGTCTGGATGTGTAGTTTACTTGTACAGGGACTCAAACTCAGGCGCTGCACTTGCCAGGCAGGTGATTGTGTCACTGAGCTATATCCCTGGCTCTAGAATTTACCCTCTTTGAGTTCAGCTTTAATGTTGGTGATCCTATATCCTCACATGCTAGATTGTGTTTATATTGGGCCTAAGTGAAGTTGAAGATGCACAGAGTCAATTAGGAAACCTTTTCTTGAGTATGCAGTGAATGCTAATGTGCTAGAGGTAGACCTACGCCAATTAATGCTGGGACAGAATGGCAAGACAAGAAGTGGAGGGAAGGCTGTAGAAAGGGAATGAGTTTGAAGCTGGCCATGTTGAATTTTCTAAAACGTTAATTACCGTTTGAGTGCATGAAATTGTGTAATCTTGTTGCAGATTATAACAACATAGGAAAGTTCTTAAATAGAATTCTGGGCATGGAAGTGCATCAACAGAATGCGTTATTTCAGTATTTTGCCGACACGCTTACCGCAGTTGTTCAGAATGCCAAAAAAAATGGAAGATATGACATGGGAATCCTGGGTAAGTGGGAAAATGTAAAGCTGTCGTGTGTCTTCAATAGAAGTGTGCTTTTTACATCATGTGTTGCCTTTTCTATTTCAAGATCTTGGTTCCGGAGATGAGAAGGTGAGGAAAAGTGACGTGAAGAAGTTTCTGACTCCAGGCTACTCAACCTCTGGCCACGTAGAGTTATACACGGTGAGTTTGGGGCAGGGCTTTGGCCCAAGGGGAGCCCTGGGAGGGGCATGTAGGGGAGGGAGCATTAACTGTAGCATTTCCTGGTTACTTTCACAGATTAGTGTAGAGAGGGGAATGTCCTGGGAGGAAGCAACCAAGATCTGGGCTGAGCTGACAGGACCAGATGACGGCTTCTACTTGTCCTTGCAAGTACGACCTCCTTGAACGTTAATAATGTAGATCAATAATGGTTTTTATTGTTGGCACTTGGCTCTTCTCTTTGATTTGTGCTGGGGTATGTTATATTTGGTTTTCTCTTATGATAATTTATTCTTACAATTGTGTGACCATGTGCATGCATTCCACTTTACCTATTTTGTGGGTTAGTGAGTAGTCCTTACTCAGTTTTGTTTGTTTTTGTGGGTTTTTTTTTTTTTTTAAACCCAGCCTGGCCTCGAAATCAAAGTGTTCTTCCTGCTTCAGCCTGTAGAGTGCTGGGATTACTGGCTTGTGTTGCTGCACCTGGCCATAACTTTGTTTCTAAAAGACATGATTTTGCTGTGTAGTTTATTTTTTGGCTGAACTGGGGATTGAACTGAGGCCCTTGCACTTGCCAGGGAAGCACTTATTCTACTGAGCCATCTCCCGGCACCTTGCTATGTAGTTTAAACTGGACTTGAAATCACTGTGTAGACGGAGCTGGCCTCACTTGTGACAATCTTCCTGCCTCTGCTTCCTGAGTGGTGTAATTACTGATGTGCATGCCCATACCCAGCTTCAGGTATCATTAGCACTGCTCTTTTAGGTTGTGATTTGTTTGTAACGAAAAAGAGGAGATGCATGTATATGTATGTACTTGTACACATAAGCAGTATGTGTAAATACACATGTCCATATATGATACAGGATTTTGAATTCATGTTGACTTGTAGTATTCAAATTCAAGACTACAGAGGTTTTATACTTCTTGATAAGGTTTCTTGTTCTCCAACACGAAAGTAACCTGTTTTTGCATATACTTTATTCAAAAAGTATTTCTACTTTTGTGTTGTTGGACATACGGCAATTACAAGGTGCACTCTTCCTCCGGCTCTTACTTTGTTTTAGCTCTGTAGGGCAGTATGTCCCTGTTTACCTCACCTGACCTTCACCTTATTGGTTCTCTTTGTGTTGTTCGTAGTGGACTTCAATGCAAGGGCTTATGGGCACCCTGCTGAGTCCTGCCTGCGGATGAGTTGGTACCCCCTTACTAGTTCCTGTGCGTCAGTTCTGGGCATGTTACAGGCCATTTCAAAACATTGTTTCAGGGCTGGGGAGATAGCTCAGTGGTCTAAGTGCCTGCCTGGCAAGTGCAGGGACCTGGGTGCAATTACCAGTACCAAAAAACAAAAAACACCCAAAACATTGTTCCAGATCATTTTTTATCCATAAACTTTATTTTTGTTTAGTCATACTAGGGTTAAAACTAAGGACTTGAGGCTGGGGAGATGGCTCAGTGGAATAAGCACTTCCCTGGCAAGCGCAAGGGCCTGAGTTCAATCCCCGGTTCCGCAAAAAAACAAACTGAGGCCTTTTGGACATTAGGCAAGCAGTCTATATCCCTGGGCTTTTTGCAAAATTTTGAGACAGGGTCTTGCTTACTATGTTGTCTTTGCCAACCCTAAACATGAAATGCTCCTACTTCAGCCTCCTGAGTAGCTGGGATGATAGGTGACCACTATCACTTTTTGGTTTTGTGTTGTTTTGTTTGATATTTTAGGGAACGGTCTACAGGGTGTTCAGGGTCTCACTACTAGATTGGATTTGTAGTGATTCTTCTGTTTACAGCCTCCCAAGAGCTGGGATTACAGGTGGGCACCACCACGCCCAGTCTCAGTTGCTGTCTCAACCCAGCCCAGGGGCAGGGTCGGCACAGCAGGCCTGGGAAATGAGCCTCCAGCCCCTGTGCCTGCTGGCAGGCGCTTTAATCTGCTGAGCTAGTTGGCCGGCCCTGCCTTTTGTTACATTTAAGGGTACAGTCCAGTTGGCGCAGTGGTGTGCAGCCAGGATCCCAGCCTCTGGAGAGGCTGGAGCAAGGGGATTGCCCGCTCGAGGTCACCCTGGACAGTTTATGGAGAGCCTGTCTCAGATAAAGGCCGGGAGGTATGGCACAGTACAGCACTTGTCTCATGCTGGTTTGATCCTCTGTCTCCAAAGAATGAGCGGGATGTAGTTCACTGAGAGAAGTCACATTCACAATGTTTTCAGTTATCCTGTTTTCAAAACTGTCACCCCAGTTGCTGGGTATGGTGACGTATGCTTGTAGTCCCAGTGCTGGGAAGGAGGATCTCTGCAAGTTAGACACCAACCTGGGCTGCAAAGTTAGCTCAAGGCTCGCTTGAACTGCATAGCAAGACCCTGTCTCAAAAACAACAGCAACAAAAGAAAACAAACCTGTAAACGAAACCAAAAGAAAAAATTGAACTTCTGTAAAGGGCCAGGGAGATAGCAAATAAGTGTTTCAGGTTTTGTAGGTTGTCTGTATACACTATGTTGTATTTCCTTCAGGGTGTTTTTCTCGCTTTCTTGCTTAGTTTCTTTCTCCTTCCTCCTCTTTCCCAACTTTTTCTTATGCCCCCTTCCTTTTTTAAACTTTTGTTTATTAGTTGGTTGGTTTTTGTTTTTGTACAGCGCCTCCCTGTGCAGCTTTAACTCATAGTGATCCCCCTGTCTCAGCCCCACAGCGCTGGGATTATAGACATGTACCACCACACCCAGTTTCAGTGGCTGGGCACATCAGGGATTGAACTCACATCCTTGAGCTTGCCAGGCAGTCATTTAGACCACCAAGCTATCTCCTACTGGCCCTGGTTTAGTGTTTTATTTTTTGGTTTTGGGTTTTTTTCTTTCTTTTTCTTTTTTCTTTTTTCTTTTTCTTTTTTTTTTTTTTTAATGTATTTAGTTGTTGCAGAGTCTCTACTGTGCAGCTCTGACTTGTGGTGATCCTCCTGCTTTTAGCCTCTCCAGCGCTGGGATTACAAGCATGTACCACCACACCTGGACTCTGGCCTGCTCAACCCTCCCTTGGGGTAGAGGCTGGTATGACATGTGGTGCTGGGTATAAAGAGGTTCCTGAACTTGCCTGCGCTTACCTAAGCAAGTGCTTTAGTCTGCTGAGCTGTCTCACTGGCCCCTGTGGTTTATCTTTTGTTCAGTTTTTTTTTTTGTTTGTTTGTTTGTTTTTCTTTTGGCAAAACCGGGGATTGAACTCAGTGCGCTTGCCAGAGAAGTGCTTATTCAACTGAGCCATCTCCCTGGCCCTTGGTTTGTTTTTTTGAAACAGGTTGTGTTATATATAGTTCTGGCTGGCCATGAACTCATTACGTAACAGCCCAGGCTAGCCTTGAATTTGTGAAATTGCAGTGATCTTCCTGCTTTAGCCTCCTGAGTGCTGGGGTGCTGGGGCTTTAAACTGTGCTTAAGTTTAAGAGTCTCAGGCTAAATTGAGGTCCATAGGCTTAGGTCACCATTAGTTCTATGAAGCTTTGAAACCATCTAATTCCTATAAGTGCTTCCCTGGCAGGCGCAAGGGCCTGAGTTCAATCCCTGGTTCCACAAAAAAAAAAAAAGAAAAGAAACCATCTAATTCCTAACTGAATTGTAACTTTTTTTGATTATTTATTTTTATTTTGACATCAGTTATTTT
>NW_004524652.1:6015550-6040018 GCF_000260255.1 Octodon degus
TGCTGGGCCTGCAGCCTGGGTCAAATGAGGATCCGCGGGCCCGGGTCGTCTCACTCACTTGCCGGGCCTATGCTCTGGGTCTGTTCAGGATCCCGCTGCCCTGGTCTTCTTACTCACTGGCCGGGCCTGCGCTCTGGGTCTATTCAAGATCCCGTGGCCTTCGGGCCTGCACTCTGGGTCTGTTCAGGATCCGGCGGCCCTGGGTCCTCTCACTCACTCCCCGGGCCTGTGCTCTGGGTCTATTTAGGATCCGGAGGGCCCCAGGTCGTCTCCTGAATTGTAATTTTTGATCTTGAATTTTTCATTCCCTCTTGTCCTCTTCTTCCCCCTCTATTAGTTTACCAATTTACCCAGCTTTCCTCATGGATGCTGTTTTGATTATTCTACATTGGATGCCGATGGTTTTTAGGTACTAGAATGCAGCCATTGGTGGGCTGTGATCCAAGTCCTGCTTTCTGGTTTCCCTTGAATGGAAGGCTGTGGTAACACTGGGCTGTTGTTTCCCTGTGTGACCGAAGTGGCTGGGGGGAGGGGCCGTGGTGAGAAGGGTCACTATTTCAGGACCGCTGGTCCCCCTGCAACTAACACACTTGGTCTGCTGTGTCCAGTGTGCTCAGCCCTGAGGGAAAGTAGTTGCCACCATCCGTGGGATTTCTGTTGGTTGTGTGACCATGTTACTGACTGTCAGCTGTTGTCAGGTACTGCACTCTGCATGCCCTTGATACTGTCCTCTTGATATATGATGGAAGGCGTCCTTGTCAGCTGATTAAAAATTTGAAGTATACTTTATCATTTCATGTGCTGTTGGATGACTTAATTTATGTTTCTTATGACTTAAGTAAAAACAAAGGATCTATATATCCACGAAGAAAAAATTTAAATGTGCTTTTATCATCGTAGACATTTTTATACACATGCTATATCTCTGAGCTACACGACCTACCCCTTAAATTTTGGTGGAACTGGGGATTAAACTCAGGCCCTTGCGCTTGCCAGGCAAGCGCTTATTCTACTGAGCCATCTCCCTGGTCCCCCTCCTTCTTAAATTTTGAAACAGTATCTTGCCAAGTTGCACAGACTTAGTGGAACCTGCAGTCCCCCTGTTTGGACCTTCCAGGTAGCTGTGATTATAAGTGTACACCACCACACCTAGCAAGATTATCTTAATGAAAAAAGTTCATTTTCAACTATGGTAGTACATTTCTGTAATCCCAGCTACTTGAAAGGCTGAGGCAGAAGGGTCATACATTCAAGGTCAGCCTGGATAGTTAGCCTCTTGAGTCAGAGTAAAAAATTGTAAAAGGGCTGGGAATGTAGCTTAGTGGGAATGCACTGGCTTTAATTTCTGGTTTCACTGAAAGAAAAACGAATAGCTCAACAAACAGTGCTCTAATTTATTGGAGATGGGAAGGAAATGCCTTTAACAGTGGTACCTTGGTTCACAAATACTTTGGGTTACAAACAATTTGATTCACAAACAAAAGTGTGTCGCAGATTTTGTTTTTCTTTGCAAACTCCATGGGATGATAAACATTACTGTGGACATCTTTTCTACATAAACAGAAACAGTAGCCATCTTTTCCAGAATCTTAGAGCAAATTACGTTTGTCAACCAAGGCACCACTGTATCTTGAAACTTTCCTTTCAGTTATGTTCCAGAGCTCAGATGCCCTGGGGTTTGGTAGTTTTTTTTTTTTTGTGTTTTGATTGATTGATTGATTGATTGATTGATTGATTGATTGATTTGGCGGAACTAGGGGTTGAACTCAGGCCCTTGCACTTGGCAGGGAAGCGTTTATTCCGCTGAGCCATCTCCCCAGCCCCTGTGTTTTGATTTTGAGACAGAATCTTGAGTATAGTTTAGGCTTACCTTGAACTCACTGTGGAAGCTCAGACTGGCCTTGAACTCAAAGCAATCCTCCTGTCTCAGCCTCCCAAGTGCTGCGATTATGAACACGTGCCACCATGCCTGGCAGGTCTGCTGGTGTGTGCCTGTAGTTCATCTCATGAAGAAACAAAACAAGCAGGATATAGTGGTGTTCACCTGTCATCCCAGCACTGTTAGGAGGCTGAAGCAGGAGTATTGCAAGCTTAAGCCCAGTCTGGGCAATTTAGAGAACCTGTCTTAAATGTGTAATGATCACCATTTTACAAAATAATAATTTAGAAAGCTGGAGTTCAGTGGGGAAAGCTCTTATGTTCAGTCCCACCACACAGGGCCACGTATCTATGTACACGTGCCTGAGCTCTGTCTCCTCTTTGATGCCTCCACTTCTGCACACCCCTTTTTGGGTGATTTGTTCAGCATTTTAACTTGAGAATACAGCTATCTGGGCTGTATTCTCTTTTCATCCTTACAGCAGCACAGGGAAAAGTAGGACAGTAGGCCAGGAAGAAGCAGAGGTCCGGGGCCACCTGGGTGGCATCTGAGAAGAGGTTAAAAGTTCATTGTTACTTGAAGGAGATTAACTTTTTATAAAATTTTATCATGAGAAATTCAGAAAAAATTAAGCAAAGACCTAATTTCTGCTACTTTTTATTAATGAATTTTTTTATTATGAATTTAGGGCATATGTATTGTGAATACAGGGTGTACAGGGTCTCACTACATGGATTGGACTCCTGTTGATTCTCCTGCTTTCAGCCTCCCAAGTGCTGGGATTACAGGCGTACACCACCAGTCTCAAATCGCCTTCTCAGCGCCCGTCCCCGCCCAGCCAGCGCGGCAAGCTGGGATTTCTGCTACTTTTTATAACACTTGATATTTCTGCCTATTTGAGTCTACTTGCCTATGATTCCACAAACAAGGAACAAAAGGTATACGTTTTCTAAGGAATACTGTGACCGCTCAACCAGGCATGGTTGCACATGCCTGTGATTTCAGTACTGGAGTGCCTGAGGCAAGAGGATCACCACGAGTTTGAGGCCAGCCTAAACTGTATAATAAGTTTAAGACAAGCCTGGGCAACTGGGGTTGGTGCTGCACGCCTGTAATCCCAGCCTCTGGGAGGCTGAAAACAGCAGGATCACTATGAGTCCGATCTATGTCGGAGACCCTAGAGACCCTGTACTAAATACATTAAAAAAAAAAAAAAAAGACGAGCCTGAGCTGGGAGGTGGGGGAGATCCTCTGACCTGAGACTACGTAGCAAGAGTCTGTCTCAAAAAAACCAGAAAGAATACTGTGACCCTCAACCTTTGTGTCATTAGCTAGAATTAGATAGCTGTTTCCTGGGTGGAACCTTATAGCAAGAGCAAGCATTTATGGTCTTCCTTCGATGAAATTCAATATTCACACACTTGTTTATTTGGTGTTTGATAGGTTCTGGCCCGAGCACAAACGGCTAAATTATCGTGACCCTGATTCAACATGGCTGTACCCCAAAGCAGCTTGATCTTCCATTGACCCCTTCTTCCTCCACTCCCCCCCCCCAAGTCCTGGACTCCTTTCCCTTTCACACAAGGGGACCCGGAATCAGCTTGTGTGTCACCAAACCTGCCCCTCAAGCCCTGCCCCTAGCAAAATCCACGAAATCCAGCCTTCCTGTCTGAGGTCAGAGGACCTCTCCCTCTCCCCACCGTTGATCCTCTCTCTGTGTCCTCCTTAGTGGCAATAGTGGCCTTTCCCTTCCTTTCCTTTACTTCTGCTTCTCTGCCGTGCTGAAAAAAACCTAACAGTGTTAACATTTATTTGAATGGTTATATTTTCTGATGTGATGCTGTCTATACAGACATGTTTTAAAGGTGCAGTAGCAAATCATTATATTTTGCCATTTGTTTCTCTCTACAGATAAGGAACAACAAGAAAACTGCCATCTTAGTTAAGGAAGTAAACCCTAAAAAGAAACTTTTCTTAGTTTATCGACCAAATACTGGGAAGCAGCTCAAATTAGAAATTTATGCTGATCTTAAAAAGAAGTATAAGAAGGTATTTTTTTATTTTTATTTTATTGAGATGGGGTCTCACTGTGTAGCTCAGGCTGTCCTTGAACTCATAGTGATCCTCCTGCCTCAGTCTCCCAAGTACTGAAATGGCAGATGTGTACCACCAGTCTGGGTCAGAAAGGGTATTCTTTTCATTTTGTGGTACTGGGGATTGAACTCTAGACCTTGCACTTACTAGGCAGGCCTTTATGTTGCTGAGCTATCTCCCTGGCCCAAAAAGTATATTCTTACTTGTACATTAGACTACTTATAAATACTTGTTTTATGATATTGAAACAGCCTGGCACCATAACACGAACCTCTGCTGTCAGCTACTTGGGAGTCTAGGCAGTGTGTGCCCATCTGGTCAGCTTAATGAGACACTCTCAGGATTGAGAAATGAAAAGGAGTGACGATGTAGCCTAGTTGGCGAGTGCTTGATCCGCATGCTTAAGGCCAGGGGTTCAATCATCAGTTCAGTTAAAATATGCATGTGTAGTGTCATTAAAAGCTATGCTGAATGCTAAAATAAATTTTAAAAAATTATTACAGTAAAAGAAAAATTGCCTGGCCTGAGGGAATAGCTCAGTGGCAGTGCCTGCCTGGCAAGCACAAGCGCCTGAGTTTGATTTCCGGTCTCCCCCTCCCAAGTGCCATTAATTCCCCTCCAAATATCTTTGCTTTGAACACACATAGTCCTATTGTTTGGGCAATGTGTCTTTTACTGTAAAACATTTTTATTAAATTCAGACATTAATTTCATTCTGTACTTGTATATAGAAATCATGTCAAGGATTGTTGTATCTAGATATAAAATTATTGTGTCAGCTTACTTGTTTACTACTTAAAAGATATTCAGAATAATATCAAGCTTTGTATACTAATCTTAGTCTTACTGTTATCACCCACTAAGAAACTAAGAAGGTGGTGGTTTGAAGCAATGTATGTTATTAGTAACAGTAGCGTTCAGCGCTAACTGCAGCATTAGAACTTTTACATAAAAGGAAGATACGTGAGGCTGAAATTCCTTCCTACTTTGGAGCTTTTCTGTGTACATGCTACAGTGTTTTTACCTTTCAGTGATTTCTAGAAAATAGTATATAGTTTTCCAAATATTACCTATAGTTTTTATTTTTAATAGTTCTGTAAATTATTTTTCCTGGCTAGTCTCATTTGAAAGCATCTACAGTTCACCAAGCCCTTTCAATTTCAGTACATTGGAGGAAGCATAGCAGCACTTTTTGAATGGCATTTAAATTGAGCTGGGTGTAAGAGCTGTGTTGTTTCTGAATAGGGATGATTTTAAGTTGGCTGTTTGGGATTAGTTTAAAGCAGCACTGTTTCAATAAAATTTTGTTTTATTTCCACAGGTAGTCTCAGATGATGCTCTTGTGCATTGGTTAGACCAATATAATTCATCTGCAGATACTTGTACTCATGCTTATTGGTTAGTATTTCCTTGTTTCTTGCCTTATTTTCCAGAGTACAGTCAAGATTTAAATGTACCTTCTCACTTTACTGTTAGGTCCTTGTTAGTAAATAAATGAGGTCACTGTCCTCCATGTGCTGCCCTGCAGCAACGGGGTCTCCACAGTGCCCCTGTGTGGAGTGTTGCTGTCCTGGCCCTGCTGCTCTTGGCTGGTGCTTTGTGCTTTCCAGCTAGTTCTTGTCTGGGGGTGTGGCCTCTTTCTCTTAGGAATTGCTGTTTCCACTTCCTTCTGCTTCATTCTTCCTGTTCTTTTTTGGGGGGTGGTGGTGTATGTGTGTGTGTGTGTGTAAGTGTGATACCAGGGATAGAACTCAGGACCCTGTACTTGCTAGGCAGGTGCTTATGCCACTGAGCTATGTCCCCAGCCCCTTGAACTTTTAAGAAATCAGGGAACTGAGTGGCTGCATAGCACAGGAAAACTTGATGTTGTTCCATCCTGGAGCTAGTCCTGTTGTTATTGCCAGCTCACTCAGTGTTTATCTGACCACCTTGTGCAGACTGTTGTATATCCTGCAGAGTTTGATTCTCTGGTTTTTTGGGGTGGCTCTTTTTTGTTTTGTTTTGTTTTTTAACCTATGAAGTAGTTAATGAGTTTGCATTGTCTGGGCCACTATGTAAAAGGAAACAATGAAGCTTAGCTCAGAGTTGTGGGTTTTTTTTTTTTTTTTTTTTTTTTTTTTTGTGGAACCTGGAATTGAACTCAGGTTCTTGTACATGCCAGGGAAACACTTATTCTACTGAGCCATCTCCCTGGCCCTCAAGTTTGTTGATTCATACAAATAGCTAAATTTTCTTTGATGTAAATAATACTTTGTTTTCATTTTGAATGCAAATTAGTGCTACTGGAAGTTGAAATCTAAAGTCAGGCATGGTGGCGTATGCCTGTAAACCCAGCACTTAGGAGGCTGAGGCAGGAGGATTACCATGAGTTTTATGCCAGGCTGTGCTGCATAGTTCAAGGCTAACCAGAATTACACAGTGAGACTCTGTCTCAAAAGATAAAGTTAAAATTTAGAAGTCTAGTTGGGTGTGGTGGCACACGCCTGTAATCCGAACCCTCAGGAGACTGAGGCAGGAGGATTGCTGTGAGTTTGAGGCCATCCTGAACTGTGTAGTGAAACCCTGTATCAAAAGCAACCCCCCCCCCCACCCCCGGTCTGGTGAGATGGCTCAGTGGTCTAAAGCACCTACTTAGAACAAACTAAGCTAAACAGGTAACAGGGACTGCGGTTCAATCCCCCAGCACCACATGCCAACCAGCCCCGCCCCCTGGTGGGCTGAGCTGGCCACACACACACTAAATAAAATAAATTTTAAAAAAAGCAACCCCCCCAAAAAAAAAACCACTTAGAAGTCTTCAGAACATTTCAGAAGTCAATGTCTAAATGTCCTCTGAAACATTTGCTTTGTGTCATAGCATAAAGTATGCTCATATGTATGCAGTTAATAGTGTGTGTTTCTCTTGATGTTGCCCAGAGCGAGCTTTCTGTGTGAATAATGAAAATAATTGAAACCATAAAATAGTGCTTCATCTCCTCTTTTAAACTCAGTTCTCTTTAAGTCTACCTATGATTCTTCTCTTTTTGGTCACTGGGGTCTTTTCCACTAACCTGACTTAGAACAGTGTTATCAGTGGTTTAATAATATAGGAGTAACTGACAGGTTTATTTAAGAGGCTGGCAGTACTACAGTAGAATCATGGATGTTAAGGTGGCTAGATTTTCCATTTCAAATTTGTATAGAGGGCCGGGGAGATGGCTCAGTAGAATAAGTGCTTGCCTGGCAAGTGCAAGGGCCTGTGTTCAATCCCCGGTTCCACCAAAAAAAAACCCAAAACAAAACAAAAAAAAAAAACAAATTTGTATAGACCTTGGAAACCTTTTGTGGAGGGCACATGTACACATAGACATGAGAGTTTTTTTTTTTATTCCGCTGTTTATTTATTTATTACATTCATTTAGTGTGTGTGTGGCCAGCTCAGCCCACCAGGGGGTGGGGCTGGCTGGTATGTGGTGCTGGAGGATCGAACCGCGGTCCCTGTGCTTTGCCAAGCCCGTTCCAAGTAGGTGCTCTAGACCACTGAGCCATCTCTCCAGCCCCGACATGAGAGTTTTTTCTTCCTGATTTTTCTAGGCGTGGCAATTGCAAAAAAGCAAGCCTGGGATTAGTCTGTGAAATAGGTCTTCGCTGCCGCACATATTACGTTCTATGTGGCTCAGTCCTGAGCGTGTGGACAAAAGTGGAGGGTGTTCTCGCATCTGTCAGTGGTACAAATGTGAAGATGCAGATAGTTCGGCTAAGGACAGAAGATGGGCAACGGATTGTAGGTGAGTCTGAGTTTTGTTTTACTTAATTTTCGGGAAAAATCAGATCCAGCCATTTTTACTTTGCTTCTGGTCCTTAGCTCCCTTCCATGCCTGCTGTTGGCTGCAGAGCTTGCTTATGTGTCCTGCAGGGCGAGGTAGGGGCTGTCCTTGAAGGGATGTGGTGACCACAGGCTGTCCCTGTGGTGCTGTGCTCATGGCCCATGCTCCCTGGCCGAGGCCTCAGTAAAGGCCCTTGTGCTGGGCTCTGCACTGTGAAGTGAAGAAGGTACCCTGGCTCTCCCGGCAAGTGGCCAGGCCCTGTGCAGTGGCCACAGCCCTCAGTGTAGCCTGTGGGCCAGAGTCCGCCGAGGAATGGGCTTTTATTTTCTTTGTTTTTGGCTCTGAAGTATTTTTAGTTATGGCAAGTTTTTATTTGAATTATTTGCCACGTTTTAAAATGAAGAAACAGATGTTTCACGTAAGAGCCTGAATTTCTCACACATCCTGAAGGGCTGCTCTGGAGTGCGGCCTTCATACACCTCGCTGCAGAGTGCACGATCCCTGGGCTGGGGCTGGGGCTGGGGCTGGGGCTGGGGCTGGGGCTGGGGCTGGGGCTGAGGCTGAGGTGACACTCTGTGCTCTGTTCCCATGGCGATGTTCCCTGCTGGGGAGCACCGGCCTTGGCCACTCCTGTGTTGGAGTCGTTTTGTGCCTGTGTGCATGGCAAGAAGGCAGTGTCTGTGCTTTACAAGCTGGAGAAATGGTAGGTGGAAGAGCGCTGCTCCTAACCCTTCCTTCAGCCAGAAGATGCGTCCTGTTACACACATGTGCTTGTGGCTTGTGGGAAGCCCTTCAGAGGAACCAGCTTGCATCGTAATGCCCCACAGCAGTTACACGGTGCTCGGTGAATATATGTGTGAAGTCCTGGTTTGTTAAACTTAAAATTACTCCTCATTTGGAAACTGGTGAGAAGTTGTAAGGTACAGTGTGGTTTCTACTGGACACAGCTTTGTATGTTCTTGTTGCTAATTACAGGCTTGATCATTCCGGCGAATTGTGTGTCGCCTCTCATAAATCTCCTGTCAACTTCAGACCAGTCTCAGCAGCTTGCGGTCCAGCAGAAGCAGCTGTGGCAGCAGCATCACCCACAGAGCATCGCCAACCTGAGCAACGCTTGAGGAACAGACAGGTGGCAGCACGGTGTGTCTTGAGATGCTGTGGGGCATATCATTTGCATAAAAATCAGGGACAGTTTCCAAAGAATTCTATATATTTTTTTGGTTGTGCTTTCTAGTTAATTTTTTGGGGGAATAAGGACAAACCTGGAATAGGTAGCAAAACTGAAAATCAGCAGTGCCGATGGTAGTACATGAATCTTTTCCTTTCACCTCCCTGAGGCTTCCCATCCGCTTCTATTTGGGTGAGCTGAGGGGCATAATGCGCATGTGCGCACATCGGTCTGTTTGTGTTTGCAACAAACCACAGTTGGTTTAAGATGCTTGGAACTTCCCAAACTGGCTTTACCTTCCTGTTACACAGTGCTCAGGGTTAATGCAGTACATTCATGTCATTGCTGGGGCCTCCCCAGGTGCATGTGTTGAGTCTATAAATATGGAAAATATATATTGATTTCTTTTTCCAACATAAAACAATAGGTTTACTAAAGCATGAAATGAAAGGCTGCATATCATGCATTCAGGTTTTTTTGTAGTTTTTGTTCTGACAGTGCATGTCTTTGAAAGCATGCGTAACACAACACAGAAGTTGAGCGTTGGGAGAGAAGATTTGTAGATGTACAGCATTGGGTATTGCGTTTTCATAGTGTTTATACCTGGGTGTTGCATCCAGCCTTGCAGACCCTCCCTGCCTCCTCTCCTCCCTTGCCCCAGGTTTCTGTCCAGGTAATGAGTACAAATTTGTAATAAAACTCCTCAAAGTTAATTTTAATGTATTAATATAGTATTCCTAATGTGTGCTGCAAAAATGGCTATAAGCCTGTTCTTCTTAAAAGTTACATTTTCCTTAACTTAAAGATAGTTTTAGAAGTACAGTTGGCTTCTGTCTTGCAAAAACTCTGGTTTTACTTCATTTCATTATCTGACGTTTTTGTCACTCATAAACAGAAAACCATACTTGAGTTGTAAACTAGAAATGAGGAAACACTTGAGGCTTCTGCTGTATGTTTTTTTGTTGTTGTTATTGTTACCCAGTAACTTGAACATTGTTTTCTGTGTTGTAAGACATTGTAGAATTTATCTCAAGCTGTTAAAAATGGTAATGTACAAATGTGAATAGACATTTATCTATAACATGGGTAAGATTTGTTTTGCCTATAATAGATGTTTATAAAAACAAGTGAGGGACTTTTTTCAAGTGGTCTTTTCTTTTTTATTTGCTTGCACAGGTTGCACTATTAAAATTGAGATTGTATAAACCTGATTAAAAACTGCAAGGTACCAAAATCTTGTAGATGTTAAATAAAAAGTTACCATCCTGATGAAGTGGACTCGTGCTTAGGCCCTCCCTGGGGATGGTCAGGAGGGGGCTCTGCAGGACTTGGCGGGGCCTCCATCTAGGCAGTGGTAGAGCCTGGCTTCAAACCTGCTCCTAAATTCTAACTCTGAGGAGGTGTTGAGGAAGGATTACATGATAAACTCCTGAATGTTTTTCTGGTTGAACTGTTCCCTTTGTAACTTGTTAAATTTCTTAAAGAATTGTGTATTGAGGGGTAGAATGCTCATCAAAATTTAGATCTTTTATCTTCTTGTTTCTTTAACCCTGATTTTGGATAAGTTTATTGTGTTTTCTTTAGTTGTATTTATTCTTAGTGCCTAAAAGAACAAATAGAGAGTAATATCTGTTCTTGGGCATATTCTGCCCAGTGGATGCAGCTTCTACCCTCAGTCTGGCCCATGCTTCTCAGGCTGAGCACTATGAGATCTGCCTGTGCCCCTGGCAGGACCACCGACTCACTCCAGATGCAACCAAAGCCTCCCAGGTAGTGCTTCTGTTTATAGACTGCTTGTCCTGCTGGTGACCTTCAGCATGTTAAGGTGAAGGCCTGCTGGCAAGGGAGGCCTAAAAAGCTGCTCCTTTGGTGAGACCCAGTGGCAGGGCAGAACAGAGACGCCTAGGCTGTTGGCTCACCCGCCTTTCATTGTGCGAGGGTCTCAGTTTAGCAGATTCTGGCGTCTCCAAGGCTAGGCCATGCTGTAACGTTTGCTTTCAGTATAAAGAGGCTGGAGGGCCTTGTGGTCTTTGTAGACATGAGGCACCTAAAAATCCTTTCAAAGCAGACTTTGAAAGGGGAGTAGACGGGCGGAGTGCCACATGTGTGGTGCCCAGGGCCAGTGCCTACGCCTGGAGAACTGAGTATCTGGTGTCTACACTGTGCCCTTAGAAAAGTCAGGGCATTTGGGTCAGTCACTGGAAAAGCCCCAACAGTCAGTGGTCACTTCTGTCCCAAACCCAGGTCTTGACAGCAGCTGGTTTGTGCAGAACAGGTTCATTTTCCGCAGGATCTAAATGGCACATCTCCACCTAGAGGCTGATTTTAGCCCAACAGGCGTCCCCATGGCCTCTGCAATAATGCCTTTTCTCTCACTCTTTAGCAATATGGCTCTGAGCTTGCACATTTGATTGTGAATTATGTCCGCGTTTTCAGGATTTACAGTGCCAGTTATACTGCAGACCACTCGTGAATCCAGGGCTGCTCAGATGTCCCTCCAGGGCAAGAGTGTCCCCTTAGCCACAGCCTCCCTGCACCAGGTCTGTGCAGCTGGGGGTGAGTGGCAGGAGTTCATGGAAGTATCAAAGTATTTCTTTAAATAAAATTTGATCCAAAGTAGGTAGGCTAGGCTATTCTCTCTTTTGGCTACTAAATTGTGCTACACCCTCAGTATCCTTACTGTGTATGTGCATTAGCAAGAATTTGCATCCAAAGCACTGTATGTAGTAGGCTGTATTTGTGTGTGTGTGTGTGTGTGTGTGTGTGTGTGTTTATATTTATTCTCAGTTCATTAGTACTTCACAAACCATTTTGAGTTGCAACAAAAAATCTAGTCTGCTGTGTCTCTACAGGCAAAAGTTACAAGTTATCAAACTCCTTGGGAATGTGTTTTAGAGGCACAGCTTTTGGCCTTTCCCGTGGGGCATTCATTTGTCAGTCACCACGTGATGCTGTTTGAACAACTTCTAACAGGCAAGAGAGAGGGTACCAGGACATGCCATCTTGTTGTGTACCCAGAACCTTTTCCCCTCCCTTCACTTTTCATTTTAGCTTAAGAGGAAAGGTAAGAGATTAGCGGTTATTGCTGCTCTTCATTTTAGGAGAGGGGTGGAAGTTTTCTTTCAGTCCTCTTCGTGGTAAGTTATTAAAAGGCAGGCCCTTATTCAGTTACTCTCACTTTTCAGATGTCCCTTCATGGTTCTGGGTAGTTCTAAGAGCGCTGCTAGGAAGAGCCACCGTTAGACTGGGATGTGGGCTGGGGACAGTTGGCTCAGGTGTCCTGCTGCGCACAGTTGACTGTTCCCCTTCTTGTGCCTGTGGCCTGCCTGGGCCCCACCACGTCCGAGCACACGCCTGTGTGCTCAGCTGTAGCCCACATTCCGTGTCAGGACTGCAGCTGAGTGCACAGACCGCTCGCAGCAAACCTCACACAAGGCCAGCTGATGAGTGCAGTGCGTTCTCGTGGGAACACCGCACGCAGATGCCTGCAGCTCAGACTAGCGACTTTTTTCTGAGTGTGTTGGTGAAATCTGGACCCTACTTTCTAATTGTGTGCTATACTTATATATATGTACATTAATATGTATATAGAGAAATGTAAGCTCTTTTGAATTGTGAATGTAAATATTTCTTGTAAATTGGGGCCCCACCCACTTGCTTTTCCTCTTTCCTCCTCCTCCTCCTCTTCCTCCTCTTCTTCCTCTTCTCTTGATTCCTTTCGTGACTTCCCATATGGGTATTTACTACTTTTTCTTTCCTGCTTAGGAAAGTATGAGACACTTGGTTGACTTGTTCCGCCCTCTTTGCTGTACAGTCCCTATCTGTTTCAACACGCTTACTTGTGCTTTGCATTTTATCACAGTCACAATCCTGTCTGCAACGTGTTGTATTGGAGGAGTGCGCTGGAGCGCCGTGCGATTCTGTCTTCATGTGATGGGACAGTGTTCCTTTACGTTGTTCCCTGGAGGCCGCAGGAGTCTGACTTTTTTTTTCCTCCTTCTTCCCAAGACTTCATTAAGCTCCTGTAAGTTCTTCAGTGCATTTGGGATCAAACCTGGCTCTTCAGGAAACTTGACTTGCTCCTACTCTCGCAGTTTTTCAGGCCTGCGCAGAATTTCTCCATTCGGGCTTTTCACCTAACAGGGACATTTTGCAGATTAGAAACTTTGAATCGCTGTTCGTGACCTGCTGCTGCAAATTCCCGTTAATTGAAGCAGTGAGCCTGCACTTGTACCCACACATGAACAGTCACAATTACGTTTTGCAGTAGATGCAGGTAATTGATCTGCTGTGGCAATAACTTCTTAAGGATATTGATTGCAGGCAGGGCCAAGCCTGGTAGTCAGTTGACAGGTGACACTGGAGAACATGGATGGGGGGGCTACCACTAGCCCCCACGCTGGCTTCCGAGGGGCCTGGGGCAGCATGCTCCCACCCCTCCCCAAGTCCTGGTGCTGGCGGAGCTGGCCAGGAGCAGGCCCTGAGCGCGTCGCCTTAGCGGTAGGGAGTGGTGGCCGGGGGCAAATAGCAGTTAGCTTTTTGCAGTCTTGGCACTTTTTAAGAAAATGTTTCTCTATAATCTTCCAGCATGCCTTGAGAGCATTTCTTGGACCTGAGCTTTATACAAAGCCCAGTTCATCATCTTTCAGCCTGGTAGACTTGTTGAAACTTTGGTAAGATTCAGAGCTTAACTTATGATGATTCAGGGCGTCGCCTTTTCCAGCAGCAGCCCCTCCTGCTCAGCTTTCTGACTGTGCCCACACAGAGGGCACTTGGGGCATTTGCAGCAGCAGTGGCAGGGACGGTGACACCAAGGTGATGTCCTGTGCATGCCGTGGAGCAAGCCTGGGCGAGGGGGTTCTTTTTAGTTCTGGCAGCCTAGGGGCTGCAGGGCAGCATGCAGGTCCCTCGGGAAGCGCGGCCCTTGGGCCAGCCGCACTCTGATGCCCAGTGAGACCTGGGTGATGCCGAGGGACTTTCAGGCTGCAGCAGCATTTGGCACTGAAGAGATTAAAGAAGCTTGCGCCTTCCCTGTGCCTCCTACTCCCTGCGACAGAGTGTGCTTTTCTTTTATGTAGCACATCGTGATCCCAACCCGGGAAAATCACCCTGGTCATGGTTTATACTAAATTTGCAAACTACTGAGAGTATTTTTCAACAACCACTTGTATCTACCATCAACCATGAGAGGTGGGAAGAGGTACACTGTATCTCTGCAATAAAACTTCGGCCAGGTTCTACCTCCTCGAGCAAAGGCTGTTTTCTACGTAGGTGTAGACCTTCCTTCCTGACTAAGCTGACATGGTGCATCTCCACACATCGTCCGATGGAACCCAAAGACCACCCAAAGCAGAGTGGACGCGGACTCTTGGGGTGTCCTCTCCCTCCTCTTCAGGCTCCCCCGTCGCCGCTCGGTCAGGAGTGTCCTCCATGTCCTCTGCCTCACTGCTGCCTTCCTCCGCTGGGCCCGAACAGCGCGAGCTTCCGGAGCTTTCCTCCCAGACTGGCCTCATGCAGTAAAGGTGCGTGGACTGCACCCGGCGAGGAACACTGTCGCCCATGAGCGTAACCAGTTCTGTATTTAGGGTTTTATTGTGGCTTTTGTTTTGTTTTTGTTTGGGGTCTTTTTTGTTGTTTTTGTAAAATTCTTAAATAAATTAAAGAAAATAGAGAAAGCTGCTCTTCGTGCTTTTGATGCCGTGGGCCTTTTTCCCCTGCGGAAGGCGTGTCTTTATGGCACCCTCACGTTCGCAGCGCGTGTACAGTAGCCGGCCAGTGTGCCTACCTCGTGCAGTGCTGCCTGCCTGGCTGTGGGCCTGTCACCTACGTGACTACCAAACAGAGGACGTCATGAGTGCTGGAACTGGCTGCCCTGCGTCCCTGGGCTGTGTGGTTCACAGCTGGTGTCCAAGCTGAGTCCAAAGAGAACCGGCCAGCCGCAGTCCCGGAAGCCCTGGAGCGCCTGCTCGTCTCTGCAGCCCGGGACCTCTCCCTGGGGTGCAGCTGGCCTCACTTTGCTGTAGGCTCCGAAAGCCGTTTCAGTGACTTGATGGAGCGGGTGCCATATGCATTCGTAGGCTGGAAACGTGTTGCATGAGCGCCAGTAGCACCTGGCATTGGGCCGTCCCCCCCCCCAGGCAGTCCCACGGGTGTTACTCAAGGGCAGGTGACCTCTTGGCAGGGACAGTGAGGGAGGGAACAGTGAGAGTCTAGTGGTCCCAGGTATGGCGGTGCGTGGCTGCAGCCCTGGCCCTGAGCCCAGTGCACACCATCTGCCTCAGGAAACACCCGCCTGAGGTACAGGTCAGGGCGGAAGGCCCGGGTCCAGTCCCCAGTACTGGGGGGAGGCTCCGGTATCCTAGGAATTGGGAAGACGACCCCAAGGGCCTGGTGAGAGACTAGGGAGGTGGCCGCGCTGCCACCAGAAAGCCATGTGCTGGGCTACAGGTGCCTGGTAGGGGCTGGGGCTGGTCGGTCCCTGAGCAGAGGTGGTCTTGGAGGCTGGCTTCTCCTACCAGATGGGAAGCTGAAGGCTGGGGACTGGCAGAGTGAACACGGGAGCGAGCGGCTTGTCGAGCAGCTCCAGGGGTGTGTGTGTGGCGTGTGTGCACACAGCAAGGCCGTCTTAACCCACCTTGGTGACATCCAGTACTCCTGGTACCCCAGCAGGGTAGGTGCCATCATCCTGTTCACAGGCAAGGGAGGGGCGCCTGCTTCCAGCCAGGTCCAGGGTGGGGAAGCGGGCAGCAAGGGTGGTCCCCAGTGATGAAATTGTAGCACTTTCTTTCTTTTTTTTTTTTTTGGCAGAATCAGGGATTGAACTCAGGCCCTTGCACTTGCCAGGCAAGCGCTCATTCTACTGAGCCATCTCCCGGGCTCCAGCACTTTCGTTTCTGATTCTGCTTTTTTTGGGACAGGGTCTTGCTGTGTAGCCCAGATTGGCCTTAAAGTCACAGCAACCCTTCTGCCTCAGCCTCCTGTGCTGGGATTACAGGTGGGTACCAGCAGGCAAGACCTTAGTCCTTTGTTTTCTCTGGCTAAAGCCAAGTCCCACCCACCTGCCGTTGCCCTGGCAGGGCACCATGTGCCTCAGATAATGGTCCTGGACAGTGGGGACGCAGAACAGTGTCCCTGGCCTGAGGTGCACCCCCAGGTGGCAGCCCAGGTGTCTAGCGTCTTGGCAGAGCTGTGGTCACCCACTTGAGAGTCACCACTGTGGGCAGATAAACCCCAAACAGGAGGAAGCTCGTGCTGGGGCTGTGTGCACAAGCACACCTGACGGACGAGCCCTGGGAGCGGAGTGCAGCCGCGCCCTCGACACGCAGGCCCGAGCAGGCTGGCAGTCTGCAGAGTGGGTAGTGCCGTGCCATGAGGATGAATATTTATCAGCTAGTCATTTGGGAGCATGATGTAAGGGAGCCATCTGCAGAGGCCGTTATGGAGAGAAAGAAGCTAAAAGCAGTGTGCACAGTGCCTATTTTTAGAGCCCAGATCCCTGTAGTTGGCTTCCTCCTCAGAAAGCTGCCCACTCTGGTGTCACGCACGGCAAGGCCTTGGGCTGCAGGTGCCATGCTGCGGGTTTGAGGTCTTCGAGGCAAGCTGAGTTTTCCCTGAGTGTCACATGCAGGTGACGGGGATCCACGTATGGGATGTCCTGGACAGTGGGGACGCAGAACAGTGTCCCTGGCCTCCAACAGCTGGCCACTGGCTTCAGTAGGTGGACAGCGGGTGGAGGAGAGGACACCATGTAAATGGCTCCGCTGTCCTTCCTGTTGGTTTGCGAGGACCCTTTCTGCGCTGGCTCTCCCCTCCTCCTCCTCTTCCTCCTGGTTCTGTGTGAGTCCATCCCTGGACAGAACCCCCGATAAAATGATCTATTCTCCGCGGGGAGTCGGCTACCAGCTGCAGGAACCTGTGGGCAGTGTTAAGCTGAGTGTAGGGTGCACACCCCAAATCCCTGGTACTCGGGAGACTGAGGCAGCAGGCTTGCAAGCTCAAGGCGAGCCTGGACTAGCTACCTATTCTCTGTTGCAAGAGAAAGGGTAAAAAGGGCTGAGATAGCTCTACAGTAGAGCACCCCAGGGTTCCCTTCTCAGTACTACCAAAAAAGAAAAAGGTTAAAGCAGAAATTGGCAAACTATGGTCCTCAGGTCAAATCTACTTCACATTTTGAATGAGTTTGCAAGCTGAGAATGGTGATTGTGTTTACAGTTTGGGGAGCATTGAAACAGGGTCTCCCTGTGTAGCCCGGGCTGGCCTTGAACCCATGACAGTCCTGCTTCAGCCAGCTAAGTGCTGGGATCACAGGTGTGCGCCATGACTCCTTATACTTTTATATGGTTTTATAATAGGAAAATGATGAGAAATTCAAATCTGAGCAGCATAATGCTGCGCTGGATCAGAGCCGAGCCCATGCTGGTTGGGATGCGCTGTGGGCGTTGCCGTCCACGGTGGCAGGGCAGCGTGAGCACATAGGCTGCCTTGCAGGCCTGGCTGTGAGACACTTCCATAGCTGTCTGCTGCCTCTGGGTCTGGGGAATGCAACTGGAAACTTGGGAAATGAGAGGAGACCCCTGACCCCACCCCGAGGGAAGTCAGCCCAGTGCCCTGCAGACCCGCTCCTTAGGAGGTTGCCATAAGCCTGCACACTCTGGCAGGACCCCGGTGGAAAGAAAACAAGGGTGGGCCGCAGCTCAGTGACGCAGGGCCCCCCAGCGGCCTGAGGCCCTGGCTTCCACCCCTGCAGGAGAATCACACTCCCTGTGTTGAGACTAGGGCAGTGGCAGCACACGTGCAGTGTGCTCAGGTCTTAACTATGTGGCAGGCTGTAGGAGGCTGAGGCAAGAAGATGGCCAGGAATGCAGGCCAGCTGAGACCCTGTCTCCAAGGAAAAAAAAGCTCAAACTTGTGTTATGTCCTGAAGACCTAAACCCCCAGGGACTCATTGGCAGCTAATTGGGACTTTTCATGGAGACTTTAGACATCACACTGGTGGCTTTATCCAGCTACTCTACTAGTTTCTCCAGTTGATGAGTGTTAATCTTTGAGTGACACACTCCATTTAAAAAAGGCAGAGCTAGGGCCAGCCAAATAGCTCAGTGGATTAAACCCCTGCAAGCAGATGCAGGGGCCAGGGGTTCGGTCCCTGGGCCTACCTTACCACCACCCCTCAATATGCTGAGACAGCAACTGAGACTGGGCGTGGTGGCGCTCGCCTGTAATCTCAGCTCTTGGGAGGCTATAAACAGGAGACTCACTATGAGTCTGATCTAGTAGTGAGACCCTGAACACCCTGTACACCCTTCCCTAAAATACAAAAAAGGCAGAGCCAGGTATGCTGGGGCACGCCTGTAATCCCAGCACTTGGGAGGCTGAGGCAGGAGGATCATCATGAGTTCGAGGCCAGCCTGGACTACATGGCAAAAACCTATTTCGAAAAGCTAAGAAGAGGGAGAACTGAGGTCCCCCCATATCTTTCATTTCTAGGAGCTTGAGGCATGCCCACTGAGAACATGTGAGGACACAGTTCTTTCATTTATGAAACTCAGTACTCAGGAGGCTGAGGCAGGAAGATTGTAAGCTCTAGTCTTGATTTAGAACAATCAGGAAGGGAAGATACAGAGCAGGCTAGGTACAGTGGCAGGAATTAGTGAAGAGTCTTCATAGAGAAAGGGGTCAGCAAAGACTTACGTTTTGTTTGTTTTTGAGACATGGTCTTGTGATGTAGTCCAGGCTGGCCTCAAATTTACAGCAGTCCTCGTGCCTCAGCCTCTCAAATTGCTGGGATTACAGATATGCACCACCATGCCTGGTGTGGGGAAGATTTTTTTAAGAGAGGATTTTTTTTGGGGGGGGGGCAGAACCAGGGATTGAACTCAGGCCCTTGCGCTTGCCAGGGAAGCGCTTATTCCCCTGAGCCATCTCCCCGGCCCCCTAAGAGAGGATTTTTGAGCTGGGCTTTTTTTTTTTTTTTTTTTTTTTTTTTTTTTTAATGTGTTTGGTACAGGGTCTCACTACACAGCTCTGACTCATAGTGATCCTCCTGTTTTTAGCCTCCCCAGTGCTGGGATTATAGGCGTGCGCCTCCATGCCCAGTCTGGGGAGTGGGAAGCAGCTCAGGGGCAGGGCTGGTGGCATGTGGTGCCAGGGAATGCCTGTCCCTGCGCTTGCCTAAGCAGATTTAGTCTGCTGAGCTATCTCCTCAGCTCCTTTGAGCTGGGCTTTGATGGATGACAGGGAGTTCATCAAGTAGAAATATGGGCAAGTTGGTGTGAAGATGGCTGTAGGGAGAATCAAGGACCAAGACCACCACAGCCGGCCTGCCCTGGAGACACTGAGGAGCAACGTGAGGTGGAGTGAAGCCAGGGGCTCGGGGCTGTGGCACAGGCGGGTGTGGCTGCCAGGCGAGCCTGTAGCTTTCTGTGTTGGGGATCTGGACTGTGTTGGCGAGCCTGTAGCTTTCTCGCCCAGGAAAGCCTGACTGGCAGCCTTACTCAGGAAAGAGAAAGGGGAACAAAGCGGGGGCTGCTCCTTATATTCTGAAAAGGCATCAACAACCACCTTTCCTGTAAAAATGACCCAACACAGCTGTGAACTTCGTAACAGACAGCTGGGAGGCCCGAGAGTTGCTGCCTGCCCAGAACTGAAGACTTTCCTTCCACTCGGGAATGAACCAAGGCTGTCTGCTCTCCACTTTTGTTTTGAGATAGGGTCTTGTCCAGGCTGCCCTTCCGTTCTTTCTGGGATTGCAAGTGTAAGCCACCATGCTCAGCTCTGACACTTGTCTTGTATTTTTTGGAAACGGGATCTCACTACATAGTCCAGGATGGCCTTGAACTAGTGATCCGTCTGCCTCAGCCTCCTAAGTGATGGGATTCAAATTATGTACCACCACCCCTGGATTTATATTTTACAGGGTTGTGCCAAGTCACTAAATTGCCAGTCTGGGTTTAATCTTGAGATCCTCCTGCCTCAGCCTCCTCAGTGCTGGGATTGCAGGTGTGCACCACCATGCAGGCTTGTGTTCAGCATTTTTATTTTTATTATTTTTTCAGCATTTTTATTATTTATTTATTTATTTAGCGGAGCCGGGGATTGAACTCAGGCTCTTGCTCTTGCCAGGAAAGTGCTTATTCTACTGAGCCATCTCCCCGGCCCCTTGTGTTCAGCATTGTATGATGTTCTAGTTAAGGCCATTTGGCAAGAAGAGATAAAAGATGTTCAGTTGGAAAAAAAAAAAAGATGTTCAGTTTAGCTCCACATGGTAGGCACACTCCTAATCCTAGCTCTGGGGAGTTTGAGGCAGGAGGATCACTGTGAGTTTGAGGCCAGTCTGGGCTACATAGCAAAACCCTGGCTCAAAAGAACAAAAAGAGCTGTAGAGATAGCTCAGTGGACTAAGTGCCTGCTTCAGCAAGCACAAGGACTTGGGTTTGATCCCCAGCACCACCCGCCGCGCTGGCCCTGCCCCCCAGGCAAGCTGAGCTGGCCTCCATGGTGTGGTAACCCATGCCTGTAGTCCCAGTGCCAGGGAGGCTGAAAACGGGAGAATCACTGAATTCGAGCATAGTGAGATCCTGTATCAAATACAACACAAATATTTGTTAAAATTTATTATTTATTTATTTATTTTTGGTTCTGGGGATTGAACTCAGGACCTTCGCTTGCCAGGCAAGCGGTTATGCTGTTGAGCTATCTCCCCAGACCCTAAATTTTTTTTTTTTTTTTGAGAACGGGGGATTGAACTCAGGCCCTTGTGCTTGCCAGGAAAGCGCTATTCCACTAAGCCATCTCCCTGGCCCCAAAATTTTTTAAAGACAACAACAAAAAAAAGACAACCAATTTGGAAATGAAGTAAAGGTATTTCTGTTTTCAATTAGCATAACTTTATTTTTTATTTTTAGCAGAATTGGGGATTGAACTCAGGCCCTTGTGCTTGCCAGGCAAGCACTTATTCTACTGAGCTATCTCTGGTCTTTATTTGTTCTTTTTTGAGACAAGGTACCACTATGTACCCCAGGCTGACCTTAAATTAGCATATTAGCATAGATCCTCCTGCCTCAGCCTCCCTGAGTACTGGATTATAGGTGTGTACCATAATGCCCAGCAAGATCTTTTTTTTTTTTTTTTAAATTTTTTTGAGATAGGATCTCACTACACTGGAAACTTGCACACTAGCTTTATAGAAGGTTTATTTAATACTGAAATAAATCCTTTGTGATTCATGGTTCAGCCAACTTAATACTGCAATTAAAAGGTGAGGGAGGGGCCAGGGAGATGGCTCAATGGAATAAGTGCTTCCCTGGCAAGCACAAGGGCCTGAGTTCAATCCCCAGTTCTGCAAAAAAATAAAATAAAAGGTGAGGGATGCAGCTCTGAGGTACTGACTTGCACAAGGCTGTAGGTTCCAGCCCTAGCACAAAATAAAAACAAGGAGAGCCAGCCAGATAACTCAGCAGATCAAAGCGCCTGCTTAGGCAGACTCAGGGACCCAGTTTGATCCCTGACGTGCGAGCTGACACCCCCCCCCCGGGGGGGGGGTGGCTTGCTGAGACGGTGATTGGGTGACTGAGACGGCATGGTGGCGCGTGCCCATAATCCCAGCACTTGGGAGGCTGAACACAGGAGGATCACTACGAGTCCAATCTGCGTAGTGAGACCCTGTAGACCCTGGACTAAATACATTAAAAAAAAAAAAAAATCACAACACTCCCTATACACCCGGATTTAATACAGCCAAATCAACAGCGATATCAAGTTCTGCCTCTGGACAAAGAGGCCCTAAAACTCTTGGAAATAAGCACAAGGTCCCTAGACTAGCCAAAAGGGTCCTTAAAAGAACTTGGGACTCACTTCCCAGTTCCAAAGCTTCAGGCTGCGGCAGGAGGACAGCAAATTCACAAGTGTGATTGCAGCCTGGAGAATTTATTGACTTAGACCCTATCTCAACATAAAACAATAAGGGGCTGGGGAGATGGCTCAGTGGAATAACTGCGTCCCTGGCAAACGCAAGGGCCTGGGTTCAATCCCTACTTCTGGAAAAAAAAAAAGAAAGACCTGGTAATGTACCTTAATGCAAAGGCCCTTTGTTCAGTCACCAGTAAAAGAAGAAAAAAAAAAAAAAAGTGTAAATGACCAAAATGTCAATCAATAGAATTCCACAGGGTCTGGGGAGATAGCTCAGTAGAAAAAGTGCTTCCCTGGCCATTACAAGGGCCTGAGTTCAATCCCCAGTTCTACCAAAAAAAAAAAAAAAAAAAAAGAATTCCACAGCTTTATGGATAAACAAAATTGGGTATGTACATACAATGATTATTCATTCATTAAAAACCTGGAATAAAAACTGGCATACACATGCCACATGGTGAGTGAAATGTGGAAACAATGAGAAGTGAAAGGAGACAATACAGAAGGCCACATAGGTATGATTCTGTTTATATGTGCATGATTCTGTTCACATATGCAGTTTTGTTTACATATGCATAGTTCTATTGGCATATGCATAAATATTTGCATATATACATATCTATTAACATATGCATGTCATTTACATATGTATGATCTGTTTACCTTTCTATTTATCTGAAATGTCCAGAACAGGAAAATCCACAGAGACAAAGCAAGTTAGTGGTAACGTAAAAGCTAGGGGAAGTAGGGGTGAGTTCTATGGGGAATTTCTTTTTTCTTTTTTTTGCGGAACCAGGGATTGAACTCAGGCCCTTGCACTTGCCAGGGAAGCGCTTATTCTACTGAGCCATCTCCCCAGCCCCTAGACTCTTAAAAATTTTTTTAAAAAAAGTCTGGGGAAATAGCTCAGTGGCACGAGTGCCTGCCTAGCGTAGTCCTGAGTTCCATTCCTGGTGCCAAAGGAACAACCTTCAAAGCAGAGTGTCAGATTTTATACTGAGTGAATTATATCTGAACTAGGAATAAGAGGAAACAATGTTTCAAAGGATGGCTCCATAAAGGGAGGGGCAGTAGCAAGGTAAAAATGTAACAGTGGGAAAACAAACCAGGAGGCCGCAGGAGAGGCCACTGAGACCCGGAAGTGTCTGCCTCATAAACTAGCAGGTGGGGTGCGCTGGCGCGAGGTGAGCCCAGCGACCTCTGCTGTGCCTCTGGGCCAGCTGTGTCCCTTAGGCCGCCGCTAACCAGCTGTGGAGGCTACAGAAGGCTGAGACAGGACAGTAACAAGTGCAAGCCCAACCTGGGCAACATAGGAACTTAATGCGACCCCCGTCTCAAGAAATAAAAAGGGCTGGGGATGTGGCCTAGCGGGAAGTAAGATCCTGGCTTCAGGCCTCAGCATGGGGAGCGGGAGGGAGGGGGTACTGGAAGAACAAGTGCTGAGAGTGTAAAATGGACGCTTGGATTCTGAAAATTTAGTATGAAAAAGAGTACAAAGGATCTTGGTTTTTGTGTACTCATATACTGCAACCATGCTATTGTGGATCTATTGTTAATAAATAAATATATATTTATAAATGAAATATTAAATATTAATTTCATGTTTCCTTTTACTTTCTAAACCGTGACCACTAATATTTTAAAATCCTGTATGGCGCTCGCTTTGTTTTCGTTGGCCCGTGCACAAGGGGTGGCATTGATGTCCTCAGAGATAAGATATCACCGCCAAGGGTCCCCAGAAGCTGAAGCTGTCTTCGAAGCTGGGGAGGGGGTGTGGCTGCGGCCTCAGCCCTAAATCAGGACTTGGAAAGGCCCGGGCGTGTGTCCTTTCCTTCTTGGGCGGAGAGGTTGACGCCTTTGTCACCGGATCCAGGGAAGATGTCTGAAATGTGACTAATTAAAAAAAAAAAAAAAAAGAAGAAAAAGAAAAAGCCCTGCAAGCCATGGCGATTAAAAGGCACTAGAAAAAGGTGGGCGTTTTATGTAATGTGCTCACTTTAGGCAGAACTCCAAAATGTAGTAGCTGGGGAGGTCACGCGCCGAACCCCAGATGCGTCTGACCATCGCGTTTGGGGGGTGGGGGGCTGCAAAGCAGCGCTGGCTGGGGGAGCGGAAACTCCGCCAAGTTCCTGCCCGCAACCTGGGCGGCACCGCAGGGGGAGCCCTGCCCGAGCGGGCCTGGGCCAGGCGGGGGGCGCCAGGACGACCCTCCCCCAGGAGGGGGAGCCTTCAGCTTTTGTCAGTCTCCAAGGAGTCCCAAGTCCCCAAAGGGTTAAAAGCCACTTCACCCCGACGGAGACATGAGATGTATTCGAAATCAATGTCAAGAACGGGTTATTCCAATTCTGGGGCACAGCCAGACCTGGGCATCTGGAATGATCTACGTGCTTTAAAAAAAAAAAAAAAAAGGCCCCATCGCCACCATTTTCTCCAGGTAATTTTCCATCCCTGCCCCCACAGGCCAGGGGAGGGGAAAAGTAGTTCTCGGGCCCCGCGGGCCGAGCAGGGCGAGAAGCCGCGCGGGCGCCCGGCAGCGTCGGAGCCGGGGTCGCGGGGACCCCGGCCCCCCAAACTTTGCCAAGTTGCAGGCGGCGCGCGGGGCGGGGGCGCGGCCG
>NW_004524652.1:6040680-6064269 GCF_000260255.1 Octodon degus
GGGCCACGCGGGGGCCGGCGCCGGGTCCCGCCGCCTCTGGGGCGCGGCCGGCCGGACGCGGAGGGGAGAAGTTGGGGAAGACCGCGGTCTGCGGGGCGGGCGGCGGCGACACGCGGGGACCTCGTCCCCCAGCCCACGTGCGGCCTCTGCAGAAGCCGAGGGGCTGCCCTCTCCCGTCCTCCCGGGAAACTCCTCCCGAAGTTGTCGGGCAGCGCTGGGCTGTGGCCTTGGGCTCGCCCGCGGCCACCGAGGGAACCGCGGGGCAGGGGTGCACGATCGCGGCGTGGGAGGTGACCGCCCTCCCGGTTCCTCCTCTGGAGACCCTTGACTGGGACGGATTGTCCCAAGGAGAGGTGCGCTGGGCGAGGGTGCAGGGGGCAAAGGCCTCGAGGGGGAGGGGATGTCCCTGCTGGTCAGAAATGCCACGCTGGCCGTCACCTCAAGTCTGGGGCCTGGCTTCGGAGTGTCGGCCCGAGAGCTCCGAAGATACTGAGAAAGCCAGGTGCATGTGTCTGTATGAATTGAACTTCTTGGGCAGTGACATTTGCGGCTTGGAAAGGGCTAAGATGGGGATACCGGGGAAGAAGAGTTGAAGGCACATTGTAGCTAGTCCCCAGGAGCAGCAGCCACTTTGTTGCCTTAGAGGTGCTCACCCCTCTGGGGTCCGGGAACCTTACAAAGAGCGGCTTTGTTGCCAGGTGGGATTTCGCTGGCGCCTTCTGCACCTGGCCGGGGTGGGAAGGGCTGGGAGTCCGGCTGCCAGGCTGCCCGGGGCCAGCGAGCTCATGCTGCCCCGCTAGAGTCGGGGCACGGCCCCTCAAGCTGGGATTTTGGGTCTGGGGTCACAGGGACAGAGACACCCCTGGCCCCTGCAGCTCCGTTCGGGGCTCACCAGCACCTGTCTGTCTTTTACTGCCTGCTGCCAGGAGGAAGGAATACAGGAGTCCGCGGGGTCCCCAGGTCCCTTGCACTTAGTGGGGGCCGCCCAGCTCCCCAGCCCCTCTGCAGAGAGCCTGGCGCCCCGGCCATCCGCATCCAAGATGGACTCTTGCCGCCAGCCGCTCCCCGGCTTCCTTGTCATCATCCCTCACGCCCTCCGGCCCTGCCTCTTGCTCCTGCTTTGCCAAGCTGCGGCCTGGCCGGCGGTGACGGTGACGGGGATGGTGATGGTGGCAGTGGTGGAGTTAGACAAAGCCCCCGCGCCCCGCCCGCGAGCCCCCCACCCCGGCGCCCCAGTGGCGGGAAGGCCGCCAGCTCCCCAGGCCCGGGCCGCTCTTTGTCTGGCGTGGGGGCGGGGAGCTCGCCTGGCCCCTGGAGCTTCCTGTCCTCTGCCAGGCCGGCTGCACACTGCGCTCATTGTCTGTGATGCTCCCAGCCGGCCGCGCCTGCCTCTCAGTGGCCAACCGGCCTTGGCCCTGCCTCTGCAGGAAGGAGTGGACGCAAGTGGCATCTGGGCCATTCCACCAGCGCTGCCCAGGGGCAAACACCACTGTCCACATCTTGGCATAGTCAGTCACCCGCCGCTTTACCCGGTGTCTGAGCCATTGCCCACCCTACAATCAAAATGGGGCGGATTTCTCCTTCCTCTTCTCCTCCCTGAGGTCCCCTGAACCTAACCCCAGAGCCTTACACTGTGGAGTCTAGACTTCCCTTGTGGAGTGTGGGGAAACTGAGGCTCAGAGAGGCAGGGGCCCGACGAAAGGTGCACAGCTTGGCCTGGTCCCAGAGAGGAGGAGGACTGGGGAAGTGACAGAAGACAGTGGCAGTTTCGAGGGAGAGGGCAGAAGGCCCTCTCTTGCAGGGCACTGCAGCCTAACAGATTCCCTTGGAAGCCCACCTCTGCCGCAGTGACAAGCTGGTGACAGGGCACCCTGCAGGAAGGCAGGGCTCAATGTAGTACCCTTCTCGAGAAGCAACCAGACAAAGCCCTGGGGTGACAGAGGACTGCTGCCTGCACCAGCATCCTGCACTGGCCACCCCTGAAGGCCCAGGACCTGGAGATTTGGTCAGTGAGGGGGCTGGGCTTGCCTGTGACCCCGTGCAGTGTGCCAGCTGCCGCCAAGGGCAGTTTGCCGCTGTGGCCATGACGGCTCCCCAGGCACACCTGTCCTGTGTTCCTGTCTTGCACCTGTGTCCTCATGCTGCAGCATCTCATCCGCACTTAGAGCTCTGGAAACCGAGGCGCTCAGAGGCGCTCTGCTCTGCCCAGCCAAGGTGGGACTTAGTGCCTGGATGGGAACTAGGCCCTGTGGGAGATCGGCAGGCCTGACAGGAAGACACTGCCGAGGCCATCCCCAGGTCCCGGGCACAGGGTCCAGCCTTGGGGGTCTCTGGCTTGCTGCTGGGCACCTGGGGCCATGGGGCCGAGTCCCCTTCCCGCTCTGTAACCTCAGCTTCTGGACCCCGCCCCCACTACATGCAGCTGGTGGCTTGGCCAGCCTGGCACCAGCTGTCTATCCCTGGGGCCAAGTCCGCAGAGCCCGCTGTGTGCATGAGACAGAGGCTGTTTGGCTCCAGGGGCAGCGGGCAGGCAGCTGCTGAGAAGGACTAGGTAGATTCTCCATGGTTACTGCTGTTTGTGATTCTGCAGGCCAGCCACCACCTGCTTGGGGCCACTCGGATGCCATGATGGGTCCGCCTGCCCCTTCGTGGGCCTCCCTCCGCTGCTATGTCCAGGAGAGGATTATCTGGGCCTGGTCATAGGTCTTGCTTGGTCCCTGACGCTGGTGGAACCTGCTCTTACCTTTTGGGGTGCAGGTCTGGTGACTGTTCGGAGTCCTGTCCCTCTTTAATGGGGCAGCATGCTCAGTGGTGCCTCGAGGGCTTTGTCTGGGCACTGCTTGAGGAGAGTACTGTGTTGAGCCCTGCCTTCCTGCGGGGCACCTTGTCACCCGTTTGTCACTGCGGCAGAGGTGGGCTTCTGGATCAATCTGAGCCTAGGTTGTATCAGCCTTGGTAGCAGTTGGGCTCTGGGCTTGAGGCCATTGGCCTCTGGTGAGCGGGGACCAAGGACGAGAAACAGCAGGGATTAGGCTGAGGACAGCATAAACACGTGCTTTGGTAGCAGCCCCCTTCTTGGAAGGCATGTGCAGTGTGACAGGGCCGAGTGCATGGTCACTGTGTGCTCTGAGGTACAGGGGGGGAGGTGGTTGCTGTCCGTCACTATGGCCATTCGAGTGACCGGTCCTAGGCAGGGGGGCTGTCGTTGCAGGACCTGGTGTCGCTACTTGGCGTGCAGCTGGGAGACCCCTGACCCTTCTCTCTCCTCCGCAGCTGGAAGTGTACACTCGCCCTCCACCAGCATGGCCACATCCTCCCAGTACCGCCAGTTGCTGAGTGACTATGGGCCACCATCACTAGGGTACACCCAGGTACAGTCATGTGTGGAGCTGCCAGGAGTGGGCTAGGTGGGCTGGGCACTGGGATGGGCAGAAGGGGGATCCAGACAGTGCGGGAAGCCCCGGAATGTAGGAGGGACCAGGACTGCAGGTCACAGGGACACACCAAGGCCACCATCCACATTTCTCTTGTGGCCCTCTCTTTCCTGTTTTCTGTTCTGCCCAACTCAGGACCATGAAGGTGGGACTGGAGGGTCTCCACTGCCTCTGGAGCTGGTGGTGACAGTGTGGTCCCCCAGTAAGCTGTTTGGTTCCCTCCTGGTCCCTGCACTTAAAGCTGGCAACCCCACATGATGACGCCACAGAACCTGGGGTGTTTGTCTGTTAAGTGGGGCCACCCCAGGTCCATTCTTTAGGGAGGAAGCCATCCTGCAGTCTCCGGGATCTGATCTGTGGGCCTCCCTCCCCCTGGTGAAGTGGTGTCACAGCCCTCTGAGCCCTGGTTGCGAGCCCTGGTCACAAACAACAAGGTTCCTTCCCTCCGGGGCCCCCACCAGCATTCTGGGGTTGCCATGGAGCTGCTTCTCTGCCAGTGTGGCCCCACGGTGGCCTACAGCTCCCTGCTATGCCCCGTCAGGTGGTCCTGTCCTGCCACGAAAAGCAGGCTCAGGCTGTGGCCCAGGCCTCACAGAAGAGGTGGTGGCAGCGGCGGGAAGATGGGCCGAGGCGCAGCCTGGAGCGACAGCGCCATGCCTTGGCCTTGCGGCTCCGGCACTGGGAGGCTGGGCAGTGGCTGCGCCTAGGGACTGGGCAGCTGCAGTGGGAGGAACGGCAGATCCTGGCACTGCGACTTAAGCTGGCTGCCCTGGGCCAGCCAGGGGCCAAGCAGGCCCAGGACAAGGGCAAGGAGGAGGAAGAGTCTGCGGTGGCTGAGCCAGGCACCTCCCTGGTTTGGGTGCTTATGAGGGCCAAGGGTGCTGGATTGGAGATGGGGTGTCCCTTGCAGGCCCTCAGAGGGATGGTGGGCACATGCCATGCATCTTGGGCCCCTCCTGGGTCACCAGGACTGTGGTCCCGCCCAGCCCAGGGTGGCTTTAGCGCCTACTCGCTGTGGGTATGACATCCCCAGGGACTTCCTGGCTGTTCTTTGGGGAGATGGCTAACCCTTTCTCTGAGATGGCAGGGTCCCTGGAGGTGGGGACAGGAGGGTGGGAGCAGCTTCCTGTGCTGCAGTGGCCCCAGAAAGGGGTATGCTGTGACTAGCCCCTGTCCTGGGAGCCCAGAGCCCATGGGCTCTAAAGGTGATGGGATCTTGACCTCACAAGAGTCCTGACCTTGCAGGGGATTTTTGCAAGGTGGTGGCTTTGGGGTCAGGTTCCATCCTGTTGCTCAGTGACCCCCTGTTGCTCTTATTCCAGGGAACTGGAAACAGCCAGGTACCCCAGAGCAAATATGCAGAGCTGCTGGCCATCATTGAGGAGCTGGGAAAGGAGATCAGACCCACATACGCAGGCAGCAAGAGCGCCATGGAGCGGCTAAAGCGGGGTGAGCGTGTGCGGGCTGCCCCTCCACCCCAACTCTCTGTTCACTGTCCCTTCACTCACTGTCCCAGACGTTTTTGAACCTGGGTATGGCGGTGCATACCTGCAGTTCCAGCTACTTGTGAAGCTGAGGCAGGAAGAGTCCAAGTTTAAGGCCAGCATGAGTAATAGTGCATTAATGAGAACCTGTCTCAAAATACAATTTTTAGGGGACTGGGGAGATAGCTCGGTAGAATAAGTGCTTGCCCGTGCAAGAGCCTGACTTCAATCCCCGGTTCCTCCAAAAAAAATTTCCCTGGCAGAACCAGGGATTGAACTCGGGCTTTTGTGCTTGCCAGATAAGTGCTTATTCTACTGAGCCATCTCTCCAGCCCTCAAAATACAATTTTTAAAAAGGGCTGGGGATGTAGCTCAGTGTTCCCTGAGTTTAATCCCCAATATTAAATCCTCAATATTAGTTCCTAATTTGGGAAAAAAGACAAAAGAAAAGAGAATTCTGAGGACACCGTTGGAGATGGGTGGGGAAGGCCCTGACGGTGTGGGGGTGGCTTGGGCAACACTGGAGTGGCGGAAGTGGTTCCTGCTGCTGTCACAGAGGCTGCCAGCTTCCTGGGCTGTGTCCACCTGCTCTGCTGCCCTTGGGGGACACTATGGGAAGTGACTGCTTTGGCCTGCAGTTAGGGCCCCTCAGTGTTCGCATTGTCATTTGCTGTCACCTCCTTGCAGCAGGGGTTAGGGAAAAATGTGGGTTGGTCCTTGGGCTGGGGCACTTTTAGGTTCTGTAGGGATTGGTGGAGGACAGTGTCACAGAAAACAAGGGACTCTCACGAGGTGGAGGATAGGCAGCTTGTGACCTCGTGTAATGCAGGTGGAAGGGCTAGGAAAGTTGATTTTTCCTGTTTTTAGTACTGAAGATTGAACCAGGGCTTTTGCATTGAGCTACCTATCCACATCTCCAGGTCTTTATTTATTTATTTATTTATTTATTTATTTATTTATTTTTTTGTAGAACCAGGGATTGAACTCAGACCCTTGCACTTGCCAGGGAAGCGCTTATTCTACTGAGCCATCTCCCCAGCCCCTCCAGGTCTTTATTTTTTTTTAATGTATTTAGTGTAGGGTCTGTAGGGCCTCACTATACAGATCAGACTTGTGATCCTTCTTGTTTCTTAGCCTTCCAAGTGCTGGATTATAGGTACGTGCCACCACATCCAGTCTCAATCCAGTTGTCATCTCAGTGTGCCCTGAGGGCAGGGCTAGCATGGCATGCTGGGAATCGAACCCAAGCAGGCGCTTTGATCCACTGAGCTATCTGGCTGGCCATACATGTTTTCTTTCTTTTTTTTTTTTGCCTTTTTTTTTTTTGCGGAACCAGGGATTGAACTCAAGATCCTGCGCTTGCCAGGCAAGCACTTATTCCTCTGAGCTATCTCCCCAGGCCCAGGTCTTTTTATTTTTTTAGGACAGGGTCTTGTTAAGTTGTCCAGGCTGGTGTTGATTAAGCCACCCTCTTGCCTCAGTCTCCTGAGTGCTGGGGTCATAAGTGTGTGTGTGTGGGTGTCCTGAAAATGGTCAGAGAAGCAGCTGGGGAGAAGGAGCTGGAATGTTCTTTGCTGATGGGTGTGTAGCGGCTACTCTTGGGGTGGCAGGCCCAGCTAAGGATGGGCTCCTGTAGGGAAGGGCCTGGCCGCATTCACAGCCTGGGTGGGCCATGCCCGGATGAGAAGCTGGTTTGATGCAAGGGGTGGGGAACAAGAAGAAAGTAAAGGCTCCCACCCTGGTCTCACCAGGAGGCAAGTGGCTGTCGCTGCTGGAGGATTGCAGGGCCTGGGGCAGTTCTGGTAGGTAGAACATCTGTTTCCCAAATGGGAACTCCTGGGGGGGACAGTGGAGCCCAGCATCTAGCAGGGAACTGCTTCAGGGCCCGCCCTGGGCCTGCCACAGCCCCACTGTAGGGAGGACACCCAGGGCCCTGGCTAATAAGTGTGGCTCAGCAGGGTGACAGCCGCAGAGCCATGGCACAAGCAGGAGCATTATCTGTTTTCTTTTTTTGGCAGTATTGGGTGCTGCACCTGGGACTTGTGTATGGAGCTATATCTGTACTTCTTTCTATTGTTAGTGTTTGTAGACAGGGTCTCACTAAGTTGCTAAGTTACCCACAACAAAGACCCCAAACTTGCAGTCCTCCTGCCTCAGCTTCTCTCAGTGCTGGGATTATAGCCATGTGCCATAATGTCTTTTTTTTTTTCTTAAGAGGGGGCATCTGACTGTTGGCTCAGCTGAGTAGCTGGGACCATACCCTGTCTGGTAGGAACATTGTTGATAGGTTGGCAAATCTACAGCCCATGAGCCAAAAATGATTTTTATAGTTTTTTATGGTTATAAAAAAATAAGTCGAGGGGCCGGGGAGATGGCTCAGTAGGATAAGTGTTTGACTGGCAAACGCAAGGATCTGAGTTCAATCCCTGGTTCTGCCAAAAAAAAAAAAAAAAAAAAAAAAGTCGGGGCCAGGGAGATGATGGCTCAGTAGAATAAGCACTTGAAAGGGTCTGAGTTTAATCCCCAGTTCCGCAAAAAAAAAAGAAAAAGAAAAAAAACGCCAAGGGGCTGGGGGGATGGCTCAGTGAAATAAGTGCTTCCCTGGCAAGCGCAAGGGCTGGAGTTCAATCCCCAGTTCCACCAAAATAAATAAAAATAAGCCAGGGATGGCGGTGCACATCTGTAATCCCTTTACTCAGGAGGCTGAGACAAGAGGATCGTTACACGTTTGAGATTAGTCTGGGTGCATGAGTTCAAGACCAGCCTGGGCACCTTTGGGAGTTCAAGGCCTGACTACATAGGGAGACCCTGCCCATCTCAAAAAAAGGAGTGGGGCGTGAAATTCAGACTTCAGTGTCTATAAATTAGATTTAGTGGAATGTGGCCACACCCATTACGCCCATGGAGTTTGGGACTGCTCCCAAGGTTCGCTGGAGCAGCTGTGATCTACGTGGCCTACTGTATTTGGTGTTTGGCCTTGCAAAAAGTTTTCTGAAGCTCTAGGTAATTTGTGAGGTGTGGACTTAGCAGGTTTTTGCTTTTTTGAGTGCACACACTCTTTCCCCCTCCCCCCTGCCGCTAGATGCCCCCTCTTGCCTCCCTCACACGGCCTTCCCCACAACACCTCTTGCAGGAGCCTGTCGCTGCCTGGGCTGTGATGGTCTGTCCCTGTCCCCTAAAACCACTCGTGTGTCTGGGTGTTTTCTAATGTTTGAGTTTAGGTTTTGAGACAGGATCTCACTCTGTTGCCAGGGCTGGTCTTGAACTCCTAGAGTGCAGACCATCTTCCTGCCTCAGCCTCCCTGTAGTGGGACTTATGGGCACGCAGCGCTCTGGCCAGTGCGTAGGTCCCCTGGATGCCCGCGGGAGTGTGGTTGTCCGCCCACTGACCGGGCCTCTGCTCCCGCAGGCATCATCCACGCGCGCGGGCTGGTCCGGGAGTGTCTCGCCGAGACGGAGCGCAACGCCAGGTCCTAGCGCAGCGGCCCCCTCTGACCTCTGCAGCGGAGGTGCAGCCTGCGCCCCGTTGCGGAGAGACCCATTTTGGAAATGTTAACAGTTTAGTTCTTTTCTGCTGTGGTTTACGAGGCTGTGAACCCAAGAATGAGAAAAGATCTCACAGGGAATCCGGGTTTGCATCTGACATAGTGAGGCCAGCCCAGGGGTTTGTTTTTTTAAGCATTGATGTAAAAGATGCACGTGCGTTATTTTACAACACACCGTTGTTTCCACCCAAGATCCCACTGTCTCCCTTTACTCTCCTCTGTTGAGTACATCTACACCTCCCCATCGATCTTTGCTCCCTGTCCCTGTCCTAGACCCTGCTGCCTGGGACTGGGTTCTGCACCGGCAGCACCCAGCTGATGGGGCGGAGCCTCTCTGCTTACGCATTTGCATGACTCTTAGCGCTTTGAAGTCAGTTCTAAAAATGCACAAGTTATAAATACAGAAGAAAGAGCAACCGACCACACCTAAAACGGACCCTGGACACTTTCAGACTGTAGATTTCATTCTGCATTTGCCCTAAGTTGATCAAAATATCCAGAAGAAAATGACTAAAGCTGTTTGCATCTTTGTATTTATTACTTGAGGTAATAAAGCTTATTTTCATTAACAAATTGTATTATGTGAGTTCCTTGGAAAATTCTGATGTACTGTCTTAAAGACCCCCTCCCCCTTTTTTTGGCTTACTTTGAGAGATAGGGTCTCACCATATAGGTCAAGCTGGCCTCGCACTTGCGTGACCCTCCTGCCTCAGCCACCTGAGGGCTGGGACTGCTCCTCTGAGCTGTGCTCACCTGCTGCAGAGGGCCCTGCGTGCGCTCATGCCGCAGCCCAGCTGGCCAGGGAAAGCGCCCCTGTGCTCCAGGCGAGGCAGGGCGTGTCTGACAGCAGCAGATGCCACATGCTAGGAAAGAAACTGGAAAATTTGGGGCCACAAGGCTGATGCAGCAAAAGGCCACTGCCATGCCAACGTCCTCGTCCTCGCTGGGGGCTGCGCAAGCCTGCACATTCCAGAGTGTTCCAGAGCGTGTGTTTTCTGTCCTTGGTCAGTAAGGCATGCTGTGTCTGATGGCACCGAGCCTCACCCAGACGATGGAAAACATGACAGGCCTGGGAGTGCAGCCCAGCGGGGAGGCCCTGGGTTTGACCCTGGCACTGGAAACAAAACGAACCCCCCATCAATGTACAGGAGATGTCACTGGCCACATGTGCTCTGTCCACAAGCTAACAGTAAATGGCAAGCACCTCAGTAACACCTTTGCCGTCTTTTCCTCTTAACCTCTTCACCTCATGGGATAAATGGCTTCTTAACCCCAAGCAAGCTGTATGGTGGTTCACACCTGTAATCTCAGTACAATCCTAGCACTCAGGAGGCTGAGGCAGGAGGAGCATTGCAAATTCAAGACTAGCCTGGGCTACAAAGTGAGCTCAAGGCCAGCCTGAGCTGCACAACAAGACCCTCTCTGAAAAAGATTAAAAAAAAAAAAAGAAATGGAGACCCTTCTAATGGCCTATGTCAAGAATCATCCCTGGCTGTGTGCAATGGCACACCCTTGTAATCTCAGCTACTCAGAAGGATGAGGCAGGAAGACCACAAGGGTCCTGTCTCAAAAAGAGCTGGGATGTAGCTTGGTGGCAGAACACTCCTGAGTTTGGTCCCCCATTCTGTAAAACAAAACAACTGCCTGCCAGCCAGCCCAGCAGCCCCACTGAGGGCTGCGCAGTCCCCTGCCCCGAGAAAAGCCTTTGTCCCCCCCCCCCCTTTTTTTTTTTTTGCGGAACCGGGGATTGAACTCAGATCCTTGCGTTTGCCAGTCAAGCGCTTATCCTACTGAGCCATCTCCCCGGCCCCACTGCTCCCCTTTTGTAGTCATGGCTTCTTGGTACTTTTGTTCTCAAAGTGTGCAGCAACCTCTGCTGAGTTTAGTCCATTATTCATTTTGTTTCTTTCTGAGACAAGGTCTCACTGGTAGTTGAGCTGCCCCTGAGCTCACTACGCAGCTCTGGCTGGCCTTGGCGGCGATCCTCCGGCCTCGGCGCCACGCCTGCTCTAGCCCGTCAGGTACGCCCTGGTGGGAGGCGCCACCGCAATTCCTGGTGGATGCTTCTGGCACGTTCAGTCAGAACCCGCAGTGCTATCCACAGCAGGATTCCGACTTGATTCCCGCAGTTCCTTCAGTACTTTCTTTTTTTCTAGCCTTTCCTTTGCTCTTTTCTTCCTTTCTTGCTTTTTCTTCTCTGCCTCTCGTTTCTCTCTACAAACAGGACTGTTTTCACCATTGTAGAAAACATCCACTTTTTCCTGTAGGATTTTCCGAGCCAGCTTCCTGTTCTGATCCACGGATCTTGTCTGATGGCACTGCAAGACATGAATGACTCTGTGAATGTCTGGCTGGTCTTTGCAGTGATCCTCCTGCCTCAGCGCACTGCGTCTACTCTAGCCATCATTTACACACTGATGGGAGTTACCACCGAAACTCCCTGTGGATGCTTCCTGGCACATTCAGGGGGTCGGGGTGGGGCCTCAGCAGTCACTCCAGCCAGGTCCCTTTACAGGCAGGGACAAACCCAGCAGGCAAAGCAGTGAAAACCAGACCCTCCCTGCCACCGTCTATGACTGCTTCTTTCACTTTTTGTTTTTGTTTTTGAAGACAGGCCTGTGAGATAGCTCAGCTGAGTAAGCACCTGCTTTGGCAAGTGCGGGGACCAGGGATCTATCCTCAGTCCCTCACGCTGTGCTGGTCCCATCCCCCGGTACGCGCTGAGCCAGTTAACGAGTCTGGGCATGGTAGCACGTGCCCGTAATCCCAGCACTTGGAAGGCTGAAAACAGGAGGATCACTAGAGTCCAAACTGTAGTGAAAGCCTGTAGACCCTGTACTAAATACAAAAAAGACAGCTCTCACTATGTAGCCCAGGCTGGCCTTGAACTCACTGTGATCCTCCTGCCACAGTTTCCGAGTGCTGGGATCAGGCACACGCCACTGGCCCCGCTTACTGCACCATACTTCCATTAGGTGGCTTTCATTCTGATTGCTCTTTGTCCTTTTTTTTTTTTGGTGGAACTGGGGATTGAACTCAGGCCCTTGCGCTTGCCAGGGAAGTGCTTATTCCATTGAGCCATCTCCCCGGCCCCTACTTTCTTTTTTTTTTAAGACAGAGTCTCACTGTGCAGTTCAGGCTGGCCTAAAATTCAGAGTGATCCTCCTACCTCAGCCACCAATGGGCTGGAGTTACAGACGTGCATTACCATGTCCAGCTGTAATTCTTTTTTTTGTAGTTAGGACAGCTTCTACCGGGTCTATAAGGTCCCACTATGTAGACTGGACTCATAGTGATTCTGTTTTCAGCCTCCCAAGTGCTGGGATTACAGGCGTGCACCACCATGCCGTCTCAATCCTGAGGCTCCCAGCCACTGCACTCTGTCTAAGCAGGTGGTTTAGTCTGCTGAGCTATCAGGCTGGCCCTGGATTATTATTATTATTATTTTTTGGCAGAACTGGGGATTGAACTCAGGCCCTTGTGCTTGCCAGGCAAGTGCTTAGTTTACTGAGCCATCTCCCCAGCCCTCTTTGATTATTCTTACAATTAATTTTTATCTTATTTATTGCGGAACCGGGGATTGAACTCAGGCCCTTGCGCTTGCCAGGGAAGCGCTTATTCCACTGAGCCATCTCCCTGGCCCACAATTAAAAAAAAATTTTTTTTTGTTGTTTATAAGCAACAAGAGTTTTCATGTAACTAGAGTCCCCAAATAAAGATGAAAACATTCATCAAGCCAGCCTGAACGATATAGTGAGAACTCCGGCTCAAAAGCCTAAATAAGGGGCAGGAGATTCAGCTCTATGACACACTACCTGCTTGGCAAACACAAGGTCATGAGTTTAGTTCCCGGCACGCGCACGCGTGCGCGCACACACACACACACACACACACCTAAATAAAAGACAGGCTAAACCAGTGGTGGCAAACCAATGGCATACATGCTACAGCTGGCTGGCTGTTACTGAAAGCTTTAAGCCAGGCATGGTGACACACAAGTGTAATCCCAGCCACTTGGGAGGCTGGAGCAGGAGGAGGGCTTCAAGTTCAAGGCCAGCATAGTCTACATGATGAGTTTGAGGCCAGACTGAACTGCACAGTGAGACCCTCCATAGCCCGTCCACTGCCATAGCAGGTGCCTTGGCACTTGTCCCTGTCCCCACAGGGACCCTACCCCATGGCCTCTACCTTCACGACCAGCCCTGAGGGCACATGCTTCAGTACTACGCAGTTGCTGGTCTTGTTGGTGGCTTGGCCCCCGGGCCCATGTCCCTTCACGAACTGCTCTTCCAGCTCACTCTCATCCAGGGGCAGCAGGGCAGGGTAGTCCCTCTTCCTGGCCACCTGTAGCATGGCAGCAGGGCCTCCTGGGGACAGCAGTGTCCGCTTCTCCCCAAGCCTGAGGCTCCAAAGCCCCAAGCATGCTCTGGCCAGTGCTGCAGGACCTCGTAGTAAACCCAAGGTGCTCATGAGGGGTGGGTGCTTGTCAGGACCTAAAATGGACAAGGAGAAGGCCAGCTTTTTAGTAGGATCTGTGCCTCTCAGCACAATGTGTCCCACACATAGCTTTTCATACAACCCAAGTGAACAGCCCTGACCCAGGTGTAGTGATACTTGTCTGTGATCCCAGTGCTCAGGAAGCTGAGGCAGGAGAATCACCAGGAATTTGAGGCTGGGCTGGGCTCCACAGTGAGTTCAAGGCCAGTCTGAACTACAAGTGAGATCCTGTCTCGCCTCCCCACCAAAAAAAGAAAAAAACCAAACTCAAAATAATCACATGAGTAATACCCACTTTCTTTAGCGTGTTTGTAATTTTTTTTTTTTTTTTCTTTCTCAAGACAGGGTCTCATTATGCAGTTCAGGCTTGCCTTGAGCTCACTTTGTAGCCCAAGCTGATCTCTGCTCACAATGATCCTCCTGCCTCAACCTTCTGAGTGCTGAGATTACAGGGAGGCACCACCATGCTCAGCTCTTTTTAGGGTATTTAGGGGACTGGCAAGTCAGACACACTCCAGCCCGCCCCACCCCCGCGTTCTCACCGGTCCAGACCCTGGCAGCCTATAAATATTTCCAACTAACAGACCAAAAATATCTCAAAGTAACAGAGGTGCTGTTTTCTCAGGAAGGAGAGGTTTTGAGTGTGAAATCCAAATGGGGCTCTAATTTAATAAAGAAACATGAAATAGTCCACCAAACAAGAACGGGGACCTGAGGGGAGTGACCGTATTTCTGTGTGTGTGTGTCTGCACTCCGAGGATAAAGACGGCGGTGAGTCTGTTCTGCAGCTGAGCTCTAGCAGTCTGACACAGTAAACTTTCCTATCAATCAATGTCATGATTGTTGTCTTCCAATGTTTCCAGTTTCAGGGATTTGAATGGGAACATCTGTTCCCCGGGACACACTGCCAGTAATGTAATCCAGCTGGTCCTCATCATGCCGCCTCCAAATCAGGGCTCTCACTGAGGGGCCTGGGAGGTTCCGGGCACCCAGCAGGGCGCAGTGAGGGCCACGCGAAGGGAACAAGCTGCACTCTGGCTCCAAGGAGCCCACATGCTCCTCAGAGGCCTCCAACAAGTACGGCTGCTTCTGGGGAGCGAACCTGGGCCCTCATGCACAGCAAGTGCACACTGGACCTGAAGCCAGTCCCCAATTTGTGGAAGTGCTTTTGACAAAGGCTTAATCAGTGATTTGAGGTGCGGCATCAGGTTGCAGGACTTAACTGGCAAGTGAATGGGAGGACTCTCAGCTGTGGGAATGGTGACTCTAGTGGGCCTCTGTGGTCTCCCAGCAGCCAACGGCAGGAGGCTTTGAAAGGTTTCTGTAATCACTGGGGCCAGGGAGAGGGCTCGGTGGAATAAGCGCTTTCCTGGCAAGCACAAGGGCCTGAGTTCAATCCCTGGTTCCACAAAAAAAAAAAGGAAAAGAAAGAAAGAAAGGGCTCCATGTGACAGTCGAGCCACCACTTGCCTCTGCTTTCTTCACTGGAAAAAGGACAAATGAGCCCTTCTCCAAAGGAGATCAGGGAAGAGCCAGGTGTGGTGCATACCTGCCATCCCAGTGCTGTGAGAGGCTGAGACAGGAGGCCCCCAATTCAAATACAGCCTGGGCAACTTAGTAAGACTTGTGTCCAAAAAAACCCCAAATGGGCTGGGCCTTCCATTCAATCCTCAGCACTGGAAAGGACCTTACTTTGCCTTGGAGGCTTAAGATTCAGCTTTCATACAACCTGTCAGCAGGACTGGGAACCATAAGGTGTCCCTGCTGCTTGAGTCTCCCTGAGAAATGCAAGTGCTGGAACTCAGGGAGCTGCTGCCCGTGGGCCCTGGCTGCTGCCTTAGCACATGCAAGCGGGTGGGTTCCAGTCATGGTCACAGGCCTTGCCCTGTGTGGGTGTCAGCTTCTGAGGTGAGTGTCTGCCTGCCATTGCCCTGGATGTGTCCTCAGCTCACCCCTCGCCCACTGCCAACTGCGAGTGCCCACCTGAGGTAAAGGGCTGCAATGGCAGACATATACCGACTAAGTGCATTTCCTGTTCCTTTAAACGCAAGCTTCCAGCTGAGACATCAGGCCAGCTGATACTGAGATGAGATGCCACTGGCCATCTTTACAGACTGACCATACTATATCCCTCATCTCTACTCTGCTGTTTCTGTGGGAAAGGCATCGTATAAAAGAAAACATAATTGTTTGGCCCCATTTTAAACAATTTTTGAGGCAGGATCTTGCTAAGTAGCCCAGGTTGGGCTCAAACTTGTGTTGTCCCTGCTTCAGTCTCCAAGTGCTGGGATCCTGACACATTTTTCAAGTTTTTTTTTGACCAGGAATTGAACTCAGGAACTTGTACTTGCCAGGCAGGTGCTTGTGCAGCTGAGCTACATACCTGGGCCAAAAATCCTTTTATTTTTGGAATGGGGATTGAACTCAGGATCTTGTTTCTGGCTATGCAGGAACTTAAGCTGCTCAGCTATCTCCCCAGCCCCACTTTTCAAGTTTTACACAGCTACTAGTTTTTAATTCCATGACTGACCTTCTAAGTCCATGCCCTGTTCTGTGACATTCTCTGGGTTCTGCCAGTCCCGGTGGGTGATAATTAAGTCAGCCAGTCAGGGGCTCGGCAGCTGGGAGGGGCTGGCGCCAAAACCCAGACAGTGCAGATGGGGCTCTGAAACTGATTTTGTTCACTGTGTGAAATATCTTAGCAGTATCCTCAAGGAAAGATAAATGATACACCTGGACACTTTCTCTGAAATCTCTTTAGGAAATTAGTATGTGTGATCAAGTGAATGTCCCCTTCCTCAGTCTCCTTTCAGTTGGCAGAACACAGTTCCTTTGTGTCACACAGCTCCTAGTCCCCAGAGTGCACCTGCTGTGGAACCCGAGCTGAGACCCCTCCTGGGGTTCCTCTTCCGCTAGGTGGTGAATGTCGCCAACCCTAGGCGGCACTAGGACACGGCGTGGGGACAAAGAAAGGCAGCAAGTCTGAGGCAGGCGAGTCCCGGACAAAGGACAGAGAGTGCGCTGTCATCCGCTGTCTTGTCACAGCCCACCGTCTCAGATCTCACCCTCCTGTCCTGATTCAGAGCTGGCAGACATCCTGGAAGATGTCCCACTCCGCTGAAGTTCAAGAAGGTCCCCAGTGTTCAGTGACAGCTGCTTTGTTGAATGGCTAATTCCAGTGGCCATTCAGACAATTCCAGACATTTCTGATGTTTCCTGGAGCTCTGGCCCCACTCCAGTGGCTGCTAAAAATGACAAGCGTCCCCAAAGCCCAAAGAAGAATACAGATTGGATTTCAGTTCTTGTGATACCCACGGAGCAACCTAAAGTCTTTAGGGAACAATAAAAGCAGCTCAAATTGTAGCTCCTTGTGATGGTAAAAAGGAGAACAAGGAAAATGGTAAAAAGAAACAGGAGGACAGGGAAATGGCTGTCAGGACGGCTCTGCCCCACTTCCTGAGGACAGGCTTTTATTAGGGCTGGCTCCCCAGCCTGACTTCCTCCCAGCCCTACTCTTCCTTTGCTCCTGGCTCTGCTTCAGCAGCTGCTGGGGTTTAGATTAAAGCTCCTCTCGTGGTCCAAGTCTTTTCCAGCTTTGTCAAGTTCAGAGATGATGAGTCTGTGGGCTTTACTAACAGAAATGGTAATTTTTCCAGTAGGTTTTTTAAACATCTTCTGAAGGCAAGAGGCTTTTATCATAAAGAGACATCGTAACATCTGTAGGCAGAGCACCTGCCACAGTCCAGGATGAGGAGCCACACAGCAGTGCTTCTCACCCTTTGCTGCACCTGTAGTCGCTGGGCTGTCGCCAGGGCCTGGCACCTGCACTCTACTGAGTGGCTCTGGTTACCACTGGACCCAGCACCTGCACTGTCAACCCAAACCATGCTGTGGGCCTGGCCCATATGACACTGCAACAAGGTCTGTGACTGGAGCAATCCCAAGTTACAACTAGATTAGGAGGCAGGACACACCTGTTGACCCAACATTCTGGTAGGCTGAGGTAGGAGGATTTAGAGTTTGAGTCCAGCCTGGTTTCAAAAATAAATACAATACAATAAAATAAAAAACCAGGGGCCAGGGAGATGGCTCAGTGGAATAAGCGCTTCCCTGGCAAGCACAAGGGCCTGAGTTCAATCCCCGGTTCTGCAAAATAAATAAATAAATAAATAAATAACCCAACTGGCTGGGCATGCAGTTCAGTCAGAAGACTTTGGGTCCAATCCCTAGTAGCACCTTCCCATCAAACCAAAACCTAGATGTAGGTGGTGACACTGTGTTATCAACAGCCCTGATGCCAGGGAAGGTAATGTCTCATATCTCTAAGAAGATAAAGTGTATCTGATTTGAGTCTATTGTTAGGAAAGCATAGGATTTGACCTCTGGACCTGCTTTCTGGATCTCCAGATCTGGTCTAAACAGAACAGCCAGGCTGGTGAGATGGCTCAGTGGTCTAAAGCACCTACTTAGAACAAGCTTAGCAAAGCACAGGGACCACAGTTCAATCCCCCAGCACCACATGCCAGCCAGCCCCGCCCCCTGGTGGGCTGAGCGGGCCACACACACACAAATAAATAAAAAATTTAAAAAACAAAACAAAACAAACAAACAAACAAAAAAAACCCAGAACAGCCTCAGTGCTGCAGCATTTAAGAGGCCCTAATGAAACAGAAAATGAGCAAAGCATCCAGTCACATAATGCCAACAACCTGTACATTTTTGTTTTGGTTTTCTTTTCTTTTTTAAAATGTATTTAGTACAGGGTCTACAGGGTCTCACTATGTAGATCTGACTCCTAGTAACCCTCCTGTTTTCAGCCTCCCAAGCGCTAGGATTATAGGCTGCGCCACCACACCCAGTCTCAATTGATGTCTCAGCCCACCCAGGGGGCGGGGCTGGCACAGCACATTGGGATCAAATCCCAGTCCCTGTGCCTGCCTAAGCAGGTGCTTTAGTCCAATGAGCTATCTGGCCAGCCCTTGTTTTGGTTTTCTGAGACAGGATCTCACAATACAGTGTAGGCCACATCCCTTCATCTGCAAATGGAGTTAACAGCACCCAGAGAATGAAACACACAGGCAGCTACGAGGATGCAGCTCATTGCTCATTAAACGACAGTACTCAGCTCCTAGCTACACAGTGGTGGAGCCTCTGATGTACCACCTGCGCTTGGCTAAAGGTATTAACCCAGCCTGCACATGATTTCACTGGCTTTTTTGAGACAGAGTCTTGCTACGTATTCCAAGCTGGCCTTGAAGTCAGGGTGATCTCCTGTCTCAGCCTCCTTGGTGCTGGGATGCCAGGCATGTACCACTATACCTGGGCCATCTCATGAGCTCAGAGTGAAAAGGTATCCAGGTGACTGACAGATTATATTACAAGAAGTACTTAGAAACCATGCAACTACCAAAGTGATGCCATTGGGTGAGGTCATAATTCTGATCTATGAAATCAGGTGCCAAGGAATTCATTATGATGCCTACATACAGCCCTGCAGGCTCTCAGAGATAAAATCACCCACAGCAAACCTGTCCTGGTCCAAACAAAAATGTCTTTAGAGATTACAGAATGCTATCTAGTACAAAAAACTGAAAGACAAGAAAGATAAAAAATTAACCATAAATGAGTGTGGTGGCCCATGCCTGTAATCCTAGCACTTGGGAGACTGAGGCAGGAAGATCACCAAAAATTCAAGGTCAGCCTGGGCTACACAGTGAGACCTTGTTTTAAAAATAAAAAATTCAAATGTAGGGGTGCAGGTGTAACCCAGTGATAGAGCAACTGCTTAATACAAGGTCCTGGATTCAATTCCAGAAAAACACACATATAAAATGTAAATCTAATCATTTCTTTCTATATTTAATAAAAAGGGCTGGGAATATAGCTTAGTGGTAGATCACATGCCTAGCATAGGAGAGGCTCATTGTTCAAACCCAATTAACACAAGAAAAAGACCCTGTTTGATAGATATTATAGGCCTCAAACCATTGTCAGCTCAACTTTTTAATTTTTTTTTTCCAACTTCTGAATTGCTTGATTGATGCTAAAGATCTCTATTCAAAAGATTTATCAAGTTGACACCTTCAAGACAAACAAATACTTCAAAACTTGATGTTGTAAATAGTTATTTACAGCCAGGTGCAGTGGCATTCAGTTCTAATTCCAGCACTCAGACCAAGGCAGAAGGACCACCATGGATTTGAGACCTGTCTGGACAACATAGTGTGACACTGTCTTTAACAATGAACAATAAAATAATAATAAAAATACATTAGAAGATTAAAAAGAAAGTATATAAAAAAAATTACGAAGCCAGGATTGGTGGCCCATGTCATAATCCCAGCTCTGTAATGGCTGAGGCAAGAGGATTCCAACTTGGGCAATTATCATACTGTTTTTAAAAATCAGGGGCTAGAGAAGTAGCTCAGTTTGAATGCACTGGATTCAATCCCATACTGGGGGGAAAAAAAGTCATACTTCTAAAAACAAAAAACAAAAGCATCGACTCCCCAAAGTACCAATCCCCTCAGAGGGAGGTTAGCCAAAAGTGATCAACTGCCTACTGCATGCTAATAACTCATCATCACTACTTGCATTTGTGGTTAATATTTTTCTTGTAGAGAAACACAGCCTAAAGCTGTCTCAGGAATTCACACTTCTCAGTTCTTGTGTGTGTGTGAGATCATAAGGTGTCTGCATTTTGTGACTAAGTGAAATTAGCTGATAAAACTGCTTGTACTTTTTTTTTTCTCCTTCAGGTATCCCTGAAAAGTGTTTACAAATCATGGGTTTGCTGGGTGTGGTGGCACCCAGCACTTGAGAGGCTGAGGCGGGACGATTGTTTGGAGTTCAAGACCAGCCTGAACTGCATAGTGAGACCCTGTCTCACTAAAAACAAAAAAAGAAAAAACAAAACACGTGGGTTTGCTTCCTGTCAGGAACCTAAAATATGGACTGGTTGATTAAATATGTATTAGTAATAGGGGACAGCTTCAATTTATGTAAATTTAAGATGATATACACTGGTGGGGTTTTGGATGGAGACAAAGTTTTACTATTGAAAAATAATGAGCAGGTATTCTGAGGAGGCACATATGAGATGTGAGATGATTCCTGCCAGATTTGTCATCCTGAGGAAAATACATTCCCCCATCCTGGTTTCTCAGTGCCAGCTCTGGCACCCTTCAAGGACAAACAATGCTTGTGAGTGACAGCTTAGGTCAAGACACTGAGGTAGGGGCCTGGGAGATGGCTCAGTAGAATAAGTGCTTGCCTAGCAAGTGCAAAGCCCTGAGTTCAATCCCTGGTTCCACCAAAAAAAAAAAAAAAAAAAAAAGACACTGAGGCAAAGCTGTGCTAGAAGAACGTGAAAGGCTAACTAGGCTGCAGGATGTAGGCTGGGCAGTGCAGTGGGAATGGCTGCGGTCCGCGGGCAGGAAGGCGAGTTCTCTGTGGTCCACTCCAACCTTGGCAACACCACGTGTCACTCCTCAGACGGATCCGACTCTCCTTGGGCTTTCGTGGAGCTGTTTCTCCAGGGCGGTGATTTATCCTTCTCTCTGCCTCCCAAGTGTTTAAAAGGTCCCTACAGCTTAGGGTACACCGAGTCCTAGGAAAACTTAACTCAGGAGTCCAGAACTGCCTCCACCTCCCCACCAGTGCGTCGTCAGGTCACCGGCGCAAGGCGGGGAAAACTCAGGTATCCTGTCTTCCAGGCCTCTCTCCAAAGGCCCGGACCCTCGTGGGCAGCCCTACGGGTGCCAGCTTAGCGCGCGGATGCTTACCTCGTCTCAGAACTGGCCGCCAGGTGTTAACGTCCAAGGAGAACACCAAGCCTGGGTCCTTCCGGCTCTGCGCACGCGCCGTACACTTGCCGCAGCTTCCCTCACTCGCCGAAGGCTCAATGTCAATAACTGCGCATGCGAGAAACCGAGGTCTCTTTCCCGCGTGGGAGCGGTAGGTTCCCAGAGAACCAATCAGAGGGGAGAGCTTGCTCCCAGCCCCGCCCCTTTAGGCCTCCCTGGCGTCGCTTCTCTTCAGACAGCAAGCTGCGCGTCAGGGAAGAAGGTCAAAGCGCGCCCCTCGGATGTCTCCGCCCCCTCCCGAGTAGCCAATTGCAGATGAGGCGCCGGGCGCGCGCACGCTCCTTCCAGTTTTAACGGTCGCGAGAGGCCAGTCGCCCAGCCCTGACTGCTGTGGAAGCGGCGGTCAGGTAAGTGGCAGTCCTCCTGCGGGGAGTTGCCACCCGTGGGACGGGGGACGAGTCTTAGGAGAATCCATTTTTGTGGAACCCTGAGTTTGCTGAGGGGCCAGGCCGTGAGGGTCACAGACAGATGACCGAACCCGCCGGAGCCTGCTGGCGTGTGGGGACAGTGTCGTGCTGCGAGCGCCTTTTCTACACTCGGTACCCTTGAGTGACACCCGCGCGGCCCAATCGCGGAGCGCTCTTCCCGGGGGCGGGGGGCTGGTGGGTTTTATTTATTTATTTATTTATTTATTTATTTATTACCTGCTGCCTGGACTTCCTTTGGGAATCACGATGGTAGGAGTTGCAGCGGTGGCTTTTCCTTCTTAGTGCCTGTATCCCAGGCGACTGAATTGGGGTTATTCATCGGCTCACCGCTAGGACCTTGTCTCTTCCATGGCGACCGAGGTCTGGCTATGAGGGCAACTATGTCACGATTGGGTCCCAACCCTGGAAATCATCCCAGCGGAGAGGGCGCCTCGTTAACTTTCAGATTGCTAGTCGAACCCCGTGACTGTCCCCGATCCTTAGTCCCGGCTCTCGCATGGGGGGAAGGGTTGTGCGATGGGGGTGGAGGCGTCCTGTTTTGCTGCTGGAAAATATAAGAATGTCTGATCCTCTATTCACGCCTTATCAAGTTTGTCTCTCCTTTTAAAATTCAGCTTCGTTACTGTTTTTTTTAGAAAAATCTCTTTCTTCATCACCCCCCTCCCCACCCCCATCCGGAGAAGCATCCTTGAATTTCTAGAGGTTTTACATCTGCATCTGCCGTATCCGGTGACCTCGGCGAGGAAAGAATAGAAGGGGTTGCAGCTCTGCCTCCCTGGAGAATTTACCTTTCCCTGGTATTAGAGCTCGGTGATTGGAAGCCTGGTGCTCTCTGTCCACTTGGAAGGGGCCAAGCTCCTGGCTTTTTCAATGCTTCATTTGTCGTCGTGATGGGCTGAGCCTCCAGGGAGAAGGCCATTGAGTTGGGTCTGGTTACCTTGGGCTTTCACACCTGTCCCCGCAGGAAGTGCTTCCTCGATGAGCTGATGGGTTTTGGTGTACAACAATGCTTTGTAAAACCGGGCCCTGGAAAGTGGGGAAACCTAAGGAACCAGAACCGTAGATGGTTTTTCTCAGTAACACTCTGGAAACTTTATTTTTAAGCAGACTAGGTTTTTCTTACTTTCTTTTGCTTCTTTGATCTTTTAAGTGTGTGTGAGTTCTCTAAATAGACATATTGTTATACCCAGCCTCAGTAAAATTTTAGTTGGTCTGACAGATAGTTAAAGGAATAATGCATGCATAGCCAGGTGTGGAGGTGCATGCCTACAATCGCAGCTCTAGAGGCTGAGGCAAGAGGATCATCCGTCCTGAGCTCAAGGCCAGCCTGGACTTTCTTAGCTGAGACTGTCTCAAAAAACAAACAAACAAACAAACAAACAAAAAACCCCAAAAACAAAAAAAGCCAAACCCCAAAAATCTTAAAAAACAAAATGATGCATGTAGTGTGCAAAAGGCTGTCTAGTGCAAAATGTACTCCAGCCAGTGGAGAGGCAAATGTGTTAACAGTTTAATTGTTGGTTCCTGTTGATGCCAAATTAAAGACTAGCTAATTAATTTATTTTCTTTTTTAAGAAAGGGTTTCAGATGCAGTTCAAACTGGCCTTGAACTCACTTTGTAGCCCAGGCTGGCCTCAAGCTCACAGCAGCCCTCCAGCCTCACTGCACCCAGCTAGGTAGTTAAATTCTTGTGGTCACTGTACAAATCAACAAGTGTGTATACTTGGTAGAATTAAATAAATTCACGAAGATGAAATTGTTCCGATTGTTATGTAACAGTTGTGTTTTTGAACCTTGACTATTAACATAAAATTTGGAAATATTTCCTAAAAACTATGATGTTTTTTGCAAATCACCCTTCATGTACACTTTATTTATTTATTTATTTACTTGTGTGTGTGTATGTGTGTGTGGCCAGCTCAGCCCACCAGGGGGCGGGGCTGGCTGGCGTGTGGTGCTGGGGGATTGAACCGCAGTCCCTCTGCTTTGTTAAGCTTGTTCTAAGTAGGTGCTTTAGACCCGTGAGCCATCTCACCAGCCCCCTCATGTAGACTTTTCATTGAGATATATAAAATTTTTTTAATTTAATTTTATTTTTTTTGCTGTACGGGGATTGAACTCTGGACCCTGTGCTTGCCAGGCAAGTGCTTATTCTACTGAGCTATCTCCCTGGCCCGACATATATAATTTCACATGTCCTAAAATTTACCCTTTTTGAAGTAAGTCAGTGGTGTTTAGTACAATGACAAGGCTGTGGGACCATCGCTGCTATGTAGTTCCAGAACTTTTTATCAATGCAAAAAAAGCGCTATACCCACTGCAGTCACTTGGTTTCT
>NW_004524652.1:6064486-6065948 GCF_000260255.1 Octodon degus
TTTTTTTTTTTTTTTTTTTTTTGGCAGAACTGGGGATTGAACGCAGGCACTTGTGCTTGCCAGGCAAGTGCTTTTTCCACTGAGCCATCTCCCCAGCCCCTGTAGTAGATATTTCATGTAGGTGGAATCTTTGTGTTCTTATGTGGCAGGTTCTTTTTACTTAGCACATTGTTTTCAATATTCATCTACATTGTAACATGCATTAGTGTTTCCTTCCATTTTTTTCTTCAGTGTCAGGGGTTGCACACTGAGCTACATCTCTAGCCCATATTTTGACACAAGGTCTTGGTAAGTAAAAGCTAGATTCCACGGCGTGATCCTCTTACCTCAATCTTACAGAATGCTGGAATTATAAGTGTGTGTCACTACACTAGTTGTCATTCCTTCTTAAATCTGAATAATCCATTAATGCATGTGTCCAAATGTGGACATTTGGGTTTCTACATTTTGGCTGTTATAAATAAGGTTCCTAGTCAGGTGTGGTGGTGCACACCTGTAATCCTAGGACTTAAGAGGATGATTACTATGAGTTCAGGACCAGTGTGAGCTACACAGTGAGTTCATTGCCATCCTGAAGTACATGGTAAGACCCTGTCTCAACAAACAAACAAACAAAAAATTGCTGTCCTTAATGTACTTTTATATAAAGAAGTGAAAATTTTGAAAGTCTAAAGAGACAGTTGTTAAATTAGCAGCTTTTTATAGTAGCATTTATTTTCCTCATTCACTTTCAGACTCTCTTGGAAGTTTAGGAAATTTTCCAGTTTTGAATGTTAGTAACTGAAAATGCTGGTAGACAGGCATCTGAAGATGACTGGGATTCAGTTTCCTCAAGCAGTTAAAGAACCTCTGTTTTTCAAATAAAAGAGTGTAATAGTTTCTGTACACTATGGAAGATTTTGACTTGGTGAAAGCCTTACAAAAGCCTTCATCTTCTGTAGAATCTGGTATCAAAAATTCTCCCCATTCTCATGGACTGAACCTAAATAGGTAAGAATGGGATAAATACTTTTAAATGTAACAACAAAGTCCCGTACCCGCCCACCCAACTCAGGCCCTTGTGCTTAGCTAGGCAAGCACTTATTCTACTGAGCTATCTCCCCAACCCTGTATTTTTTAATGTAACTACAAACCAAAATAATGTTGCTTGATAATTTGGTATCTTGATACCAAGATGTCCAAGTAGTATCATCCTTGCTGATGTGTGTTTGTTAAAAAACAAATTTTTGTTAAACAAATTTTTTTTTTTGTTAAAAAATATTAACAAAACAAAAAACTGGTGATGATCAGCAACTATTGAGGGACCGTTGAGAATAGTTTTAGTCATTCTGCATTTTTCATTTCTGCTAGAGCGATGTACTTTTTTTTTTATTTGAGAGAGAGAGAGAGAGAGAGAGAGAGAGAGAGAGAGGTGTGTGTGTGTGTGGCCAGCTCAGCCCACCAGGGGGCGGGGCTGGCTGGC
>NW_004524652.1:6066048-6067513 GCF_000260255.1 Octodon degus
GTGGTGCTGGGGGATTGAACCGCGGTCCCTGATGCTTTGCCAAGCTTGTTCTAAGTAGGTGCCTTAGACCACTGAGCCATCTCTCCAGCCCCGCGATGTACTTTTGGATGAGAACAGTGTGAAAAATAACTTACTTTGCCAGTTGTATTTTCCTTTATACTTTCCCTTTTGGCAAATCACAAACATATCTTTAAGCTGTAGTTATTTAAATATTATTTCTACATTCTGAATTGGTAGAAATAATTTTTATGTTACAGAACTATCTCACCGGGGACTAGGGAGATGGCTCAGTAGAATACATGCTTCCCTGGTAAGTGCAAGGGTCTGAGTTCAATCCCTGGTTTTGCCAAAAAAAAAAAAAAAAAAAAAGAACTATCACCAAGCTAAAAAGTAGCAACTGAAGTCAAATAGTAAAAAGCTAAGTAAAAACAGACACTGCGGGCTGATTTAACATGACAGTTGGTAAAATGCTTTTTTTTTCTTAATGTATTTAGTATAGGGTCTTACTGCTCCGCTCAGGCTCATAGTGATCCTCCTGTCTTCAGCCTCCCCAGCGCTGGAATTACAGGCATGCAGGGCTGGTACAGCATGAGGTGCCAGGGATCGGTCCCTGCACTTGTCTAAACAGGCACTTAGTCCGCTGAGCTGTCTCACTGGCCCAGTGCTTATTTTTTTGGTTACTGGGAATTGAACCCAGGGCTGAAGCCTGGTAGGTCAGTGTTGTACCACTGAGCTCACCTTCCCTTACTGCTTAGTTTTGTTTTGACACAGTGTCTTGCTGTAGCCCAGGCTGGCCTCAGTTCACAGAGATCCTTTTGCCTCAGTTCTTTGTTTTTTTTTTTTTTTTTGAGACAGAGTCTCACTAAATTGCCTTTAACTTTGATCCTCCTGTCTCAGCTTCTCTAAGGGGGTTACAGGCCTGTGCAACCACAGCAGATAAAAGGTCTAATGTGTCTTTATTCTGTAGTAAAGTGCTCTACCACTCAGCTACATTCCCAGCCTTTGTATTTTCTTTCTTTTTTGTGGGATAGGGTGGGGTAGGATAGGGTGGGGTGGGGTGAGGGATGTAGCAGTGATTGAACTCAGGAACTTGGGTTTGCTAGGCAAGTGCTTGTACCTTTCAACTATATCTCCAGCCTTATTTTCTCTTTCTCTTTACTTTTTTTTTTTTTTTTTTTTGGTGGGGGGGGGGACCAGGAATCAAACTCTGGACCTTGTGTTTGTTAGGCAGGCGCTTATGCTGCTGAGCTATCTCTCTGGTCCCTTGCATTTTCTAAAAAAACTATCTATTAGTTGTCCTTTTGTTTTGTAGTGTTAGGGATTAAACCTAGGACCTTGGGCATGCTAAGCAGTTGTTCTAGCACTAAGATACACCCCAGCCCAAATACATGTTTGTCTTTCTTTCTTTCTTTCTTTCAAATTAATTAATTAATGTGTGTGTGTGTGTGTGTGTGTGTGTGTGTGT
>NW_004524652.1:6067613-6069433 GCF_000260255.1 Octodon degus
CATGTGGTGCTGGGGGATCGAACCGCGGTCCCTGTGCTTTGCTAAGCTTGTTCTAAGTAGGTGCTTTAGACCACTGAGCCATCTCACCAGCCCTCTTCTTTCTTTCTTTCTTTCTTTCTTTCTTTCTTTCTTTCTTTCTTTCTTTCTTTCTTTTTTTCTTTTTTTCAGTATTTTAGGGAAGGGTCTACAGGGTGTTCAGGGTGTCACTACTAGATTGGACTCTCCTGTTTAGTATTTTAATCTGCTGAGCTAATTGGCCAGCCCTCCAAATATTTGTTTTCAATCAGAGCTTGTTTACTCTCCATTTGTATAAAGTCTGACAAGCTTGGTTATTTGGCTCCTAATTTATGGTAGCTTAGAATAGCAAAGAGGCAGTCCTGTGAGAAGTGACCATTTCTGAAAAGCAGGTACATCCAAGATAGCAGAAGGGTAGTGGTCTAGGGCCTGTAGGTGAAGGGACAGATGGCTTTAAACTCAAGTCTTTTGAAGAAAATTATAAATAACTTTAAAAATTGTTCATTCTCAACCATGCCTCGTAGCCGTGCCTGTAATCCCAGTACTCAGGAGGCTGAGGCAGAAGGTTCACTGCTAGTTTGAGCCCACCCTCAGCTGTGTAGTGAGTTCAAGGCCAGACCCTGTCTCAAAAAAACAAAAAATAAAACAAATTATTCATTCTTAGCCTTCCTGAGGAGCTTAAAAATATATAAAATGAGGGCCAGGGAGATAGCTCAGTAGAATAAGCACTTGCCTGGCAAGCACAAGGTCCTGAGTTCAATCCCTGATACCACACACACACAAAAAAAAGAAATATATGTATATATATATATGCATATAGATATAGATATATAATGAATTAAGAAAGCATAAGTTAGGTAATTTATGAATGGGAATTTTAGAAAGCGTGAGAAGCCTGGTGTGGCAGTTTCTGCTTACTGAAGATTGGTCACACATTTTGTTTCCTGTGTCACTTAGTGGCTTCTCTGAGGTCCACTTCTAGGAAAAGGTTTTTTTTTTTTTTTTTTTGGTAGTACTAGAGATTGAACTCAGGACCTTGCACTTGCCCAGCAGATGCTTAAGGTGCTGAGCTATATCCCCAGCCGTAGGAAAAATTTCTTTTTTTTTTTTTTGTGGAACCGGGGTTTGAACTCAGGCCCTTGTGCTTGTCAGGGAGCCACCTCCCTGGCCCCTAGAAAAATTTCTTGAAAAATATAATGTGTGATTTGCCTGGAGAAACCTAAATGTGCTTTCCTCATGAAAATTACAGTCAGACTTGACCCTCCTTTAAGAGTGGCAGGTAAATTCACCAGATTGAAACTACATTGTTACCGCTGTGTAAATCCCTCTTGGAGGACATGCTAGGTTTTTTTTTTTTTTTTCCTTGAATTTTAATATTCTCTCTTCTTTATTTACTGTGTCTTCTTAAATTCCTTGTGAAAAAAAAAGCAGAATATAAATCAATGCATAGATGAAAACCTTTGAAGGAGCAGATTTTAAACCAGTTTTAGTGTTCAGTTTTATGCTTTGTGTATTGATAAAGCAAATCTGATATACTCAAGTTGTGAAGAGCAGTCTTTCCTGGGAAGGATCAGTTGTTTTACGTACTCAGTAGACTAAGGAAGTCCTGAATATTTGCTGTTCATGTGCTTGGCGCAGCTTTCATTCAGCGCCAGTGCTGGATAAGCATCAGTTTATCGCACCAGGTGAGGGGATCCTGGCAGCGAGACTGCCCGTCCGTGGGGTGGTGGAGACAGATTTGCCTGCACACGCTGCAGGGCTGTGCACGAGGGGCCTGAGCAGTCCCCTGGGGTGAGCCAGAGCAG
>NW_004524652.1:6069798-6081588 GCF_000260255.1 Octodon degus
CTCTTAGAGTGTTAGCTCATCCTCTTTCCCCCCAGCACTCTGCTGTCCCTGCAGAAGGTCTTTCTTTGGACTCCCAAGAAAACCAAGTACTGTCATGTTGCTGCCATTTCCCTTTTGTGGACAAACTTGTGATCTGATTTGCACAAATGAGGTACCAGTTAGAAGGATTAAATAGCAATGGTTTTATGCTCTCTGTGCAGTCATGAGCTGCTGAATTATTCAACACGGGTAGAGTGTAGAGACCATCTGAATGACTTATGTTTCCGCAGAAGTAGTCCTCACCTTAGTACAAACGGGGTGTCCTCTTTCTCAGGGAAGACCAGGCTGCCTGCCATCCAGGGGACAGTGGCAGTTCTAGCTTCTTTCATGCAAGAGCTACAGAACTGTGGGAAGACTGATTCAGAGCTCTGGAAAAACTGTGAGGTATCTCATCTTGTTTTATTTTGGGGATTTTAATATTTAGATGAACCTGCACTTAACTGTAAATTATTAGAAATTTATGTCCAGAAGAGCATGATATCAACTTATTGCTAGTCAGGCATATTAATTGGGGAATGATATTAAACAAATGTGAAGAAACTACTCATATGGAATTATCCCCATGAAAAAGCTAACTTTACTTTGAAATATTTTGAATGTTTTAATTCTGAATTTAGGTTTCTGTTTAGTCCTTTTTCACACTTAGCTGTGATACACGGCATTTTGTTGCTTTCAGGTCACTGTTTCTCTAGTACATAAATGATGATATAAAAATGCAATGGGGTTTGGGAGAGTATCTCAGTGTAGATCACTTGTCTAGTTTATGGAGGGCCCCAAGCTTGATCCCTAGGACTATTTAAAAAATTAATAGTGCTAGCACGATAGCTCAGCCGACTTAAGTGCCTGCTTAGGCAAGCACAGGGACCAGGTTCGATCCCCAGCACCACATACCGCACCAGCCCCGCCCCCGGTACGCTGAGGTGATGATTGAGACTGGGTGTGATGGCGCACCCCTGTAATCCCCGTGCTGGGAAGGCTGCAAACAGGAGGATCACTATGAGTCCGAGCTGCGTAGTGAGACCCTGTACCAAATACATTAAAAAAAAAAAAAAAGTTAAGCAATACTTAAACTTTTGGGGCCGGGGAGATAGCTCAGTAGAATAAGTGCTTCCCTGACAAGCTAAAAGGCCTGAGTTCAATCCCTGGTTCTGAAAAAACAAAAAACAAAAAACAAAAAACAAAAACTTAAACTTTATTTTATAGAATAGTACTCAAGGTGGACTTTCCCAGTTTTTCAAGATAAGCTAGCGTTGGTGATTCTTTTTTTTCCTGCAAAGCTTTATTTCACAGGGGCTCAGTCCTTCTTGGCAGCTGCCTTCCTCATGGTGGCCAGCACATTGCTCAGCTCCTCACACTTTCTCTTGGCACAGATGTGCGTCTCTGCCCTTTTCTTGATGTACTTGAGGGCGCGCTTGTCGTTGGAGACCTTGAGTAGCTCCATGGCGCGCCGCTTGCTTGCTCATAGGGGGCAAAGCCACAAACCTCCTGGATCATGTCCCTCACAAACTTGGTGTGTTTGGTGAGGCGTCTGTGATGGCGGCTGTGCCCCAGTTTGTTCACCTTTTTAGTCACCTTGTGGCCCTCGTTGAGGCCCACGGCCACGGGATAGCGGAGGGCCGTTGCTACTTAGTGGAGGACTGTGACTACTGTTTTTTGATGGTTGCTGTAGCAGAAGTGAGTTGGTGATTCTTTATACAAATATATATTTTAAACTCTTAACAGTAGATTCTGTCTTTTTGACACAGAGTCTTGTTGTGCAGTTCAGGCTGGCATTGAGCTCACTTTGTAGCCCAGGCTGGTCTTGAACTGGCAAGGATCCTCCTGCCTCAGCCTTAGTGCTGGGATCACAGGCTTGTGCCACCACACCCAGTGCTTTAAATGTTAATCATGGGGCTGGTGAGATGGCTCAGTGGTCTAAAGCACCTACTTAGAACAAGCTAAGCAAAAACACAGCGACCTGGGTTCAATCCCCAGCACCACATGCCAGCCAGCCCCGCCCCCTGGTGTGCTGAGCTGGCCACACACACACTAAATAAATAAAGAAATAAAATTTAAAAAAAAAAATAAATAAATGTTAATCATACTTTTAGAACCTAATATGTGTTTTTTAGAATATAGAAAAGGTAAAAATGACCTGATTGAAGAATTCAGTAGCATCTACTCCAAGTGTATATTCATGTATCATAATGACAGAAGTTCTAAAAATAACTATTACTACATACTTTTTTGGGGGGGAGGGCAGGGGCTCCCTACGTAGCTCAGACTGCTTGTGAACGCACTATGTAGCCCAGGCTGGCCTTGAACTCACAATCCTCCTGCCTCAGCTTCTGGAGTGCTGGGATCTCAGCAGCTGTGAGACTGTGCTGCCACACTGACCTATGATTGCTTACTTTTTTTTTTTTTTTTTTTGTGGACCCGGGGATTGAACTCAGAACCTTGCGTTTGCCTGACAAGCACTTATTCCACTGAGCCATCTCCCCGGCCCCTATGATTGCTTACTTTAAAAAATTAACTTTGCAGTTTTTGTACTTTCTGTGGTTTTCCTACATAACACTCCGTATATGAAAGACCTTTAAAATGCCATTGGTCATGAGGCAGCTAAAACTAGAAGGCTGCCAGGTATGGTGGTGCAGAACTGTAACGCCAGCCCTCGGGGGTGGCACAGAGGATTGCCGAGACTTTGAGGCCAGCCTGGGCTACATGGTGAGTTCAAGGCTACCCTGGACTATGTAGCAAGACCTTGTATCAAAAAGCAGACAAGACAAAAAAAAGCAGAGTTGGGGGCTGGGGGTAGGGTTGGGGTACAGTGCAGCTAGCATGCATGAGGCTGTGGGCTCAATCTTCCAACAAGGAGTTGAGAAAAAGGAATATTTGATTAAATATTTTCCTTAATGTGTTTATTCAGTAGCTTATAATGGCTTATAATGTCTGAATTAATTGCTTTCAGATATTAATATTGCTGTAAGATAGTTTGGGGCAATTTTTCTCTCTCTGGGTTTTTTTTTTTTTTTTTTTTTTTTTTTTACCAGGGATTGAACTCAGGCCCTTGCGCTTGCCAGGGAAGCGCTTATTCCACTGAGCCATCTCCCCGGCCCCTTAAATTTTTTTATTGGACCTTCTTCCAATTTTATTGGACCTTCCAATTTACACAAATTGTAGATTGTGTAAGAAAAAGGCATCTGTCCTTGTGTATATCAAATATATTTTTGTAATTGGTTTGGTTTATAAATTTTACATTATAATTGCTGTTTTAGAAAAGAGCATTTTTCGCTGCAAAAACTTTTCTGTGAAATTTTTTTATTTTATTAAAATAAATTTTTTTTTATGGTACCTAGCCATGTTATCTCTCCAGACTGTTTATTTTATTTTAAATCTTTATTTATTTGGTACGTGGCATGTGGTGCTGGGGATCGAACTCAGGTCCTTGTGCTTGCCAGGCAGGCACTTAGACCACCGAGCTATCTCCCCAGCCCCTTGTTTGTTTTTTTGATGCTGGGCCTTGCACCTACACTTTTTAACACTGAGCTCCTGCCCCAGCCCCAGCCATATCTTCCTTTTTTTTTTTTTTTTTTGCGGAACCGGGAATTGAACTCAGACCCTTGTGCTTGCCAGGGAAGCGCTTATTCCACTGAGCCATCTCCTCGGCACCCCCCCTTTTTTTTTTCTTTTTCTTTTTCTTTTATTCCCCCCCTTTTTTTTTTTGATATAGGGTTTCACTGTGCAGTTCAGACTGGCCTTGAACTCACCATGTAGCCCAGGCTGGCCTTGAACTTGTAGGGACCCTCCTGCCCAGCCTTGAAGTACTGGCTTCACAGTTGGCCGCTCTCACCTGAGCCCAGCCATACCTTGATCCAGATGCTGTGTCTTCTCCATTAATGACATGATTTTTCTGAAATACTTTTTTTTTTTTTTTTTTCGAAACCAGGGATTGAACTCAGGCCCTTGCACTTACCAGGCAAGCGCCTATTCCACTCAGCTATCTCCCTGGCCCCCCTGAAATACTTTTGATGAAAATCTGTAGTATCTAAGTTTGTTTTGGGTAATATGAAAACTGCAAAACATTATTTTTATAATCTAAAATGGACATAGGACTTTTCTTCACTGTGGGGGACTCTGCTGTGATACTGTGATTTGTGTCACTGGAATCCACCCACTGTAGTGTGAGGCACTCCCCCCCCCCGTGATGATTATGACTTTACAATTTTCAAAATGCAGTTTTTTTCTTTATTGAGATCACTATTTTACATGCACTATAGTTAATTTTTTTTTTTTTTAAATTTTATTTATTTGTGTGTGTGTGCGTGGCCAGCTCAGCCCACCAGGGGGCGGGGCTGGCTGGCATGTGGTGCTGGGGGATTGAACCACAGTCCCTGTGCTTTGCTAAGCTTGTTCTGAGTAGGTGCTTTAGACCACTGAGCCATCTCACCAGCCCAGCCCTAGTTAAATTTAAAAATCTAATCTTTCTAGACACCTATGAGGTGTTACAGTCCCATTTTATAAATTAGGAAACTGAGATGCAGAGAGATGTGATTTGTTTTTCTTGGACCACACAGGTTGCCAGTGGAGATCTGCAAGCTGGTCTTCCCATTCAGGCTGCTTGCATTAAGAGCTGGGCAGAGGGAAAAATCCTTAATTATGTGGCCGATTCCTTAAGATATGAAAAACGCAAATAGTATTAACCAGTTTAATTTGAAGGACAAGGAATTTAAGACAGATATAAAGTGCAGCTTCCAGTTCTTGCTTAATCAGAAATGATAGCAGATATCAAATCAATATACCATTTGAAATACAAGATTCAGGGCTGACCAAATAGCTCAGCAAATTAACGCACCTGCAAGCAGGCTGTGCCAGCCCCACCCCTGGGACGTGCTGAGAGAGTGAATGAGATTGGGCGTGGTGGGGCGAGCCTGCAATCCCAGCTCTTGAGAGGCTGTAAACAGGCAGATGAGTACAAGTTCAATCTAGCAGTGAGACACTAAGCACCCTGTAGACCCTTCCCTAAAATGCAAAAAAAAAAAAAAAAAAAAAGAAAGAAAAGAAAAGAAATACAAGATTTACAGGCCTGTGATCCTAGCTCTCTGAAAGCTGAGGCGGGAGGATCTCCATAAGTTCAAGGCCAGCCTGGGCTATGTAAGTGAGTTGAATGCCAGTCTGTACTGCATAGGGAGACCCTGTCTCAAAAAACAGAGGCTGAGGCAGGAGGATCACTGCAGGTTCAAGGGCAGCCTAGGCTACAATTTGAGTTCAAGCCCAGTTTGAACTGCATAGGGAAACCCTGTCTCAAAAAGACAACAAATATAAGACTAACTTGGACCTTCCACTTTACACAAATTGTAGATTAAGAAAAAGGCATCTGTCCTTATGTATGTTTATCAAATATATTTTTGTAATTGGTTTGGTTTATAAATTTTACATTATAAATGCTGTTTTAGAAAAGAGCATTTTTCACTGCAAAAACTTTTCTGTGAAACAGATTTCTCTTTTTTTTTAAAATAGATTTTCTCTAACTAAGATATTTTATAATTTAATAGGCCAGGTGGTTACAGTTGTTCAATTTGGTGGAAAAACAATGCCAAGAACAGATAATTGCCCAACAGGAACAGTTCCACAACCAAATTCAAGTAAGTTATCATTTATTATTGATTTTTAAAAAATATTTGTAAGATTTGTAAAAAACAAAAAACCCCAAAACAATTCAATTATCAATTTTGTAACTTAAAGAGAAGAGCTAATATTTAGAATAGTAACGTATTTTGAAACACAGTATTTTCATGACATTTATACAAATGTGATGTGTAATATATTTTTTCACCCCAGTCTGTACCTTTTTGTTCCCAGCGTATACAGGAGGAGATAAGAAATTTAATCAAATTACAGATCAATAATTCTTCAAGGGCTTCGTGTGATATAAATTCTTCCAGCAAACACGTGTCTTCAGAAAGTCAAATGGGTTTTTTTTCTGGAAACAGTGAAAGAAATGAATCTGTCACAAGTTATCCCGAGTCCAAGGAGCCCGAGATGCAGCTCGGAGGGGCCGCACTGCAGCCAGACTGCGCTGTGGATGGCAGCTCCGTGAGCAGCGGCTATGGCACTTTCTGCGTCTCGGAATTGAGCACCTCCAAGGCCAACAGCCCTGCAGCGCTCATGGACCTTCATGCAGGCCTTTCTAAGGGGCAGGACGCAGAGCCTGGGGGCCAGGCAGGCTCCCCTGAAGGTGGCCTGAGAAGCAGGGATTTTTATATACACGCTCCTGAAGAATTGTGTACAACCTTAAAGGATGATGTTAACACTTTTCCTGGTGAATTTGAACATAATTTTCTGGGTGAAAATAAGATTTCTGAAGTGTACAGTGGAAAAGCAAATAGGTAGGTAGACTTTCTCCATCATTTGAGGAGAGTTTTACTTATTACACTAAGAATCTAGCCAGGCGCGGTGGTGTCTAGTCCCTCTTGGGAGACTGAGGAAGGAGGATCATTGTAATTTCCAGACCAGCTTGTTCTACAAAGTGAGCTCTTAAGGCCAGCCTGAACTGCATCGTGAGACACTGTCTAAAAAAGAAAACAACAAATAGATAAATAATTAAAAACATTTAGAATCTAGTAGGACCAGTGGCATAGGGCCTGCCTGGCAAGTGCGAGGGCCTGAATTTAATTCCCAGTACAAAACAAAACAAAGAATCTAGTGAATTTATACTTGCACTAGAATAGAATGAGATGTATTAAAACCTGTATCATTTTTATCACTAATATCAAAGTCTTTTATATGTTGTATGTGGAAAATTGAAATAAAGCATGTTCTGTACTAAAAACACCTGACTTTCTTACCATTTGCAATTGTAAAACTGTTAAACTCTTAAGGTGGGAGATCTTGCCAGGAAAATGCCTTTTGTATTTTCTAATCCCTTGGTAAAAATTAGAGTATAGTTAGGACTATGTTACTAGTGAAATTTTGTCACATATGTTTATGTGATTTGGAATAAAATATTATAGGCAAGTATCCTTAGTCTTGTCCTTTCTATGCATGAACAATTTTTGTAAATTTAATGACATTTTAGTTGACTCAGGGAGTTTTCAATAAAGGCAACTGGCTGAATGTTTGCTAAACAATCTTGTAAAGTTTTGTGTACTTTACCCTAAATTTTTAGTTTTATATCTCTAAAAGTTGCCATCTAAAGTAAAGTATTTAGCTGTAGCAACACAAATCACATATACTTTTTAGTTTCTACCAATAAATGTGCTTTCACAGCACAGATTTGTACAGTACTTAGGGGGATCTGGGTGGTGGTTTCGTTTTATTCCATAGCTACAGACTATGTATATTAGATACTTTGAGATTTTTCTTTGCAGAGTCTCACATATATATTTAATCTTACCCAAAAGATCAAGAAGCGATCCCACATATACGAGACAAATGCTCTACCCCTGAGCTACATCCTTGGCCATTTATTTGGTTTTTGTCTTTTGTCATAGAGGCTCACTAAGTTGTCTAGGCAGGTCTAGAACTTGAGATCCTTCTGTCTCAGCCTCCAGTTAGCTGGAATTACAGGCGTGTGCCGCCGTGCTCTATTAGACTATGCATTGCTGATCGCTGTCTTTTTGTTTACTTTTTTTTTTTTTTTGGCGCAACTGGGGATTGAACTCAGGCCCTTGCACTTGCCAGGCAAGTGTTTATTCTACTGAGCCATCTCCCTGGTCCTACTTTGTCTTTGGTAATAAGATTCTGGTAGGGGCTGGGGAGATGGCTCAGTGGAATAAGCGCTTCCCTAGCAAGCGCAAGGGTCTGAGTTCAATCCCCGGTTCTGCCAAAAAAATAAAATAAAATAAAAAAGATTCTGGAAAAAAATTCAGGTGGGTTAATAAAAATTTACCATCTTACACTATTAAACAACTTGAAACATTTTTCATCAAGGCAGTGTCTCCTGAGTTACCTTTATGTGTGAATCACAGCACTTAAGAAAATAATTTTCTAAGCACTTGCCTGGCAAACACAAGGGCCTGAGTTCAATCCCCAGTTCTGCCAAAAAAAGAAAAAAGGAAAGTAATTTTGGTTATCTCTTTTTATGTAGCAAATCTATAACAACGTGGGCACAAAAACTGAAGCAGAACCAACCAAAGAGAGCACATGCAGAAGGTGGAAGTTCATGTTCTCAGCCAGTGAATGAGCAGAGCAGGAAACGTACAGAGAAAGTAGGTGATAAATCGCTTTGCTTGCTTTAGCTGCTGAAGGTTGTAGGGTTTATGTGCTGTGTACTCATTGGCAAAACTTGCTTCCCTTCCATTTGTATTGTTAGTTTGTTCACTTGTAGGCCTTTCTTTTGGTGTCTCAAAGAAGGGACCATAAATATTGGTTCTTTAGTAGGCTGGAAATCAGAGCTAGTACAACACACTACAGAAGGAATCATTTGTGAAAGTCCTGTTTCTCTTTGTACGCTAAGTTTACTGTTAGCCAGAGAGCAATTCACATAGCTGTTCTTAAGAAAACCTTCCGAGCTAGGAGTGTAGCTCAGTTACAGCACTTTTCTAGCATGTGTGAAGCCCCGGGGTTTGAGCCTCAGTAACACAGAAACAAACAAACTAGCAGAAAACAGAGGGAAGACCCCTTTATATAATTTGTATTAAGTTGTAAGAAGTAGCACTTCGTTTGTGTGTGTGTGTGTGTGTGTGTGTGTGTGAGAGAGAGAGAGTGTGTGTGTGTGTGCGCGCGCGCGTGTGTGTGTGTGTGTGTGTGTGCGTGTGTGTGTGTGCTGGGGGTTGAATCTAGGGACTGGCACATGCTAAGCTTGGGTTCCACCACTGAGCTGTACCCTTTTTCCACTTTGGGCTTGTGGTTGTGTACTTGTGCTTTTTTTTTTTTCCATTTATGTATTTGGTACAGGATCTCACTATGCAGCTCAGACTCATACTGATCCTCCTATTTTCAGCTTTCCCGTGCTGGGATTACAGGCGTGTGCCACCACACCCAGGGGCAGTTGCCAGCTCAGCACACCCCAGGGACGGGGCTGGCACAGCATGCAAGATCAGGAATTGAACCCTGGTCCCTGTGCTTACCAGAGCAGGTGCTTTGGTTGTGTACTTGTGGAGGTGGTTGGTGGCTTTGTTGTCTCCTTTAACAGTATAAAATGTTGTTTCTTTTTTCTTTTGGCGGAACTGAGGCTTGAACTCAGACCTTGTGCTTGCCAGCGACGCACTTATTCTACTGAGCCACCTGGTTGGCCCTCTAAAATGTTTCAGTGCCAGGGATTGAACCCACACTAGGCAGGTGATTGTAACTCAGTCTCCATTGGTCTCCAAACCCTACTGCACATGCGAGTCACCTGAAGAGAACTGCAGTCGCCCTCCCAAGGGCCGGTCCCAGGTGCTCTGGCTGCTCGCTGGGGGCCTGCTCTGGCGTCTGAGCCCTGCATTCCCTTGGTGATCTGCTGTGCAGCATGGTCTGTGAATGGCCGGTCGGGCCCTGCAGTCCTCCATGGCTGAGTGGAGAATCTGAGAGCTGTGCCTTCTGCTGCCCAGCTGAGAAGTGCCTTCTGGTGGCATCTTCCACCTCTGGCAGTCAGCAAGTGGAGGCCTGGGAGAAGGTGGCGGTGCCTTAGAGTCTTTCCTGTTCGGTGGTCATTCTCTCCTCAAATTTAATGAGTCCTTTATTTATTTAAAAATTTTTATTTATTTATTTGTTTATTTATTTATTTATTTTGTGCGTGGCCAGCTCAGCCCACCAGGGGGCGGGGCTGGCTGGCATGTGGTGCTGGGGGATTGAACTGCAGTCCCTGTGCTTTGCTAAGCTTGTTCTAAGTAGGTGCTTTAGACCACTGAGCCATCTCACCAGCCCATGTGTCCTTTATTTTGAATTTTTGAATTTTTTTGGGGGTGAGTGGTACATTAGTATGAACTCATTCAGAGAAATCAAATTTCTTTGGTTTCTTTTTTTAATTTCTTTGTTTTATATTGTTTTTTAAGATAGGGTAGACTTGAACTCACTGGGTAACCCAGGGCAATCTTGAACCCATGATGACCCTCCTGCCTCCTCCTGCCTCAGCCTTCTCTGAGTGCTTGAGTTACAGGCATGTGACACCATGGCCAGCTGCAAGTTTCTTTGATATTTCTTTTATTTTTTTAATTTACATGTTATCAAATGCTTGGAGTACATGACTAAATCATGCAGAGTAGCCACATTAAGGAACATATGCATAATGCATCTTAGCTCTTTTCACAGGCTGCTTTGGTATTTCTGAACCTTGAGTGAACTGGCTGGGGTGCTGCTGGGTGGTGAGGCAGCACCTCCATACCTGAGATGCATTTCTTACCTGTGGCTCCCTCTTTTATCTCATCACCATCGTTTCTGGTCTCACTGTTTGTTTTTTGTTATTTATTTATTTTGTGCACAGTCTTACTACGCAGCTCAGACTCATAGTGATTCTCCTGGCTCAGCTTCCTCAGTGCTGGGATTACAGGTGTGTGCCACAACGCCTCTTTCAGGGCCTGGCACAGGGGGCCTGGCACAGCATGTGGTACCGGGGATTGAACCCGGGTCCTTGTGTTGCAAGGCAGGTGCTTAGACCAGTGAGCTATCTCCCCAGCCCACCTTTGTCTTTTCATTCTTTTTTTTTTTTTTTAATTTATTTATTGTGTGTGTGTGTGTGTGTGTGTGTGTGTGTGTGTGTGTGGCCAGCTCAGCCCACCAGGGGGCGCAGCTGGCTGGCATGTGGTGCTGGGGGATCGAACCGTGGTCCCTGTTCCTTGCCAAGCTTGTTCCAAGTAGGTGCCCTAGACCACTGAGCCATCTCTTCAGCCCCCCACCTTTGTCTTTTAAGCATGGACACATATTTGCACAAGTAGGAGTTAGAAAGAAACGAAAGAATTTCTCTCGATAAAGAGGCTGAGTGTTGGGGCTGGGGAGATGGCTCAGTAGGATAAGCGGTTGACTGGCAAACACAAGGATCTGAGTTCAATCCCCGGTTCCGCAAAAAAAAAAAAAAAAAAAAAGAGGCTGAGTGTTATCTTGTGAGGCAGGGGACTCACCTCCGCTGTGGCCCATAAAATGTTGCCCCCTTAGTTACTCCTGCTTTTGTGGTGGCTGCATGGATGGTTGTAAACAAATACAATTTAGAAACATTTAACAGGATGAAAGGTTTGTTTTAATGCTGAGGATTGAACCCACACTAGGCAAGTACTCTGGTTCTGAGCTACCCCTTCCCTAGCATCTTGTTAAATTGCCTGGCTTTAAACATGAGATATTCTTACCTCAGTCTCCCAGGTATCTGGGATTACAGATATGCACCTTATGCCAAGCAGGCATAAAAAAATTCAGTGATAGAGAAGAGATTATATCAAAATTGTTTTCAGAATCATTAATAATGAGAATTTCTAGTCTTTTTCTGGGACTAACAGCCAGTGGTGTGTGTATAACATGTAATCTGTTATTTAAGATTCATATTATTGCTTCAACAAAGCAGTCAAGCTCGGGTTGCTGTGGTTCGATCCCCACAACTCAAGCCAGCCAAACCTGCCCTGAAGGTATTCGGAGCAAAAAAAAAAAAAAGGATTCATATTATTGATTGATGGTTTTCAGAGCTAATTTGATTTATTGTATTTGTAATAGTAATAATGAATAGTAATAATGTAATAGTAATCATAATGAATGTAATAGTAATAATGAAGTTTGCAATGCTATTTTTTTTTTTTTTTTTCGGAACCAGGATTGAACTCAGCCCCTTTTGCCTGCCAGGGAAGCGCTTATTCCACTGAGCCATCTCCC
>NW_004524652.1:6081688-6089162 GCF_000260255.1 Octodon degus
TGGAACCAGGGTAAGACTTTTTTTTTTTTTTTAAACAGAGTAAGGTTCTTTTTGTTGTACTGGCATTTGTTTTTATTTTTATTTTATTTTATTTTATTTTATTTTTGTGGAACCGGGGATTGAACTCAGACCCTTGCGCTTGCCAGGGAAGCGCTTATTCCACTGAGCCATCTCCTGGGCCCCTCTTTATTTTTTTGAGACAGGGTCTCACTATGCAGTTCAAGCTGGCCTTGTGTTCACTTTGTAGCCTAGGCTGGTCTTAAACTCCCAGTGATCCTCTTGCCTCAGCCTCCCAAGTGCTGGGATTGTGCGCCACCATGTCTGTCAGGCTTGGAACATTAATTTTATACTAAGTGACTTTCTTTTTGGGGAACCTAGGGACTTAGAACTGAGCTACATTTCAGTTCCTTTTTAATTGTTTTTAAATTTTTAGACAGCATTGCTAAGTTTTTTTTTTTTTTTTTAAACTGTAACATTCAATTTATTATTTCTTTCTCAAGAGAGTTTTCTTCAGTCCATTCAGACCCAGCTCCCCTTGCATGGGCTTTGGTGGAGGTCGTGGGGCACTACCCGCAGCTCTAAATCGGGGTGGAGGAGTTCGGTCCTTGCGGGTTTCACGAGATCGATTTATGACCACTTTGCTGTAAATGGCACAACTCATACAATAATGCAGCTTCACATACAGCTTGGGAAGCATATAACCATCGAAGACATTTGCTTTGGAGATGTCCCTGATGGTGGCAGCCTTCACTGTCTTCCAAATGATAAGCTTCTTAATGGCCTTATCCTTGGGTACTCACCGGGTGCAGTTCGTGCAGTGAGTAGGCTGCACATGACCGCAGCCCTCTTTGGCGTGACCGTTGTTCCTTCTTTTCTTCGTCACCTTAGAAGGGAGGACCGGAAAGAGCAGTATTGCTAAGTTGCGCAGGCTGAGCCCAAAATGTGCAGTTCTCCTGCTCAGACTCCCTGAGTGCTGGGCTTGTAGGTGTGTACACCGCGCCTGGCCCAAGTGATTTTAATTCCAAGTACCTCAGATTTGTTTTGGAAGTAGACAAATACATTTTAGTTCTGAACTTATTAGGTAATACTTGCCCTCAGTTTTTTCCTTGTAACTCCACAGAGATCCAAAATAAATTATCAGTGGTAGAGGAAAAGGAAATTTGGGGCTGGGGAGACAGCTCAGTGGTGTAAGTGCCCACCTAGCAAGCTCACGGTCCCGAGTTCAAGCTCCCAGTACCGCAATAAATAAGTAAGTAAATAAATAAATAAATAAAAGGAAATTTTAGCTGCGTGTGGTAGTGCACACACCTGTAGTCCTAGCTACTCCAGAGCCTGAGGTTAGCAGGATCAGAATTTGAGACTGGTCTTGGCAGTTTACTGAGACCCTGTCTCAGAATGGATAGGGCTGACCCTGTAGCTCCGTTGTAGGGCCCTTGCCTAGCATGTTTGAGGCCCTGCTTCCATCCCCAATACTGCAAAAGAAAGAAAAGGGGAAAAAAGAAAAAGAAAACCTTGCCTTCTGTGTTAACCTATCACTTGTGCTCCTGTGACCAGGCGGAAACCAGGCTGCAGCACTCCCGGGCCCCAGGGTGACGCCTGGTTCTCCTGTCTGTGCCTGTAGCACGTGCCTTCCGTCCACATGATTTTCAGCTGTCCACTGATTGTTTTCTTTCTTGAATTATAGTCTGATATTGCTGCTGCTGGACGTCCTTGCGCTTTTTACCTCTGTAAGCCAGATGAAGATCCAAATTCTTGGCTGTCTGATTCAGAAACAGGTATGGAATTTAAGTTTTTGTTATTGATGTTGTTTAGTGATGCAGGGCCTCACAGTGTAGTTCAGACTGGCCTCAGAGTCACACTGATTCTCCTGCCCTGGTCTTCTGAGTGCTTGGATTACAGGTGTGCACTTCCACACCCAGCTTTAACTTTTTTTTTTGTGTGGAACTGGGGATTGAACTCAGGCCCTTGCGCTTGCCAGGGAAGCGCTTATTCCACTGAGCCATCTCCCCGGCCCATAGCTTAAAGTCTTAAGGAGGTTCATTTTAAATTTTTTTTTTTTTAATTTATTTGAGAGAGAGAGAGAGAGAGAGAGAGAGGTGTGTGTGTGTGTGTGTGTGTGTGGCCAGCTCAGCCCACCAGGGGGCGGGGCTGGCTGGCATGTGGTGCTGGGGGATTGAACCGCGGTCCCTGATGCTTTGCCAAGCTTGTTTTTTAAGTAGGTGCTTTAGACCACTGAGCCATCTCTCCCGCCCCGAGGAGGTTCATTTTAATTAGTTTTTTTTCCTAGCAATTTGGCTGCATATCTCACTGTGGGATGAAGAGTGCACCCAGCTCAGCAGTGTGGGCCCTGTGACTGGCCCACGGGTTGTGCTGTTCCTCCGGGGACTGCATCTTTCTTTTTACCTTGACCCACATTACCAGCTCTGTGAAGACGGAGGGTGGAGGTGCAGTTGCAGCCTTTTTCAGTTGCGCCAATGAGCTGATGAGCGCAGCTCTTGCTGTGCTCTGTGGGGCGCTCTCCCAGTCTCACTGGGCTTATATCCTGCCCCCTTGTTTTGGTCTCCCTGTGCACCTCACACCAAGTTCATCTGCGTGGATTCACTTTGGCCTGCGAACAGTTCCAGCAGCCAGCTACTTCTCCCACCTCCACTGCCGACACCCTGGTGGGGCGCCTCCTGCTTGCTGCGGGCTCTAGACTAGCCTCACTGTATTCACCGCATGACAGCCAGTACCTTCACGGGCCTACAGCCCTGCAGGACAGTGCCTCCTGCCTGCTGTCCTCAGGCCCTGCTTCCAGCTTCCTTCTCTTGTTGGCAGGAAGGCTTCCTATTCTCCTGTTAGGCTTCTGCAGCGGCTGCCTTCTTGGCCTGCCATACCCGCATCAGGAGACTTCCTCATGTGGGCTCAGATGGCCATTTCCCTCTTTTTTTTTTTTTTTTTTTTTTTTTTTTTTTGCTGCCTTAAGGGCGAGTCTGGTAAGGCACGTGGAGGTGGCAGTCAAGCACTTATCCTACTGAGCCATCTCCCCGACCCCGGCCATTTCCCTCTTGATCGTTATGTCTAAACAGCCCTGGGAGTCACCCTGACCAGCCCTAGTGCTGCCCCTTGAAGTTTTCACCCTTGATATAACCTGCTGAATGTTCTGTGCAATTTACTTATTTATGTCTCCTGCCTCCCAGCCTGGCATAGTAGATGCTTAATAAATACTTCAATTTCTCTCTCTCTCTTTTTTTCACTGTATTAGAAATTGAACATAGGTCTTTTCCTTGAGATATATCCCCAGCTCTTCTTTTCGTTTTTTATTTTGAGATAGTCTCGCTAAGTGCTGGGATTACAGGCATGTACCACCATGCCTGGCTAGGAAAAGACATTTATAGGACTCAGTTTTTTCTCATAAAAATTCAGCTTGTTGGTCAGGCAAATAGCTCAGCAGATTAAAGAGCCTACAAGCAGGTGCAGGGGCCAGGGGTTCGATTCCCAGGCCTGCTGCCCTGGCCCTGCCCCTGGGGCATGCTGAGCTTTAGCAATTGAGACTGGGTGTGGTGGTTGTGTGTGTATAACCACAACCACCTTATGAAATGGGAGGTGCCTAGAATTCCAGCTCTTGGGAGGCTGTAAACAGGTCACGAGTCCAATCTCGTAGTGAGACCCTGAACACCCTGTAGACCGTTCCCTGAAACACACACACACACACACACACACACACACACACAATTTCAGCTTGCTGTAACCACAGCCAAAAACCAGTTCCTTCCTACTTTTAGTTTTTTTTGCGTGGAGGTAAGTTGTTGTTGTTGTTGTTATTATGGCGGAACTGGGGATTGAACTCAGGCCCTTGCACTTGCCGGGTAAGCTCTTATTCTACTGAGCTGTCCCCCTGGCTCCAAGGTAAGTTATTATAAAAAGCGTTTTGTTCTCTTTTCATTGCTTTCTACTCTACATATCTGTATACATTAGGACTGACTTACTGGAAGCTGGAGGAGAAAGACACGTATCACTCTTTGCCTGGAACTTTGGAGAAATCACCTGTACCGTTGTCCTCTGCAGCTAGGTTCCCAAGTCAGGTAATTTAGGATACTGCATGGGTGTAAGCTATGGTTGTAAATGAGTACTCCATCATGTGGCAGTGTTTTCCAACTTCTGACATAGTGTGGAAAGCATGGGCTTTAGGGTCATACATACTTGATTATATTTTATTTATTTATTTTGTGGTACCAGGGATTGAACTCAGGACCTTGCGCTTGCCAGGCAGGTGCTTATTCTACTGAGCTATCTTGCTGGCCCAACTGGACATTTAAAATTCCATTTTAAAGTAAGTTTTCTAAAATTTCACAGTAAAAAACAGCAAAATTTAAAATCAAGTACGAGGACTGGGGAGATAGCTCAGTAAAATAAATGCTTGCCTGGCAAGCGTGAGGGCCTGTGTTCAATCCCCAGTTCTGCCAAAAAAAAAAAAAAAAGTCCAGTTGGTGTTTTGTGAAATTAAATGAAGGTTTTTGTACATACTGTTTAGTCCTTGGCTAGTAACTACTTTCTCCTAGGCCTGATCTTGGTTTTCTTTTTTTTTGTGGAATCGGGGATTGAACTCAGGCCCTTGTGCTTGCCAGGGAAGCGCTTATTCTACTGAGCTGTCTCCTTGACCCCTGATGTTGGTTTTCTATCCTGCTGCACCTTCTGCTGATCCCTTTGTATTATAATTATGCACAATTTAATTTGTTGTATATTCTTTGAATAAGAAATGTGCATGTTTTGTGTGAAATTGTTCTGTATGTGCACATTGAGGGACATGTTTCACTTCTGTAGTTTGATTAGGCAGACTAGCCCATCAGAGAGTAGATGGGAAGAGTGACATAAGTGAAGTAATCAAAGGGAATGCAGATGTAAAAATCAGTCATTGGTGTCGATTATAGATGGAGCCTTAGGAGCCCCAGGTCTTTGCAGACATCTGAGTTCCAGAGAGTGACAGGAACCGCCAGCCCCAGCTTCAGGAAGGAAAGGGAGAGACTGATAAAGCAGCAGTGAAGCTGGGGGAGGTGAGGCGGCGTGAGATACAAAACTCAATACTTTGTACTTCTAGGGCTTACCAGGTTACTGTGTCTCGAGTATCAGTAAATTAATACTATTAATTAGATCTAAGATATTATCAATTCTATGACCTCCCATTTCATATTCTTCCAAGAATTTTAGCAGTTAGACCAGTACAATGCTTTCTTACCTTCTCAAATTTATATTTTGTTGTTACGGGAAAAGGCTTTCAACTTGCTATGGGAAAATGTAAGTGAAATAAAATTGGTTAAAACGTCTTCAACATTTTTATACTTTTCTTTGCAACTCAGTGTTGGTTTCTTCATTTTCTTACATATTTTCTTTCAGGTCACCAAGAGTATTAGTGATTCAGCATTTCTTTGGGGGGAAAAAAAAAACTATGTAAGGTTTTGTTGCTGAGTTTTTATCTGGCTTAATAATTCTGTAGAGCTAGGGACTGGGGAGATGGCTCAGTAGGATAAGCGCTTGACTGGCAAACACAAGGATCTCAGTTCCATCCCCGATTCCACCAAAAAAAAAACTGTAGAGCTAGCTGAGCCATCTCCCCGGCCCAAGCTAGCTTATTTTTGACTAGAGGATGGAACATGTTGCTAAGTGTGGGCACTTAGCCCTTCCTTTAAATATTGTTCTCAGAAATTCCATTGTATCTAGGATTTTTTTTTTAACTGCTAGCACTTATGTGAACAGTTTTTTTTTTTTTTTTGGTCTTGGTATTTGCTTCTTTTTCTTATTCTTTTTTTGGGGGGGTATGGGGATTGAACTCAGAACCTTGCGTTTGCCAGGCAGATGCTTATACTGCTGAGCTATCTCCCCAGCCCTTGCTATTTGCTTTTGAGCAGCCAGTGACAATTATGTCACAACGGTTACTTGGCTAAAAGCAGTTGTAAGATGCCATTAATTACAAGAGTGAACTTTACTTCAGAGCTATTAGAATACGTAAAGAAAAGGACATCATGAAACAGTGAAGTGCAGTACCGTATCACGAGCTGCACCTACAAGCTGCAGCCACTAGGCGGGCTCCTCTGTGGATATCCTTAGCCGTGGTACTTCGTGTCACAGGCTTGCAAAGGTCTTTAGGTTGTTAGTGTCAGAAAACGGAATTCACTAACAGGATTATGGGAAGTGTGGTGTATTTTAAGGGTTTAGTTTTAATTAATCTTTGATTCATATACAATTATAATTGTTCTGTTCACAAGCTAAAGAGTTTATCAGAAAGTGTTAAATCATAGTCAGATAGGTGCTGTTGCACATGCCTAGTATCTCAGATACTTGGTGGATGAGGAGGGGGTATTGCTTGAGCCCTGAAGTTCAAAGCCAGCCTGGGCAATAAAAATCTGCAGTCCTTGAGGTATAAAATGGGACTATACTTAAAGTTACATGATGAGCTGGGCATGGTGACACACGTGTATAATTCTAGCACTTGGGAGGCTGAGGAAGGAGGATTGCCACAAGTTCAAAGCCAGCATGGGCTACCTAGTGAGTTCAGGGGCAACCTGAACTATGCAGCAAGACTCTATCTCAAAAATAAACGCTATATGATAACTAGTCTTTCAGTATATCTCTTATTAAATCTATGATCTCATTGGAGACTATGCCTAGAGTTTAAATTTGAGGCCCAGTGTCAGCAAACTCTAGTGGGTACCCTTTGAAATAAAGCCTGCAGTTTCACTAGTTGGATCTTAGACTCTTTGTGACATTTTTGTTATAGTAAGGTCCTGACTTCTAGCTTTAGAAATTGGAACTAAGGGGCCAGGGAGATGGCTCAGTGGAATAAGCGTTTCCCTGGCAAGCACAAGGGCCTGAGTTCAATCCCCGGTTCTGCCAAAAAAAAAAAAAAAGAAAGAAATTGGAGTTAAATCTTGGTTTTTGTTTTGTTTTGTATTTGGTACAGGGTCTACAGGGTGTTTAAGGTCTCACTATATAGATCAGACTTATAGTGATCCTCTTGTTTTCAGCCTCCCAAGTGCTGGAATTATGGGTGTGCGCACCACACTACGTTCAGTCGCTGTCTCAGCGCACCCCAGGGGCAGGGCTGGCACGGCAGGCTGGGGTGAACCCTGCTGCTGCGCTTTGTCCAAGCAGGCGCTTTAGTCCGTTGAGCTATATGCCCAGCCCATTTAAATCCTGTTTTACTAATTAATAAAAGAGTTTATTTTCACTGAGTAGCTAACACTTTTTTTTTTTTTTTTTTTTTAAAGATAGGGTCTCATTATATAGTTTAGAGTAAGCTTGAGCTCTCTAGAGCCCAGGCCGGCCATGAACTTGCAGTGATCTTTCTGCCTCAGACTCCCAAGTGCCAGAATTATAGGTGTATACCACCATCCAGTGATACGAATTTTTTTCATATGTTGTCAGTAGGAAATGGCTTCTCTCTCAAGTTGTTATTAGTCTGACAGTGTACATTTTTTTTTAATTTTTATTTATTTAT
>NW_004524652.1:6089262-6094123 GCF_000260255.1 Octodon degus
GGCATGTGGTGCTGGGGGATTGAACCGCGGTCCCTGATGCTTTTGCCAAGCTTGTTCTAAGTAGGTGCTTTAGACCACTGAGCCATCTCTCCAGCCCGACAGTGTACATTTTCAACTTATTGAAAATCTTTAAAAAAATTTTTATAGTGCTGATCTTGGTATCAGTACATTTTCTCATCAGTCCTACTAGCCTCTAAACAATTTTATTTATCTTTAAGTCTAATACCAGTCATGAGATGACGCTACCAACCCTGGAGGATATTTATCATTTTTTACAAAAGGGAAAACAAGCAGTTATCTGAGAAGACTCTCACTTCTGCTTCCAACCCAAATCATCCACCAGAGGTGAAGTTTCCCAGTGCAAATGACTCGAACTTTGGCTGTAAGCTTTTTTTCCTCTGAGAGAACTGAAGCCTTCTCATTTAAGTGGAACAGAAGACACTGGGAGCTGATGGAGGACTTAAGGCTGTCTGTCTTATTTCTAGGTACTGACTCTGGATCCAGCCTTGCACAGGAAGCCAAGTCAGCGGACTTCAGGGACTCAGCCACATGGCTTTCTGAATGCTCTCGATGACAGAATATCCTTCTCACCAGACTCTGTCCTGGAACCAAGTATGTCGAGTCACTCTGACGTCGACTCCTTTTCACAAGCAAGTAATGTCACTTCTCAATTGTCCGGGTTCCCAAAATATCCTTCAAATACAAAAGCTTCACCAATAGACTCTTGGAAGAACTGTGCATTCCCAAATGAAAGTAGGAGCAATTCCCCATTTACTTCAGTATATACTTTCACTAGCAACGACGTCTCAGTCAACATCGTAAGTGAAGAAAACATTGTCGCAGCAGCTTCCGCCTCGGTCAGTCAGTCCCAGCTTCCAGGTACAGCCAACAGTGTCCCAGAATGCATTTCACTGACTTCTCTGGAAGATCCTGTGATATTGTCTAAGTATGTATTTTAGTGATTGGCTTGTAATGTTAATAGATTTTCTGTGATACCTGAATGAATAATGAAAATGATTTTTATTGAATGTAATATAAAATCTTAAAGGCATGTAGCATTGTTAAGACAGAGCATCTAAAAACTTAATTTATCTATATCTTTTTTTCTTTATTGTCAATTATTTTTTGTGTTGGGGAGCTGGGGATTAAGAACCCTTGGGCTGGGCTGGTGAGATGGCTCAGTGGTCTAAAGCACCTACCTAGAACAAGCTTAGCAAAAAAAGCACAGGGACCGCGGTTCAATCCCCCAGCACCACATGCCGGCCAGCCCCGCCCCCTGGTGGGCTGAGCTGGCCACACACACACACACACACACACACACACACACACACACACAAATAAATAAATAAATAAATTAAAAAAAAAAAGAACCCTTGGGCTTCATGCATGCTGGACCACTGAGCTACATCCCCAGCTCTGGTGCAGTGAAGACGAGGTGCTGACAGAGGCGCCCTTAGGTGGTGTTAGAGCCTTGTGGTGCATAGAAATCGCTGTAGCATCAGCTCTACTTGCTGGGGTGCACAGCTTGAGCAGCCTGAACCTTTCCTGGAAGAATGACTGTGCTCCTGGCTTCTTACAGGTGGAAAGGGAGGATGAGCTTTCCTAAGGGTGTCTTTTGCTCTCACCAACAGGATTAGGCAGAACCTGAAGGAAAAGCATGCTCGACACATAGCAGATCTCCGTGCATATTATGAATCTGAAATAAATAGTTTGAAACAGAAGCTGGAAGTGAAAGAAACTTCTGCAGTTGAAGAGTTGAAGAAAACCAATCAAATTCTTATGGATAGGTAAAATAACTGTGATGTTAGTGTTTCTGCAACTTGAGCATACTACTTCCACAGAAATATATGTTAGGATTGGAAACGCTTTCAAAGCATGGATTTTGGATTAGAATTTTAGCAGAGAGACATTTGCAATGTAATGTGTGTGTGCATGCGCACATGTGGATGCTCCGTACTGGGGACAGGACCTAGGGCATTGCACGTGCTAGCCACGCTGCTACCTTGCGTGTGCTACTAAGCAACATTTCCAGCCCATTTTGAAATTTGTTAGTTTTAAGCAGAGTCTTTTCTTGCTCAGGTGTTTAGACTCTTTTTGAGCTTGTAAAACTGCCTCCTGAGTAGCTGGCATTGTAGAGCATGTGCCACTGTGCCTGGGCCTTAAGTATTTTTAAAGCTCTGAACCAACCTCCTGTAATACATGAATAACTGACATGAAGTCATGGGCTTACTAGAGGCAAAGAAAGGAAACAAGCGGACTCTATGTGTGGAATCTTCCCATATCACTTATGAGAAGATTAATACTACTGAGCCCCAGGGGCCATGGAGACGGCTCAGTGGAATAAGCGCCTCTCTGGCAAGCTCAAGGACCTGAGTTCAATCCCTGGTTCCGCCAAACAAAACAAAACAAAAACAAAACAAACTACTGAGCCCCTATAAGTTAGCCAGCTATGGTGGGATGTGCTTATAAATCCTAGCTCTCTGCGAGGCTGAAGGAGGAAGATTACAAGTTCAAGCCCAGTCTGGGCAATTTAGAAACTTAGTGAGACTGTTTCAAAAGAAATAAAGCCAGTGTGGTGGCACACGCTTGTCATCCCAGTACTTGAGAAGCTGAGGCTAGAGGATTGTTGTGAGTTCAAGGCCAGCCTATATGGGATACAGAGAGAGATCCTATCTATAAATAAATAAATAAATAAATAAATAAACCCATGACAACAGGTACTTCCTGGTGGAAACAGATGAGATGCTGCCCAGGGTGGCTTTTTGATGTTGAAGATAGGATCCCGGTGAAGCTGCCCAGGGAGCAACAGCCAATTAGAACATCTTGCTGTGCAGGTAGAGCTACTGCACACTCAGCGATTACCTGCGGGCAGGGCAGGCACAAAGGCAAGGCTTCAGGTCAGTTGCTGTGCTGCAGCAGCTGACAACAGTGCAGTTGCGAACGTGCAGTCCCACGCAGGTAAATGCTTTATTTTCTCCTACTTGCCAAAAGGATTTGATCCGACTTATAGGAGAAAACTGCGTTACAGAAGGCAGCAGAAATGAGAAGTTGCAGTCATTTAAAACTACACAAACAATTCCAAAACCAATGTTATCAGTGTATACACCCATTGTTTTTCTTTTTCCCTTGAAACTTAAAATTGCAGATTGAAAATTCCATTGGTACTGCAAATGGGCCATGAATGCTCATGTTGCAGGCCAGCTGTGATCACAGGTCATTATAGCTGCACAGTTGCAACTCTGGGGACAGTGATCTCTGGCATAGCAGAATTGATGTGGTAATAAAAATGGTTAAATCCAGTTAGTCCACTCACTTACGCTTGACTAATTAACTGACCTTTCCAGAAGAGTCTTACCAGGCTGAGCACATAGCTCAGTGGTAGAATGGTTGCCTAGTGTGTGTGAGGCTCTGGGTTTGATCATCAGCACTGGAGACAAAGCAGAACAAAACAAAACAAATGGATCTTACCAGGATTGCACGTCTGAGGCTAGGAGGCTTAGTAGTTAGGAGCAGGCATGCTGAACCTGGCTCAAAATCCAGGGGAAGCAGCTGAGAGTGCTCAGTGGCAGAGCTTGTGCTGTGGGTTCAGTCCCAGCCCTGCAAAATCTGACAGATGACCCCAGTGAGAATGCAGTGCTCACCCACCAAGCGGCTGGAAACTTGGCCACTCTTGGTTTCTTCATTTCTAAAATGGGACTGACAGTAACTCTAATTTAATTGAAAATATTCTGAGGATAAATATAAAAGCATTTAATGCCTGTGAGATAGCTCGTGGACTAAGTGCCTGCTGAGGCAAGCTCATACATCGGGGTTCCATCCCTGGCACCTCTTGCAGTGCCAGCCCCACCCCCCAGGCTTACTGAACTGGCTACCAGGTCAGGATGTGGTGGCACACACCTATGATCTCAGTGTTAAGGAGGCTGAAAATAGGATCACTGCAAGTCCAAGCTGCGTAGTGAGACTCTATACCAAATACATTAAAAAAGTTGTTTAATGTAGACCTGTTACATAATGAATGCTAGCTAAATAATATTTTTATAGGGGCCAGGGATATAGCTCATTGGCCCAGCACCTCCCTGGCAAACACAAGGTCCTGAGTTCAATTCCTGATACCAAAAAAATGTGTGTGTGTGGTTTTTTGTTGTGTATTTTTTTTAATGTTTTTATTCATACTACATCATTAAACACTGAGTCAAAATAATAGCTAAATTCTCTGTGTCTTGTTATTTTGAGGCTGTCTGATAATTTTAAGAAAGTTTTTATAAGAATATTCTTTTCTTTTCTTTTTTTTTTTTTTGCGGAACCAGGGATTGAACTCAGGCCCTTGCGCTTGCCAGGGAAGCGCTTATTCTACTGAGCCATCTCCCTAGCCCCTAAGAATAGTTATTCTTGACTATTCATGACTGGGCATGGTGGTGCATGTCTGTAATTGCAGCACTTGGGAGGCTGAAGTGGGAGGATTGTTGTGAATTTGAGACCAGCCTGGGCTACAAAGTGAGCTCAAGGCCAGCCTGAGTTGCATAGGGAGACCTTGTTTAAAAAAAAAAAAAAAAAAATGCATTCATGCCAAGTTTGATAATAAGTAAATCTCCCTAATGTAACCGCTAGTCTCAACATTACAGGTTGATTTTTTTTTTTTACATCCTTCCAGCAATTATAATATATACAAATATATAAGTAAGATCATGTTATTTTGTGTGGGTTTATCTTGCTTTTTTAATTTTATTTTAGGGCCTGGTGAGATGGCTCAGTGGTCTAAAGCACCTACTTAGAACACACACACAAATAAAAATTAAATTATTTTATTTATTTAAATTTTTATTTATTTGTGTGTGTGTGTGTGTGTGTGTGTGGCCAGCTC
>NW_004524652.1:6094818-6100458 GCF_000260255.1 Octodon degus
TGTATAGTTCAGTGACTTAAGTATAATTCTCATTGTTGTACAGCCATCACTCCTCCTGTGTCCAAAATTACTTTCATTTTGCAAAACTGAAATTTTCTACTTGTTGAACATAATTTCCTTTTAGCCTTTTCCCCAGCCCCTGGCAACCCACTGTTATACTTTTTGTCACTGTAATTTTTATTACTATTATTTTTTGAGATGTGGTTTCTCTTTGTGGTGCAGGTTGGCCCTGAACTTGCTTATGTATCTCAGGCTGGCCTTGAACTCACAGCAGTCCTCCTGCCTCAGCCTCCCAAGTGCTGAGATTACAGGTGTACATCACAGTTTTACTGCTAACATAAGCAGAATCGTACAGCGTATATCCTGTACGTGACTTGTTTCGCTCACCTTTGTTACGGCACATACCAGAATTGTAAGGTTCAATCCAATATATATTTTTATCTGTTTAAGGACATTGGTATTGCTTCTACTTTTTTTTTTTTTTTTTTTAATGGAACCGGGGATTGAACTCAGGCCCTTGTGCTTACCAGGGAAGCACTTATTCAGCTGAGCCATCTCCCCAGCCCCAAAGAACTGAGCTAAGGGGCAGGCCTCCTGCCTCAGCCTCCCCAGCACTGGGATTACAGGGGTGCACCGCTATGCCCGGACTCTACAGCCGGCTCGGGCCGGTGTGGCATGTGTGCACTGGTGTTTTGGCCTGCTATCTTCTCCAGAAACTTGAATAGTTCTTTGGGATATATGTTATTAAAATGGCATCTTGGTTTTAAGTAACACTAGAAATTAGTTGAGTATTATATATTGGTGGATCAGTTAGGTTTATGTAATGCTACTATTTTAAAAAATTCTTTTGGGTTTTTATGTAGTGTTCTCAAGATAAATTATTTTACTTTCTAATTGAAATATACTTACGGTTTTTAGATGTGACCAGCTAGATGGTGCTTTGATTGAAGCTACTAGTCATGTGAGAACATTGGAAAATAAGAAAAACTTACTGGAAGTAGAAGTGGTAAGTTCTCTTTTTTCTGGTTTTTTATTCTAGTGACTTAATGATTTAACAAAATCTTTTTTATCAGCTGAACGTAAGGGGCTTATTTATGATACTTTCCTTCTTAAGCGTGTCTTACTAAGTAGGTCGTATTTTCCTGGCTGCTGGCTTCGTATACTATAAGCGACATTTCATTTACTTTTTAATATGCCGTACAACAGCCTTTCAAAGTAATATAATTCAACATTTAATAAATTGAATATATGACTATTACCACTATCAATTATGGAACATTTTCCTGAGTCAAAAAGGAATTCCAGCTAAGTGTGAATACACACACCTATAATCCTAGCTACCTGGAGGCTGAGTCAGGAGGACTAGCTTGAACAACTTAGTTAGACTCTCAAAATAAAACTTTTATTTTAAAAAGGACATATTTATTTACTTATTTATTTATTTTGTAGAATCAGGGATTGAACTCAGGCCCTTGCGTTTGCCAGGGAAGCACTTATTCTACTGAGCCATCTCCTTAGCCCTAAAAAGGACACATTTAAAAAATATTTTTATTTACCTAATACAGGGTATCACTGTGCAGCTCAGACTTGTAGGGATCATCTTGTCTCGGCCTCTCCAGTGCTAGGATTACAGATTTCGGCATAGCATGGGGGACTGGGGATTGAACCCAGGTCCTTGTGCTAGCCAGGCAGGTGCTTAGATCACTTAGCTATCCCCTCAGCCCTCAAAATAGCTTTAGTGCCGAGGAGATACCTCAGTAGAAAAGGTACTTGCCTGGCAAGTACAGGGTCCTGAGTTCAATCCTCAGTAGTGCAGAAAAAAGAAAAAGAAAACTTTAAGAAGAGCCACATATGTATATTTGATGATTTTTAAAATTATCATAGCCTAAAAAAATACATAAATAAAAAAAATGTTAAAAAGGGCTGGGGAGATGGCTCAGGGGAATAAGCGCTTCCCTGGCAAGCACAAGGGCCTGAGTTCAATTCCTGGTTACAAAAAAAAAAAAAAAAAAAGTTAAATTATCATTGTCTGTTCTTGAACTGTAAACTTTATGAAACTAGTACTAATTCACTTTGTGTTAATCCTAACATTTTTGTTTTAGTTTTAAATGGGATCTTGCTGTATTTTTCAGCCTTATCCCAAACTTCTGAGTGCAAGCGGTCCTCCTGCCTCAGCCTCCCCAGTAGCTGAGACTGCTGGCATGCCCCACCTTGCCCAGTTTCGATCTTTTTTTTTTTTTTTTTTGCGCAACCAGGGATTGAACTCAGGCCCTTGTGCTTGCCAGGGAAGCACTTATTCCACTGAGCCATCTCCCCAGCCCCTCGATCTTAAATTTGTAACACCCTAGTACCTGGCACATGGTGGGTATTCTAGAAATAATTGCTCAATAATTTTAACATACTAGATACATTTTGAAGTTTCTGCCTTTATAGTGAGAAGAATGGGGTAAGAAATACTTCCCCTCCAAATATTAAGGTTGGGTAATAAATTCCAGCTCTTTTTTTTTTTTTTTCCCCAGAACTGAGGATTGAACTCAGGCCCTTGCACTTGCCAGGCAAGCACTTATTCTACTGAGCTAGCTCCCTGGCCCCTAAATTCTAGCTCTTTTGGGATAATTTATTGCACAGCAGTGCTTAGATTTTTCTCATAAGGTGATCCATAAATACTTTTAGCTTAGTGAGTCCTAGAGTCTTAGGGCTTCTGGCCCTCGTTTTCCCTGCCATAATTTCCGGGAGTTATTCTGGTAGAATTATTCTTTGCAGACATTATATCCCAGGATATGTGGAAGCCTCAAGTTTATTTCTGTTTGTGTGTTTTGCTCTGAAGTGGGAATGTCTGTAATTTATTGCAGCATCTGTTTTTTCATGTAAAATACCTTATCTTTGTCTTTATTTTGTAGAATGATTTGAGAGAACGCTTCAGTGCAGCCAGCAGCACCTCCAAAATTTTGCAGGAAAGAATTGAAGAAATGAGAACAAGCAATAAAGAAAAAGACAATACCATCATTCGACTAAAATCTAGACTGCAGGATTTAGAAGAAGCCTTTGAGAGCGCTTACAAACTCTCAGATGATAAGGAAGCGAGGCTAAAACAAGAAAGCAAAATGTTTCAAGACGTAAGTAACAAATACAGGACCTTTGGCTCTGTGCTGTTGCAAGCTTCCTGGTTCTCTCCGGGTTGATTCTGGTTGTAGGTGCTGTTGTCGCAGCCGCAGATGCGCCCTCCAGATGGAGGTAGTGGGGGCTGAGCTTAGGAGTCAGAACTGCAGAGGGCTAGCCTTTGCCTGTCCTTTCTGTCTCTAGCAGGTCACTTTCTGAGCTGTCATGCTATGTGTGCCGCCTGGCAGGGTAAAGCGCTGTGAACCAGGTTTAGAGCAGGTTTGATGGAATTGTTCACTTTGATTTAATTTCACTTAAAATTTGGATGCATATCACATCAATGCTGAATCAGGTTCCAGGTTGTATATGTTTTCCTTAGTCTTTTTTTTTTTTTTTTTTTTTTTTTTATTTTAGGGAAGGGTCTACAGGGTGTTCAGGGTCTCACGACTAGGTTGGACTTGTGATCTGCCTGTTTACAGCCTCCCAAGAGCTGGGATTACAGGTGCACGCCACCGTGCCCAGGCTCAATCGCTGTCTCAGTGCGCCCTCGAGCAGGACCTGCAGGACACGCCGGCCGGGTATCGAACTTCAGCCGCTGTGCTCTGCCCAAGCAGGCACTTTAGTCCACTGAGCTATCAGACTAGCCCTTACCCACTAACTTTAGACGTATTTGTTCTTTTAGTTTTTAAATTTTCATGAATTTAATTCATGTAAATGGTTATTCAGATTTCAAAACCAGGGCTGGGGGTGTGGCTGCCCACTTGTCATTGTCCTCTGTCTGTCCTCGGGGGATGCTGCTGTGAAGTACCATGCTGTCACCACCTGCTCATTGTGCCTGAGTTTTTCCTGCTCTCCAGAGCTGTTGCGGATCTTGCCCTTGTTGTCTGTGTTCTGACTTTCTATAATGCTGTGTCTCAATGCTTTTGTCGTTATTTTGCTGGCAGCCTGAGGCATATTTCCACTATGAAGATTTTTTTTTTCTTTTTGTTGTTGTTTTGAGATACTAGGGATTGAACCAGGGATTTTTCACTGAGCTACATCACCAGCCCTTTTTATTTTGTTATTTTGAGATAGGGTCCTGCTAAATTGCTCAGATGGGCCTTAAACTTTGAATTCTCTTGTCTCTACCTCCGAGAGTTCTAGGATTAGAGGCTATCTTGGCACCTGGCTATTGTTAATATTTTATATGTTCTTAAGCTATATGTGAATTGTATTATGTTGGACTCATGTTTTCCTCTCTGAGAGGAAATATTGTTTCTGAGATGTGCTATATTGCTACATTAAGCTTTTATTTATTGTTTTAAGTGTCTTTGAAATATTTTAAGTATATAAAAAGTAATACAATGATACATGTAGGCCTATCATCCTTTTTAAAAAAAAAATATTTATTTGGTACAGGGTCTCGCTGTGCAACCTGGACTCATAGTGATCCTCCTGTCTCAGCCTCCCCAGCGCTGGGATTACACATTTGTGCACCACACCTGTTTTAGGGGCCAGCATGGCATGTAGTACCTGGGATCAAACTCAGGTCCTTCTGCTTGCCAGGCAGACGCTTAGACCACTGAGCTATTTCCCCAGCCCTTTTTAAGAAATAATATTACAGCTGCAGGTGAAGTTTCTTTTTTTTTTTTGGAGCGGGGAGCTGGGGATTGAACTCAGGCCATTATGCTTGCCAGGCAAGAACTTATTTTACTGAGCCATCTCCCCGGCCCCTGAAGTTTCCTATGTATCCTTCTCTGGTTACTTCTGCCTTGTGGGATTAACTGACCTAAATTTTGTGACTGTAATTCCTAGTCTGTCTACTTCTTTGGCATGTCTTAAAGCTTTTTATAAATGCCATTTTGCTGCATTTAGTATTTTTAGCTTTTGTTGTTTTATTGAAACAAGGTAGTTCAGGTTGACCTTGAACTCTGAATCCTCCTGCTTCAGCCTCCAGAATGCTGGGTGTCTTGGTCTCTTTCTTGCTGTTGAGAGGTAATACCTGACACTCATGTTGTACAGCAGAAAAGCTTGACCTTGGCTCACATTTTCATAGTCATTGGCCTGAAGGATGGACAACATGGCAGAAAGAGCATAGTGGAGGAGATGCTGGTCACATTATGATGGCCAGAAGGAGAGGGAGATGGGAAGAGCATGGAGGAGATGTGCCCCTCAGAGCCCCAGGGGCCTGTACCTGCTCACAGCCGCTGAAGTACCGCTATAATCCAGTCCCCTTTCATTAACCCCACTGAGCACAGTAGGCTTCCAGGGGACATTCCAAATCCAAGCCTCGGCATTCTATCCCTGACCCCAGAAGACATATGTGTGTCTCTTTATGTAAAATACACTTAGTTTATATCTATGAGACCAGAGTTTTCAACAGTTTAAGCACTGGTGAAAAATCCAAAGTCTTCTCTGAGATTCAAAACAAACTCTTGGGGGCCTGCCCCTTAGCTCAGTTCTTCAAGTGGCTGCTACAACAAAGCAGTCAGGCTCAGGTGGCTGTGGTTCGATCCCCACAACTCAAGCCAGCCAAACCTGCCCTGAGGTCATTCCATGCCA
>NW_004524652.1:6100558-6104699 GCF_000260255.1 Octodon degus
AAAAAAAAAAAAAAACACCACCAAACTCTTAGGTATGAACCTCTGTCAAAATAAAAAAGGAAGCTAAATACTGCCAACATAAAATGTGCAAAATAAGCATTCCCATTTCACAAGGGAGGCGCAGGAGCACAGAAAGAAATCAGACCACAGCAATACCAAAACTCAGCGGGACAAACATTCAATCCTGTAGTCCTTGTCCAGTACTGAGGACACACTGTGGTGAGATATGTTCCCGGAGTGGCTTAGGTAGCCCTGTCCCTACAACACTGTCATGGCTTTTCTCTTGGGTTGCTCTGCTCATTGCCTGTTCCTTTTTGAGCAGATGTTTCACATTCTTGGTTTCTGGAATTTCTTTTTTTGCGGAACTGAGGATTGAACTCAGGCCCTTGCACTTGCAAGGCAAGCACTTTTTCTACTGAGCCATCTCCCTGGCCCCGGTTTCTGTAATTACTTGGGGTCTTCTCTGCACTTTTGACTTTTCTTCTCACAGCTTCACAAACTGCCCTCCTGGAACCACTGCCTAACCTCCTAGGCCTCCTCCTGAACTCTGGGTGGAACCCTTCATGACCCCACAACTTGCTTTTTGCATGGCTGTAATGTAGCACCACATGGTTCACTTTATTATCTGTCATCCACTCAAGCACTGGCTGGGCTCCCTTGGATCATGGCGGCAGAGGTTTCTGAGCACTTGGATGGTTAAGCATCAGGAAAACTCTTTTCTGTCCCTGAATGAACTGGGGTTACTTGGGGCTTTTTTCTGAAGGAAAAAAAAAAGTCTTTGATAGTCTGTGAGGGGTTGTAGGAGTGAGGTCCTGCTAATTCTAAGGTGACCTGAAGATATTTTTTTTTATTGTCCAGATGTAAAGTAGTTGGCTGCTGCTTCTTTTTTTTTTTTTTTTTTTTTTTTTTTTTGCGGAGCCGGGGATTGAACTCAGGCCCTTGCACTTGCCAGGCAAGCGTTTATTCAGCTGAGCTATTTCCCTGGCCCCTTGGCGGCTTCTTAATGTTTATGTTTTTAGCACCAAGCTATTCACTAAAACTATATAGACACTTACCTTCTGGAAAAACTAAAAACTTTAGAAATCATTCAGCTATGCTGTTTGCGCTTGATTCTCATTATAGAGCCAGTGAAAGGCTGCCAACAGCATGCCGCAACCTGAATGTTGAACTGTCCTGTCCCTCTGCCAGATTTATTATTCTTTTTTTTTTTTTTTTTCGTAACCAGGGATTGAACTCAGGCCCTTGTGCTTGCCAGGGAAGCGCTTATTCCACTGAGCCATTTCCCTGGCCCAGATTTATTATTCTGACATCCTTAATCTCAGTCTCCTGCAAAGTCTCATGACATGAACAGAATTTAGACAGTGAGGAGTGGTGGTCTGAGACAGGTCTTGCTATGTAGTATGGGCTGGCCTTGAACTTACTGTGTAGCCTGGGCTGCCCACAAACTCACGATGATCCCCTTGCCTCAGCCTCCCTAGTGCTGGGATTCTAGGCACTTGCCACCACTCCTGGCTAGACAAATTTTCTACTAGAGTATTATCACACAAGCTCAAGTCTTAACTGTCAGTGGAATCCTTGTTTCTTTTTTTTCTTCTTTGTTTCTTTTCTTTTTCTTTTTTGAATTAAGATCTTTTTTTAAAAAATTTTATTTATTTATTTATGTGTGTGTGTGTGTGTGTGTGTGTGTGGCCAGCTCATGCTTTGCTAAGCTTGTTCTGAGTAGGTGCTTTAGACCACTGAGCCGTCTCACCAGCCCCTGAATCAAGATCTTGCTATGCAGCTCTCAGGCTGGCCTTGAGCTCACTTTGTAGTCCAGGCTGCCTCTAGTTACAGGCATGCACTATCATGCCCAACTTGGAGTCCTTATTTCCTACTGAAACCTGGAACCTGGTCTTTATTGTCTACATTTCTATTAGCATTCTGGTTTTTTGAGCTCCAACGAGAATCTCCCATCAAGCTTAGTTTACAGCATTGTAGAGCTTTTCTGCCTGGCATCTCCAGATCTTTGCAAAATTCTCTTGCATACCATTTCTAAAAGTTTATGAAGCCCAGGAGGGATCTTTGTTCTTGCATATCATGCCACAGTGACTTGCTGCAGTCCTCCTGCCTCATTGTGCCCCCATAATTCAGTTATCTTCCACAAGCCCCACCCTAAACACAGGAGGCTTTGGGGTCTTTCTTGGGAAGGGTCTATAGAGTGTTCAGGGTCTCACAAGATTGGACTCATAGTGATCCACCTGTTTATAGCTTCCCAAGAGCTGGGATTATAGGCGTGCACCACTAGGCTGTGGGATCAAACCCCCAGCCCCTGTGCCTGCTTGCAGGTGCTTTAATCTGCTGAGCTATTTGGCCAGCCCTATAGGGGGTTATTCCAGGTCCAGACCACAACCTGAGATTACAGGTGTGTACCCCTGTGCCTGTTTACTTTTCTGCTTGCTTGTTCTTTTCTTCTTTTCTTTTCTCCCTCTCCCTCTCCCTCCCTCCCTCTCTCCCTCCCTCCCTCCCTCCCTTCCTTCTTCCCTCCCTCCCTTCCTTCCTTCCTTCCCTTTGAGACAAGATCTTGCTATGTAGTGCAAGCTGGGCTTCAGCCCACCAGCTAACCCAGATAGGCCTCTAACTCACAGCAATCCTCCTGACTCAGTCTCTTTTTTTTTTTTTTTTAATTTTTTTAAACATTCTTTTTATTTATTTATTTATTACATTTATTTATTGTTTGTGTGTATGGCCAGCTCAGCCCACCAGGGGGCAGGGCTGGCTGGCATGTGGTGCTGGGGGATCGAACCATGGTCCCTGTGCTTTGCCAAGCTTGTTCCGCGTAGGTGCTTTAGACCATTGAGCCATCTCTCCAGCCCCTGACTCAGTCTCTTGAATTCTGGGATTGCAGGTTTGCACCCTTGTGCCTGTTTACTGTTCTGGTTTTTTTTTTTTTTTTTTTTTGGTACCAGGGATTGAACTTGGGACCTTGCGCTTGCCAGACAGGCACTTGTGCTGCTGAATTATATTCCAGTCCCTTGCAATGCTTCTTTTACTTGTACCCAAGTTAGTACATGGAACAGCTCTGGTTGGTTTTCATTCCTGTCTTGTTCCTGGGTAGATCCTCCACAGTTTATCCATTTTCCTGTTGATGGTTTGTTGTTCTTGTTAAGAGCAACATCACCTGGGCCTTCCTGTACCTGGATCCTCCTGGTAATGTGCCCAAGTCCCTCTAGGGCAGTGGAGGTGAACCTGTGGTGTGCAGCAGCTTGCTGTTTGTATCACTGAAAGCTCTAAAAGGCTGTTTACTGCCCTAGGTTGTATGCGCGTTACCCTCATTACAAGCAAATTGTCCCACTTTTAATATAGTCTTCTCTGAGATCAGTGTTCTAGGAGCTTGGATCAGTGTGGCGGTAGCAGTTTGTGTCTGCTCTGGAATATCCAGGACCTCAGCAGAAAGCTCAAAAGGTAGGGCTGAAATATGCTTTTCTTTTTAAATTTTTTTTTAATGTGTTTGGTACAGGGTCTCACTACGCAGCTCAGACTCGTAGTGATCCTCGTGTTTTTACCCTCCCTAGTGCTGGGATTACAGGCATGCACCACCATACCCAGTCTCTGTGTCCAGCTCAGCATGCCTGGAGGCGGGGCTAGCACAGCGTGTAGTGCGAGGGATCGAACCCTGGTCTCTGCACTTGCCTAAGCAGGTGCTTGGTCTGCTCAGCTATCTTGCTGGCCCTAATTCTTTGTGTTTTTTTGAGACAGAGTCAAGGCTGACCTTGAACTCCCTTTGTAGCCCACAGTGGCCTCAGACTCGCTGTAGTCCTCCTGCCTCAGCTCCTGAGTGCTGGGACCACCACACCCAGCACAGTGCTGGGATGTTTTGAAGGTGTGTTTGATCATGGCTTATGGCTGTCAGCGAAGGCCACAGCTCTTCTCCACTGGGGCTGGATTGAGCTTTGCAGTGTGATAGCCGAGTATCCAGGACAGATGTCAGTCATGTCTCCTAATGACCCATGATGCTTTGTAAATCATGCAGCACTACTCTGCCACATTGTGTTTTTATTTATTTTTATTTTTTCCCATAATTTTATTGATAAACAAATAGCAATGAGACAGTTTCAAATCAAATTGGAAGGACAGTTTCAATAATTAACACATTGCATACATT
>NW_004524652.1:6105604-6107887 GCF_000260255.1 Octodon degus
AACTTAGGTTGTTAACCCTCCGGAAGACAAGCTTATTGTTATTACCATACAACTTAGGCTGTTAAGCTTAACCTCACTATCTGTCTGCATGTCAAACATCTTAGGCATAACATGGAACAGGTATTTTTCTTCAAGTGTTGATATGTTGAACTTAAAGTCCCTACAGAATATGATAAAAAAACATTTAAAAATTAGAATATATTTAAAAAATAGGCATAAAGAATTATATACTTCTTATGTTTACACATAAGTCCAAAAATCTCACCATATACAACCTTGAAGCAGGACCGTCCCACAATATTCCTTTACCTGTCTCTTGGTTTCATTCACCACCCCCTCACATTGTGTTTTTAAACAGTCTCAAAATCCTGCGCAGGGTCTAGGGAAGAGAAGCGTGTCGCCCCCCCTGAAGGGATACAGAAAGGTTCTACCAGAGTTTGTGGGGCAGCAGTAGTGTTGTGGCGGGTGTGGGGAATGCAGGCTCATGTGAAGGTCCCTCGCAGAGCAGACGTCGGAGACACCAGGTGAGTAGTGTCCTCTCTACTAGACATTACCAAGTTTGTTCTCTGAAATGGCTCTACCACTTTATGTGCCTTGTCAGTAGGGTATGAAAATTCTTAGTTTTCTGGATTATTTCCAAAATGTGGTATTGTCATATTTCTTAATTTCCATCAGTATGAGTCATACAGGTATTGTAGTTATCTGTTCTTCATGTATAGTTTATTTGCTTGTTTATTTATTTATTTATTTTTTTGTGGAACTGGGGATTGAACTCAGGCCCTTGCGCTTGCCAGGGAAGCGCTTATTCCATTGAGCCATCTCCCCAGCCTCTAGTAGTTTATTTTTTAACTTGGTGGCTTTTTTGGTTTTGTGTCTGATACTAGAACTTGAACCCAGGGCCTTCACACCAAGCTATATCACCAGTCCTTATTTAATTTTCTTTTTTGTGTATTTTAGGGAAGGGTCTACAGGGTGTTCAGGGTCTCACTACTAGATTGGATTTGTAGTGATCCGCCTGTTTACAGCCTTCCAAGAGCTGGGATTACAGGCATGCACGACCACGCCCAGTCTTCATTTTCTTTTTTGAAACAGGGTCTCACTAAGTTGCTCAGCAGTCCAAATTTGGCTCAGACTTCCGAACCTTCTACCTCAGAAAGGTGTGATTACACACTTGCGCCACCTATTTGTGATATTTTTATGCAATTCATTTCTTTTTCTTTTCTTTTTTTTTTTTTTTTTGGTGGAACTGGGGATTGAACTCAGGTCCTTGTGCTCGCCAGGGAAGCACTTATTCCACTAAGCCATCTCCCCGGCCCCCTCATTTCTTTTTCACAATGCTGAGGATCAAACCCAGAGATCTGTGCAAGTACTTTAACACTCGTAAGTCCCCCCAAATTTTTTGGTACCAGAAATCGAACTCAGGGCCTCATGCTTGCCAGTCAGGTGCTGTGCTGCTGAGCTACATCCCTGGCCCTGTTTTTGTTCTTTTAAAAATGCGTATTGGGGGCCGGGGAGATGGCTCAGTAGAATAAGCGCTTGCCTGGCAAGTGCAAGGGCCTGAGTTCAATCCCTGGTTCCACAAAACAAGCAAACAACAACAACAATAACAAAAACACCATACTGGGAGTGGTAGCTTGTAATCCTGGCACTTGGGAGGCTGAGGCAGGACAATTGCTGTGAATTTGAGCCCAGCCTGGGCTACATAGTGAGCTCAAGCCTAGCTTAAACTGTGTATTGAGACCCTGTTTCAAGAAACTAAAATAAAAATAAAAATAAATAAATCTTAAAGTCAAAGGTATTGTAAAACTATAGTTTGCAAGCATTATTTGTTTGAGAAAAGATTATAATCCAAAGCACTAGTACATCAAAGCGAATTTTTCCACAAGGAATAGTGGAAACTCAGATGATTTGTTCCATGACCCAAAAATAGTCATATAAAAGTGATTACAAAACTCTTCTATAAAAGAAAGTAATAAAGAAAATGCAAAATATTAAAAAAATTAACCTGCATTTGCCTTTGTTTTTTTATTTTATTTTATTTTATTTTCAAAGTTTTATTGATAAACAGATAGCAATGAGACAGTTTCAAATCTAATCGGAAGTACAGTTTCAACAAATAACACACTGCATATCTTCTTCTTAGTGGTCAATTGCTGTACAAGATGCGGACTTGTGATCCTATTTACAAACGCCATTAGAACAAATCCCTCTATTCATTAAGAGAATGCAACTATATATCTATCCCAACCTGTTTGAATACACAGATACAAAATGGACATTCAT
>NW_004524652.1:6108130-6110412 GCF_000260255.1 Octodon degus
AGGAAACCGAGAGAGCAGGGTTGCTGTGCAGGGCACTCACCCCCCTAGCGGAAGCGCTGCTGCCTGCTGGCTCGATGGAATCTCTCCTGCAACTTTTAGCAAGGAACTTAGCCAGTGACGCTTGCTTTTGCCTGCTTCTCAGGATGCCGTGGGAATGTGGCGTTGCATTGTTGTTAAACAGATCCGGTGCTTGCGCTGCTATAGCTTTATTTGGGTGGTACTTTTCTATAAAAATTCATCTTCTTTCCCATCTTGGAAGATGGTAGGCGAAAAAACTGAGAAGCCAGACACTAAAGAGAAGAAACCCAAAGCCAAGAAGGCTGCTGCCAGTGGTACTGGTAAAAAGGGTAAGGTGAAGGCAAAAAGTCCAAGAAGGGGCAGCCCCACTGCAGCCGAAATCCTGTCCTGAAATTGGAGACTCCTGATCTGCTGTGTATTCCAGGAAGGCTTTGTACAACACAAAGCACACAGCTGCTAAATCAAAGGTTGAGAAGAAAAGGGAGGAAGTTCTTGCTACGATCACAAAACCAGTCGATGGGGACAAGAATGGAGGTACCTGGGTGGTTAAGCTTCGAAAAATGCCTAGATACCACCCTCCTGAAGTTGTGCCCGGAAAGCTCTTGAGCCACGGCAGGAAACCCTTCAGTCAGCATGTGCGGAAACTTCGAGCTAGCCTCACTCCTGGCACCATCTTGATCATCCTCACTGGGCGTCACAGAGGCAAGAGGGTGGTCCTCCTGAAGCAGCTGGCCAGTGGCTTGCTCCTTGTGACTGGGCCTCTTAGCCTTAGTCGTGTTCCTCTATGAAGAACACACCAGGAATGTGTCATAGCCACCTCTACAAAAATCGACATCAGCCAAAGTGAAAATCCCCAAACACCTCACTGATGTTTACTTCAAGAAGAAGAAGCTGTGGGAATCCAGACACCAGAAGGGCGAGATCTTCGACACAGAAAGAGAGATACCAGATTCCAGAGCAGCGCAAGGTGGATCAGAAAGCGGTGGACTCACAGACTTTAGCAAAAATCAAAGCTGTTCCTTAAAAAAAAAAGCTGTCCTTCAGCTCTGGGGCTACCTGCGATCTCTTTTTGCTCTGGCAAATGGAATTTATCCTCATACATTAGTGTTCTAAGGGCCAGGGAGATGGCTCAGTAGAATAAGCGCTTGCCTGGCAAGCACAAGGGCCTGAATTCAATCCCTGGTTCTGCCAAAAAAAAAAACAAAAACAAAAAAAAACAACAACCCAAAAAACAAAAACAAATAATTAGTATTCTAAATTTCTTATTAAGAACCCAATTAAATATCATTTAAATACATTTCTTTAAAAAAGGTATTTTTAAAAATACATTTAGAAGAATAAAAATAAAAAAATAAAATTACATACTGTTTCCCACAGCTTACAATCTCCCTTAATTGCATTAGCAGAACTAGTTTTAATGTATTTAGTATAGGGTCTACAAGGTCTCACTACACAGATAGGATTCATAGTGATCCTCTGTTTTCAGCCTCCCAAGCATTGGGATTACAGGCCCAAACCTTTTATGTCCTCTGTTGGTTTTTCCTTTTTAGGTACTTCATTGAAGCATTCATTCATTCACTGATTCATTTATTTGTTTTTTTGAGACAGGGTCTTGCTATGCAGCTCAGGCTGACCTTGAGTTCACTTTGTAGTCCAGGCTGGTCTCAAACTCATGATCCTCTTGTCTCAGCCGAAGTGCTGCGATTATAGGCATGCACCACCACACCTGGTCTTTTTTTATTTTATAGGGAAAAAAAGTATGTATTTAGAATTAGCCAGCTGGACTCAGTTTAGATGATCCCAATTTTGTTGGCAACATCCAATACATCGTAATCGGGAGCCAGTTGAACACATGCTGCCTTCCCTCCATCAGACCTGATTAGGGCGTTGACCTTGGCAACATCGATGTCATAGAGCTTCTTTACGGCTTGTTTGATTTGGTGCTTATTGGCTTTGGCATCCACAATGAATACAAGTGTGTTGTTGTCCTCGATCTTTTTCATGGCTTACTCTGTGGTCAGGAGAACTTGATGGTGGCATAGTGGTCAAGCTTGTTCCTTCTGGGGGTGCTTTTCCGGGGTGCCTCTGGAGCTGCAGTGTCTTGGGACAGCGGAAGGTGAGCGATGTTCGTATCTTCTTTTTGTGGCTGTGGATGCCTCTCTGCATGGCCTTCTTGGCCTTCAAAGCTTTTAGGCTTCAGTTTTGGTAGGGGCAGGAACTTCCTTCTTTGCTTAGGCGCCATCTTGGTAAAAATGCTCTCTCAA
>NW_004524652.1:6110824-6114428 GCF_000260255.1 Octodon degus
ACACTATCACTGAGCTGTGTCCCCAGCTGACTAGTTTGCCATTTTGTGATCCTCATGTCTCGGCCTCTTTACTTGTTGGGATTACAGGTGTGAGCTAGCATGCTGAATACTTCTCGAATTGTTAACATTGTCTGTAATTATTGTGGATGGGAAATTTTATGTCCTCTATCTGTAGTTTGGCTAAACACAGAATGCTGGTTGGTATGTAATTCCTTCAGCTTTGTGAAGATTTCTTTCCAGTTTTCTCTGTGAGCTATGAGATGATTGATTCTCTTCTTTCCTTACCTCATGCCTATGGTTTTTGTAGTATTTTTCCTCCCTTTCCCACCCTAAGTTTCAAGCCTCCAGAATACTTGCAAGAATAATACAATGAGGGCTGGTGAGATAGCTCAGCGGACTGAAGCACCTGCTTAGGAAAGCACAGGGACAGCATTTGATCTGGACTGGACACAGAGTCTGGGGCGTAAGTGGCATATGCCTGTAATCTCAGCACTGGGGTGGCTGAAAGCAGGAGGATCACCATGAATCTAAGCTGTGTAGTTAGATCCTGCAACAACCAAATACATTAAAACATAATAATAATACAATGAAAACTATGTGTTTTTATCTTATTTTTTTATTTTGTATGTATTTGATACAGGGTCTACAGGGTGTTCAGAGTCTTACTACATAGATTGGACTTATAGTGATCCTCCTGTTTTCAGCCTCTCAAGTGCTGGGATTACAGGCATGCACCACCACGTCCAGTCTCAACCGCAGCGCGCCCTGCGGGCGGGGCTGGCATGGCACACTGGGGATCAAACCCCAGCAGTGCTCTCTGCCTAAGCAAGTGCTTTAGTCCATTGAGCTATCTGGTCGGCCCTACCATGTGTTTTTAGATTTACCAATTTTACTAGGTTTATTTCTTTTTTGGTTGCACATATTTTCACAGAATGTTAAGAACAGGTTTTTTTTTGTATTTTACAGAAGGCCTTGAAACATGGACTTTTTTTTTTAATTTTATTTTTATTTATTTAATTTTATTTATTTGTGTGTGTGTGTGTGTGTGTGTGTGTGTGTGTGTGTGTGGCCAGCTCAGCCCACCAGGGGGCGGGGCTGGCTGGCATGTGGTGCTGGGGGATTGAACCGCGGTCCCTGTGCTTTGCTAAGCTTGTTCTAAGTAGGTGCTTTAGACCACTGAGCCATCTCACCAGCCCCGAAACATGGACTTTTAATTAACATTCACATCCTAGTACACCAACTGTAACTCTTAAATACTAGGTAGATACATTACAATTTGTTTAGAATTTAAAGAGCTAATGGCAAAAATCAGGGGAGGACAGACTTTAAGCTTATTTCACATACTTGAAGAGCTACTAAGTAATAGTGTCTCATTTGCCCTGAAGGAGGTGCTAATTCAGAGAAGTAATGCTGTGCTCAAGTAATCAGCCATTTGAAATTTCTGGGGCTGCGAGTCCTGCCTTCCTCTGTTCCCTGGTGCAGACAGACAGCCTCCTCCCTCAGTAGCCAGGCCATAGAAACCGTGGTTGGAGAAGTGGAGAAGTTGAAGTTCGTGCTGTTCTTTTGGCTGCTGCTGCTGCTGCTGCTTCTTCTTCTTCCTTCTTCCTTCTTCCTCTTCCTCTTCCTCTTCCTTCTTCTTTCTTCTTACTCTTCCTCTTCCTCTCCTTCTTCCTCTCCTTCTTCCTCTCCTTCTTCCTCTCCTTCCTCTTCCTCTTCCTCTTCCTCTTCCTCTTCTTCTTCTTTCTTCTTTCTTCTTCTTCTTTCTTCTTCTTCTTCTTTCTTCTTCTTTCTTCTTCTTTCTTCTTCTTCTACCGGGGATTGAACTCAGGCCCTTGCACTGGTCAGGCAGGCGCTTATTTTACTGAGCCATCTCCCCGGACCCCCAAATTTCTTCTTCTTTTTTTTTTTTTTCTCTGCTGTCTTAATTTCCTCTTGGGTAGCTGGAATTCAGCCACTCCTCCTCCTGCCTCAGCTGTCAGAGCTTATGCTGACCTTGACCTCTGCAGCAGCTAGAGCAGGAGTCTTGCTTTTGGGCTTCAGGGAGACAAACCTTTTCTCTTGGGTGCTGGAGATTGTGCCTGGGCTGCACACCCGCCCAGCACAGCTGCCCAGGAACACCCTGCCCCTGAGTGCACATAAACCTGCTGAACTATTTCAGAGTAAATGATAGGCACCCTGATAATTTACCTTTACATCCTGCAACAGTTACTCCCTGACAGTGTGATCTCAATATAGTTTTCATTCTCAGAAAATTTAACATTGATAAAGTACCAGTATCTAATACAGTCTACATTCGTATTATTTCACTTGTCTATATAAGGTCCTTATAGATAACTTTGTGTTTTGCTTTTTAACCTAGGGTTCAATCAAAGACTGCATGTTACATTTAATTATCATGTTTCTTTCTACGTTTTTTCTTTTCAATATTGAGGATTGAACCCAGGGCCTTCCCATTAAGCTGCATCCCCAGTGCCTTTTTTATTTTGTATCTTGAGATAGAGTTTTACTACATTGCTAAATTGCCCAGACTGGAGTGGAATTGTAACTTTTCTTGACTCAGCCTCCTAAATGCTGGGATTATAGGCATGGGCCACTACACCAAGCTAATAATGTTTCTTATTTCTTTTGAGTAAAGATTGTTTTGTTTTGTTTTGTTTTAAGTGGAGTCTCGCTATGTAGTTCAGGCTGGTCTCCAACTCACTGTGTAACCCAGGCTGGCCTCAAACTCGTGATACTCCTGCCTCAGCCTCCTGAGTGCTGGGATTACAGGTGTGCACTGCCATGCCTGGCTTTAAATAAGGATCTTTTTCTCTCCTTATGGAAATTTTCTAGCATCATTTATTTATTTATTTTTTAAACATTATCCTTTTTTTTTTTTAAATTTATTTTTTTATTTATATATGTGTGTGTGTGGCCAGCTCAGCCCACCAGGGGGCGGGGCTGGCTGGCATGTGGTGCTGGGGGATTGAACTGCAGTCCTTGTGCTTTGCTTAGCTTGTTCTAGGTAGGTGCTTTAGACCACTGAGCCATCTCACCAGCCCTAGCATCTTTTATTTATTGTTGATATTCTGAAAATTTTGCAGCATTATGCTTTGACTGGCAGCACAGGTTCTTCCACCATGTACATTAGTGTCCTACTTCTTGATTAATTTTCTGTCTTTTTTCTCTGTATTTTTCTTGAAACTTTTTGCCAACAGGTGTTATATTACATGAGTTGATTTGCTAAGACTTTTAGTTTTCATTTTGGCCCGTTTGCTCATTTGTTTGTTCGTTTATTGTTTGAGACAGTCTCACTGTGCAGTTCAGGGTAGCCAGGACCACGCTATGTGGCCCAGCCGGGTGTCAAACTTGTAGTCCTCCTGCCTCAGCCTCCTGAGTGCTGGGATTATAGGTGTGCACCACCACACCTGCTAGTTCTCTGTCTGCTGGTCTTAACATTAAATTCATTTCTTCTTTCATTTTTAGTCACTTTTTTCTAAGAGTTTTTCTGATTTCTCATTTTTCACAATTTTTGTTCTTGTTTTGTGAATTTGAAGTACTGTGGTTTCCTTTGATTTATCTAGTATTGTTTTGTTTTGTCTTCTAAAAAAATTTATTTATTCAT
>NW_004524652.1:6114564-6118946 GCF_000260255.1 Octodon degus
GATCAGTCATAATAATTCACTGTGTCAAAACCAAGAAACTTATATTCATATAATTAGAATTCTCAAAGTAGAAAGGTGTAGACATGTTTTGTCTTTTTGAGGCAGGATCTCACTGTGTAGCTCAGGGTAGCCTTGAACTCAGAGTCCTGCGGGCTGTGTTGCATGCTTGGGCCACCACGCCGGGCTGATTTCTCTAGTGTTACTGCATTAGTTCTTCTGGTTAACCTTTCACTTAAATGTCTGTTTTATACCGACTTCTATGGGACTTCGCCAGGAACCTGTGGTCAGGACTGCCTCACCCTGCCCTGCCGTCCTCTCACCATGGCTTCCAGCTGGGGCGCCTCCCTCCCCTCTGTGGCCCTCTGTCTAGGCCCTGATCTTGTAGTAGCCCCTTCTCCCTGCTAAGGCCCTTTTGCATGTCCTCCCTGCCACTTTAAAAAAAAAAAACAAAACAACCCAGAGTCTTACTAAATCTGTTACTCAGACTGGCTCGAATTTATGATCCTCCTACTTGAGCATCCAAGAGTTCTGGGATCACAGCGGTACACCACCATGCCTGACTGTTTGCTTTTCTGTCTTTCTTTTTTTATGGCATCACAAATTGAACTCAGGGCCTCACGCTTGCCGGGTAGGTCCTGTGCTGGTGAGCTGTATCCCTGGTATCTGTTCACTTCTCTCCCAGGCCCTCTGTTTGCTTCTTTTAAGTGATCTTTTTATTTAAGTATCTTACTTGTTATAGATACCACTTTGGTCTTCTCCATTATTTTTTTTTTCATAGTTAATTTGGTAAGATCTTCAGATAAAGAAGAGAATGATAAATCTGCCTTCTCTAACTAGAGATCTCAATATATGTATTTTTAAAGTAAATTAATTATATTACATCACTTATAATTAGTTGATTGTATCACATTCTTATGCATTGTATGATATGATATAATAGATATTACATTGTATATTGCACTGTACTTTTATTCTGTAGAGCTTATTTATTTATTTATTGGCAGAACCGGGGATTGAACTCAGGCCCTTGTGCTTGCCAGGGAAGCGCTCATTCCACTGAGCCATCTCCCCAGCCCCCTGTAGTGCTAATTTAGCAAAACATAGTATGTAACAATTCAGGCCAGACATGGTGGTATATGCTTGTGATGGCAGCACTGTGGAGGAGGCTGAGGCAGGAGGATCATTAGATTCAAGGCCATCCTGGATTGATAGTGAGTTGAAGGTCAGCCTGAACTACCTAGCAAGACCTGGTCTCAAAAAAAAAAAAAAAAAAAGTAATTACATTAAGGGAATTGAATGATACATTATTTTTACTTTTTGAAGTAATTTTAATGCCTGGCATGCTGGCGCATGCCTGTAATCCCTTGGGAGGCTGAGGCAGAAAGGTTGCTGTGGGCTCTGAGGCCATCCTGGGCTATGTAGTGAGTTCAAGCCAAGCCTACACTACATAGCAAGACCCTGTCTCTCACACACACACAAAAATTGCAAGAATAATATCAGGAATCATGTGTTAGCACATCAATCATTATGTGTTAGCAACATTTGTGGGTTAGCCATTTCTTTTTCATGATGTTGACAGGTTTTTTTTTTTTTTTTTTTTTTTTTGGTAGAACTGGGGATTGAACTCAGGCCCTTGCGCTTGCCAAGCAAGTGCTTATTCTACTGAGCCATCTCCCTGGTTCCACGCTGACAGTTTTGAGAGGTGGGGCTTTTAGCTTTTAGACTGTCTGTTGTCTGCCATCGTGTTTAATTCTGTGGTGCACTTGTCGTTCTTTGTAGCTCCTGGGAGAGTATGAGTCTCTGGGAAGAGAACATGGACGAGTGAAGGTAACAGCCCGGCTCCTGTGCTGGATTTCACGTGGGGACAAAAGTGCTGGGCTGGCGTGAAGGGACCGGACCCCTCTCCTTCTCTCCACCCCTCACTCTGACTGGACTGCTTGTTCATCGTGTGGTTGATACCCTAGTCCTCAAGTTTCTCCCTGCTTACCTCACAAGTTAGATTAGCTAGTTCATTTAATGAGCATTCTTAAATGCTTATTGCATTGAAGATGGATTGAGAGTAACGTAGGGCACCATACAGGTGCAATTAATTGTTTAGTAGCTTAAGTATAAGTTCTTGGTTTCAAAACCTTAGTTTTTTTTGCGGGGCTTTATGAGCTTATTATGTTAAATTTCTTAAAAGTCTATTTGGAGCCTACATGTTTGAATGGGTAAAACCCTGTAATAGCACTACAGGCAGGTAGGAACCTCGCACATCTTGCAGCTGGCATGCAGTCTTTGTGGCTGGCCCTGCAGAGCAGGTGGAAAGGCCAGCCCGCCAAAGGCTCCGGGATTCAGGAGCGAATCACATTGTCATCAGAAGTATTTCTTCTATCCTTCTTGCTGAGCTGTTGATCAGATTTGTGGTCAAAATCTGAGTCTTTAGCAGTGGATTGTTCTTAACTAAGCAAAGAATAATGGGCTTCAGTATCTCACAGAGGACTTTAGCAGAATGACTTGTACAGGTCTGTGTTTTGCCCTCTTGGTCTTTTTCTCTTATGATCTGTCTTGGCTCTGCTCAACCCCATACTTGCTGAGTATCTGCTTAATTTGTAGCCAGCTGGTTTGGCCTTAGATTAGTATTGTGTTATGTACTTTTTTTTTTTTTTTAAGATAAAGTCTTTTTTTTTTTTTAATTTTATGTATTTGGTACAGGGTCTCATTACAGAGCTCAGACTTGTAGTGTTTCAGCCTCCCTATTGCTGGGATTACAGGCGTGTGCCACAATGACCAGTCTTGGAGGCCAGTTTAGAGCGGCATGGCACATGGTACCAGGGATTAAACCCAGGTCCTTGCCCTTGACTAGGCAGGTGCTTCTACCATTGAGCTATCTCCATGGCCCTGACATAGGGTCTTATTTGTAGTTCAGGCAGGCGCCTTTGCTTGTTTGGTTTTTTTGTGGCACTGGGGATTGAACTCAGGACTCAGGACTTGGGACCTTGCACTTGCCAGGCAAGCACTTATGCCATTGAATTATATCCTGGGCCCCTTAACTTTGTAGTTTAGAGGGACTTGAACTCACTGTGTAGTTCAGGATGACCTTGAACTCTGGCAGTCCTCCTGCCTCAGCCTTCTGAATGCTGGGATTATAAGAGGGTACCATCGTACCCAGCTGTGTTACAGACTTTGATTTTTTTTTTTTTTTTTTTTGGCAGAACTGGGATTTTGTATTAAGAGGATAAATAGGGCTATGTATTTTGAGTTGTCTGAATTTTTTCTTTATTTTTACAGGATGTACTAAATACAACGGAAAACAAATTGCTTGATGCACATACTCAGATTTCTGACTTGAAAAGGTAAAGTTGTTTTACTAATAAGGAAATACCTCATTTTTAAAAAAGCGTCTATATTGAAGATGATAAAAAGGATGATTTTCTTCAGATTTTTATTTTATTTTTTTAAAGAACTTTATTTGTGTGTGTGTGTGTGTGTGTGTGTGTGGCCAGCTCAGCCCACCAGGGGGCGGGGCTGGCTGGCATGTGGTGCTGGGGGATTGAACCGCGGTCCCTGTGCTTTGCTAAGCTTGTTCTAAGTAGGTGCTTTAGACCACTGAGCCATCTCACCAGCCCTCTTCAGAATTTTAAAGCAGTGTGAGATTTAATTTTATCCTAATCTTTCCTTGGCATGGACATATATTTGATTTTAGCCAAAGGAGTTTTTAAAAAAAATTGTATGGTGCTAGAAGTAGATCCCAGGGACTCGATCACTCTAGGCAAGTAATCTACTGGTCCCCTCCCTCTTCCTTCTCCAGCCCTGAATTTTTGGGTAGACTGCATTGGTGGTTGTGCCTTGGAGGTACACATTTCACCAAGCATTAGGTGTAGCATAGATAAGATCTAAATGATAGGCAGTCACTGTAAGAATTTTAGGAAGCAGTCTGAACCTGGTGCGGTGGCCTAGGCCTATAGTTCCCACACTTAGGAGGCTGAGGTGAGAGGGTTGCTGAGAGTTCTAGGTCAGCCGGCGCTACACAGTGAGAACCTGTCAAAAAAAAGAAGTGAGGGCCGGGAAGATGGCTCAGTGGAATAAGCGCTTCCTTGGCAAGCACAAGGGCCTGAGTTCAATCCCCAGTTCCACCAAAAAAAAAAGAAGTGATCTTGTTCAGTCAGTTGGGCTGCAGGTGTCAGTGTAATTCACGGGTAGAGCGCACACATAAGCGTGTGCCAGGCCCTGGGTTCTGTCCCAGTACTGGGCTGAGGTGGAGGTGGAGGAGGCAACATTCTTTTTTTTTTTTTTTTTTTAAAGTTTAGTTTTTGTTTTTGTTTTTTTTTAGTGTGTGTGTGTGTGTGTGTGTGTGTGTGTGTGTGTGGCCAGCTCAGCCCACCAGGGGGCAGGGCTGGCTG
>NW_004524652.1:6119046-6123188 GCF_000260255.1 Octodon degus
GGCAACATTCTTATACCAGAGTTTGCTACAGATTTGGGTTGGATACTGTAGTATTATCCTGATTTGCTTAACTTGGCAGGAACAAAGTCATAAATGCTCACTGTTGCAAGTGATTAGAAACAGCTAAATTGGCTTAGAGCGTATTTTTAATATTTTTATTTGAATATAAGTAATCCCTTACTTAGAATTGTAATGCAGTCAGAAGAACAGAAAGCTGTCTTGCTTTCTCTTCTGTTCTTTCTGCAGTTCATTCATTCTAGCAATAGATTCCCTTCTAGGCTGTGTAAGCATCAGCCTTGGTAGAGCTTCCCTGTGTCAGTGTAGGTAGCCAAGGGAAGATGAAAATACACACACAATTCAGAAGAACAGAAGGAAGTTCAGGATGTCCCAGAAACAGATAATTGGCCAGAGTCCTTATCCCCCACTCGGAGACTTGAAGTAGGCGTTCATGCTGGTGTGGCACAAACGAGGCCAGTGCTGTAAGCCGCAGAGTTGCCCAGGGTGTTTTAGCCATTGCTTCTTTTCATAGTTAGGCAGCTCTTTTTAACAGCCTTGTTTTAGAAGTTAAGCTTCTTTCTATTTTGTGTGTTACTTATGCTTTGCATGCATGAAAATATGCATGTTACAAATAAACAGGTTAGAATGTAGGTTATTTGATATTTTATTTATACTAGGCATGTTTTGATTTGTTGTCAAATTTATGTAACCTTTTTACTTACTTTATTAATACCATTTATTGTTTCCTTTTCTATTTATGTGTGTGTGTGTGTGTGTGTGTGTGTGTGGCCAGCTCAGCCCACCAGGGGGCGGGGCTGGCTGGCATGTGGTGCTGGGGGATTGAACCGTGGGCCCTGTGTTTTGCTAAACTTGTTCTAAGTAGGTGCTTTAGACCACTGAGCCATCTTACCAGCCCCCTATTGTTTCCTTTTCTAAATGTTCTCGTAGGACCTAACATATTTGTTTTTGTGTTTCTTTTCCCTGAGTTTGCTTAACTCTTAAAAATTTAGTGGTGATAATTTACTGTAAAAAAGATTTTATAGAGAGAAGTCTTTCATACACTTTTTCTAGGTGGGACTGTTATTTTATTCTCAGTGTGGTGGTACATGCCTATAATCCCAGCATTTGGTTGGCAGGAGGATTGCTGTGAGTTTTGAGGCCAGCCTGGGCAATATAGTGAATTCAAGGCCAGCCTGAATCACATACTGAGAGACTGTCTCAAAAAAAAAATAAAATGCTGGGGAGATAGCTCAGCAGCATAAGTGCCTGCCTGGCAAGTGCAAGGTCCTGAGTTTGATCCCTGGTACCGCAGTAAATAAATAAAACAAACAAAAAAATTAAAGCATAAAAATAAATAAATGACTTCAGTTGCACTAAAGTTAAAATTTATTGAAATATACTTAATTTATCGTATTGCTTTTGGATTAGAACAATTTCGAAGCTTGAAGCTCAAGTGAAGCAAGTGGAACATGAAAATATGTTAAGTCTGCGTCAAAATTCTAAAACTCATGGGAGACCCTCACGTGCCAAGTAAGTTATTTTGTTAAATCTCTGTAACACTAGCAGATATGTGCATGCTTATATTATCATTTATTTATTTATTTTTTTCTTTTCTGAGGCAGGATCTCACTGTGTAGTCCAGGTTGGTCTTGAGCTCACTATGTGACCCAGGCTGGCCTCAAACTCATAGCAGTTCTCCTGCCTCAGACTCCCAAATGCTGAGATTACAGGTGTGCGCTACCATAGAGGTAGTTCACGCCCATAATCCCAGCTACTTGGGAAGTTGAGGCAGAGGATTACAAATTTGAATCCAGCCTAGGCAATTTAGTGAAATCCTGAGTCAGAATAAAAAGTGAAAAAGGGCTGGAGATGCAGCTCAGTGGAAGAGCACTTTCCTAGCACGCATTAAGCTCTGGGTTCAATCCTTGTACTGACAAAAAAAATTGCCAGTGAAGCTACAGAGGCGTTTGCATAAATGAAGAGAGCAGTGTCAGATTGAGAACAAAGAGATTAGGAACACATTTTGTTCTTGATTCTGCCTAGCTGTGAGACCTCAGGCAACTTGATTTACTTTTTTTTAGGAGCTTCGATTTATTATCTCTAAATACGAGGAAGATGGACTAGAATATCTCAAAAAGTCTTTCAGTCCTACAATTCTAGACTTCTTAAAAATGCATTTAGTACAGGGTCTACAGGGTCTCACTACACAGATCGGACTCAGTGATCCTCCTGTTTTCAGTTTCCCAAGTGCTGGGATTATAGGTGCTGTCTCAGCACGATGCCCCAGGGTTGGGACCAACGCTGCATGCCAGGGATAGAACCCTGGTCCCTGTGTCTGCCTAAGCAGGTGCTTTAATCTGCTGAGCTATCTGGCTGGCCCAAGACATTTTATTCTTGTGTTAAGGAGAGAACCTTTAAAGATGGACCTGTGTTAGGTTGTATGTATTTTTCTTCATTCTTTTAGCTTTTTTTTTTTTTTCCATATTTTAGGGAAGGGTCTACCAGGTGTTCAAGGTCTCACTACTAGATCAGACTCATAGTGATTCGCCTGTTTACAGCCTCCCAAGAGCTGAGATTACAGGCACGCACCACCACACCCAGTCCCAATCACTGTCTCAGTGTGCGCTGGAGGCAGGGCCAGCAGGGCAGGCCCAGGGATCGAACCCCTAGCCCCTGTGCCTGTTCGCAGGTGCTTTAATCCGCTGAGCTACTTGGTCGGCTCTTTCTTTTGGCTTTGCTATGATCTGAGTTTGTTTTCTTTGTGTTCCATGTGCATGTGTGTGCGTGTGCATGCACCTGTATGTACGTATGTGGGATGCGTGGTGCCCCAGGGCCCGGCACCTAGTGAGCAAGTGCTCTGCCACTGCAGTCACCCCTTGCCCCCAGAGCATTAGTTTGATCCATCCACAGAGTGTTTCTCATTTTAAAATTGTTTATTACTCATCATTTTGGTATAAAGGGTATTATTATTTTAAGAATTTTAGCTCCACATGCCGTGCTGGCCCCGCCCCCAGGTGCTTTGAGCTGGCGATGGAGTCCGGGCATGGTGGTGTGCGCCTATAATCCCAGCACTTGGGAGACAGAAGTCAGGAGGATTACTATGAGTCTGGCCTGTGTAGTGAGACCCTACACACACACACACGCACACACACACAAAACCTAAAGAATTCTTTTGTTTTTGTGATATTGGGTATTGAACTCAGGACCTTGTGCTTGCCAGGCAAGTGTTTATACTGAGCTATTTCCCCAGCCCTAAAGAGTATTATTAATAAATAGGTCATAACTTTATAATATTGACATTGATGACAAGGTAAATAGTGTTTTGGTTTTTTTCTTTTTATGACACAAGGTCTTGCTATATAGTTTAGGCTGTCCTTGACAGCAAGGTAATCCTCCTGCCTCAGCCTTCTGACTCGTGAATGCTGGAATTACAGGCATATGCCATGGTGCCTGGTCAGAAAGCAGTTATTTAAAATTATTATTTCTAACTTAAGTTGTAATTATGAAGTGAGATACTTTTTCTAGATCTTTATTAATTAATCTTAGTAGAACATAGTGAATTCTTTTAAACAAAATATATGGTAAATAACTGACATTGAATATTTGAGAACTGGGTGTGGTGGCACAAGCCAGTAATCCCAGCACTCAAGAATCTGAGGATGGCTATGAGTTTGAGGCCTACCTGAGCTAAATAACAAGTTCAAGGCCTACCTGAACTACATAGCGAGACCCTGTTTCCAGGAAAAAAAAAAAAAAAAGAATTTTTGAGGGCCAAGGAGATGGCTCAGTAGAATAAGCCCTTGCCTGGCAAGTGCAAAGGCCTAAATTCAATCCCCGGTTCTGTGGGGGGGTGGGGCGGGGGTGGGGGAGGGGGGAAGAGTATTTAAGAAAGTATAAAAAGAGGGAGCTGCAGGAGGCATTACAATTCCTGACTTGAAATTATACTACAAGGCTACTGTGATAAAATCAGCATGGTACTGGCAACAAAATAGACCTGAGGATCAATAAAATAGATTAGAAGATGCTGAAGCCCCTACAAACACACTCAGCCACCTTACCTTTGACAAAGGGGCCAAACATACTCACTGGAAGAAAGATAGCCTCTTTAACAAATGGTGCTGGAAAAACTGGCTCTCTACATGCTG
>NW_004524652.1:6124333-6146961 GCF_000260255.1 Octodon degus
CAGCTATTCCTCTACTGGGAATTTTCCCAGAGGATCTGAAAACATCATATCATAGGGATATATGTGTGCCTATGTTTATAGCAGCACAATTTGTGATAGCTAAATTTTGGAAACAGCCAAGATGCCTGTCACCTGAGGAATGGTTGAAAAAGATGTGGTATTTTTCCACAGTGGAGTATTACTCAGCTTTAAGAATGATAAACTTGAAGCCTTTATATTGAAGTGGATGCCACTCAACATATACTAATAAGTGAAATAAACCAGACACACATGTGTAAATATTGTATAGTTTCCCTAGTATAAGAACTCAAAGAAGAAATACAAATAGAAAGGTATAATACAAGTAAAAGGAAAGCAGGATCTCGAGGACTAACTAATCAAAAGAGGGAAAGGAGAAGAGCTAGGAAACAGGACAATGTCAAACCATACAGTTATATGTACAATATGGGCAAGGCAATGATCCTGAGAATCTCCAGAAGATTTTTGAATCTAGCAGTTAATTGGAAAGATTCTCACCCTGACTAACTACATATACTGATACCTGGGAACTAAGCAACTGCACTGAAGATGGTAATCTGTAATAGTAGTTTCATGCTTGGAGTGTCTGTCATTCTGGCCTTCTGAATACAAGGCTGCTTGTCATGACATGCCATTTGCTGCTGTGCTGTCTCTCAGGTCGATGATTGTTCAAAAAGAAGGGGGTGGTGAATGAAGGCAAGAGATAGGAAAAGGAATATTGTGGGACTGTCCTGCTTCAAAGTTGTATATGGTTAGATTTTTGGACTTATGTGTAAATATAAGAAGTATATAATTCTTTATGCCTATTTTTAAAAATATATTCTCATTTTTAAATGTTTTTTCATCATATTCTATAGGGACTTAAAGTTCAACATATCAATACTTGATGAGAAATACCTGTTCCATGTTATGCCTAAGATGTTTGATATCCAGACAGATAGTGAGGCTAAGCTTAACAGCCTAGGTTGTATGGTAATAACAATAAGCTTGTCTTCTGGAGGGTTAACAACCTAAGTTTGCAGACCAAAATTAGAGAAAGAGGAGGGCCTCAAGGAAAGCCAACATTTTGGCCCTAGCCTTCCAAGGTCACTTAAGACTCAGGACATATGAGAACTTGTACTGTAACATCATGTAACTCGGTAGTGTCCCAAATTTTCTGATCAAGGAGATTATGGGGCCAAAGAGGAAAGTGATCGATGATGTAGAGTGTGCCTAAGGAGAGTCACATGGGGAGAAGACACTCTCTCAGGCTTTCACAGAGAGCACATTGGCCAAGCAATGGCCGTGACTCATCCACATGGCTGACACTGACAAAGGTTCTACAATCTGAGGTACAGGATCTCAGGATAAATCCTGGGGGGATTTCACTGACCTTATCAGACCCAAAAGCTACAACTCTTGTTGCATAGGTCCTGCTTTACCTTGGTCTTAACTATCCAGCAGAAAAGTATAAAAACAAAGTATAAGAAGTAAGGCCATGAAAAAAAAAAAGAAGTTATGTTGAGCAGTAGGGGACTCAGGTCAACAATTTCTGATATTGCCAGTCAAGCGGAAGACCCAATACTATTATGGGCTACTGGACTCTTTTAGAATATTTTGCTGAGTTTATACACCTATAATATTCAAATAACGGAACTTAACAAAAAAAGGGTATACAGATGAATGTCCATTTTGTATCTGGGTATTCAAAGTGGTTAGGATAGATATATAGTTACATTCTCTTAATGAATAGAGTGATTTGTTCTAATGGTGTTTGTAAATAGGATATCAAGTCCGTATCTTGTACAGCAATGAACCACTACAAAGAATGTATGCAATGTGTTAATTATTGAAACTGTCCTAACAATTTGGTTTTAAACTATCTCATTGCTATTTGTTTCTCAATAAAGTTATGGAAAAAAAAAATAAAAAAAGGGAGCTGAAGTTGAGGGTCAGGGAAGCGTGGAGTGCTGCTGGCCTAGAAGCCATGCAAGGCCGAGAGACAGGGCTGTGTGCACCGAGAAGCCAGCGCTTTCTCAGGGCCTGGGGAGGCGGGGCGTGCGGCTGGACATTGCCCATAAGAGCTGAAGTGGCCTGTGAAGTTGTGGCTTGATCTTATGAGTTTTCTAGGTCACACTCAGGATGGCTTGGAGAGCCTGTTACGAATACTTTGAAGGTTTTCGGGCAGTGGAACAGTGTTACTTGGAATTTGCATTTTCAGTATTTCTGCTGGGAGGAAAGGATGCAGAGAAGAGTGAAAGCAGGGGGACTGGCCAGGTGCTCGCGGCACTGGGAGGAGTGCTCACGGTAACCGTGGGGCGGGCGGGCCCGAAGGCGGGCGAGGTTTCTAGAGGGAGAGTCTCCGGGGCGCTGCTGGCCAGGGCAGAGGGGAGGATGGCGTTGCTCTTGCTTTCTGTCTTGTACTTCTTTTTTTTCTTTTTTTGCTCCGAATGCCTTCAGGGCAGGTTTGGCTGGCTTGAGTTTTGGGGATCAAACCACAGCAACCTGAGCCTGACTGCTTTGTTGCAGCAGCCACTTAAAGAACTGAGCTAAGGGGCAGGCCCCCTCTGTCTTGTACTTCTAAAGGTGCTGTGTGCCTTGATTGATCCAGGGCAGAGATCTGAATTTCTGTGGCAGATATTTTTAAGATTCATATGGATTCTGGATGGAAATCAAATGGACAGTTAGAAAGTTAAATTTGGGGCTCACAAACAACAACTTGGGCTAGAGCTACAAATTTCATAATCATCTTACAATTGTGAGATAGGATAGGAGTTGAGGGTGTTTAGTGAGAAGTGGGCTTACCCCACCTTCTTGTCACCCACTTGTGCTACTTAGGTTAAACCTGTGGACTTCACATTGAGCTGTGTCACCAGCCTTTAAATAATGTATTTTATTTTGAGACAAGGTCTTTTGAGTTGGTAACTTGCCCATTTGGGTTTGAACTTGGGTTCTGCCTCGGCCTCCCAGAATGCTGGGATTATAGGTGTGTGCTATCATGTCCAGTTAAGAAGAGCCCTGTTTTGAGTTGGTAAAAGAACCTGAGAAAAAGCTGTTAGAAAAACTAGGAGAACACAGGCTCATAGTCACGGGTGTTGAGTGCTGCTGAGAGATGGAGGGGCTGAAAGTGGCTCCACAGGGCTTGCTGGCAGACAGGGGGACGGTGTGTGTATGGGGGTGCGGTGAGGTGGGTGCACCACAGCAACTTCAGTGTGACGGCACAGGAAGTAGAGCAGGGGCTGGCAAATCCAGCCTACACAGCCTGTTGTAAGCTGTGTGAATAAAGGATGGTTTCTACAATTTGAAGTGCTTGCAAAATAGCATTTCTTAACGGGGATTGTAAGAAACTCAAATGTCAGAGTTTACTTATAAGTATAGTTTGTTGGAACACAAGTAATCTTATTCTTTCATGTGTTGTCTGTGGCTGCTTTTTTTTTCTGTGTATTAGGTACAGGGTCTCCACTGAGCTCAGACTCATAGTGATCCTCCTGTTTTCTGCCTCCCCAGCACTGGGATTGCAGGCATGCACCACCACACCCAGGCTTGGTAGCAGGCTCAGCACACCTGGGGGCAGGGCCAGCGTGGCCTGTTATACCGGGGATCGAACCCCGGTCCCTGCGCTTGCTTAAGCAGGCACTTAGTCCACTGTGCTATCTCATCAGCCCTCTATGGCTGCTTTGGAGTGACAGCAGTCAAGGACTTGAGACAGACACTTTCAGACTCATGAGAAAGTATTTTTCTATCTGGTTGTTTATGGAAACAGTTTGCCAACTCCTGACATAGCCTGTCAACATGGATTCATCTCAAGAGCAAGCTGTGGGCCAGCTGTAGTGGTGCTCAGCCTGGGGTCCTGGCACTCTGGGAGACTGAGGCAGGAGTACCATATGTTCAAGTTCAGCTTGTGCAGCTCTGAGACTAAGCAAGATCCTGTCTCAAAGTAGAAAGTGGGAGATGTATGAGGGACCACCCTTAACCCCACACCCCAAAGGAACAATAGAAACTGAGTCACAGATATAAGAGGTCAGAGAGGAGAGGAGGCTGTCAGATGATCATGATGCGAGGGTGTGTGGCCAGCTGGCTTCAGGGCTCCATTGCAGATGATGGCCCTGGAGCTACCCAGCTGTGACAGTGGAGACAGGAAGTGAGGTCACTACAGCCTGACAGGTTCAGGTGTGGGGAAGAGGGAATGTGGTCCTGGAGCAGAAAAAGGAAGCAGGGAAGCCGCAGAGCTAGTGGGCTGGCAGGCCAGCTCCTGTGGTGGCGCTGGAGCTGCAAGCACAAGAGGGACCTTGGTGTGTTGTGTCGTCAGGGGACTTGATCTCTAGTGATGACAGTCTCCACAGTGTCCTTGAGGTGGACAGCTGAGGAGTGGAGGAGGCCCAGGCTGCTGGCAGAAGTCAAGTGTGGCCCCTAAATGGCATTAGGTATGGGGAGGGCAAGACAGCAGAATTCAGAATCTTGTGAAGGGCCCAGAGCTAAGGGGGACTGGAACCCCCAGCCAGCGGGATTTTTCTGAAAATGCGGAGGACACAATAGTCTAGAACTGTGCTGCTGACAGCCACTTGTGACAACTGACAGGCAGTTCTAGAGGCTCTCTGGCCACTGTTGAGGTCTTCAGTAGCAGCATATGACTTGGGGCTGCTCTGCTGGACAGGCCAGGTTGAGAGCATTTTTGGTTTTGCAGAAAATGCTATTGAATGGTGCTAGGCTGAAGGAACAAGAAAACAGCCCTGCTTCCTCTCCTTCCCCTGAGCTCCATCAGGGGAGTCAAGGGGGAGGAGGGCACTCGGGGGGGGGGGGAGCTGGTGGCCAGGGAGAGCTGTGAGTACCAGGTCTTTAAAAAAAATTTTTTTTTAGGTAGGTTCTTCCTATGTAGCTCAGGCTGCCTTTGAACTCACTATGTAGCTGAGGCTGGCCTTGAATTTGTGGCAATCCTCCTGCTTCAGCCTCTTGAGTGCTAAGATTACAGGTATGTGCCACCATACCTGATTAGTACTAGATCTTGACAGCAATTGGGGAGTATTCAGAAGCACAGAAACCAAAAATAGTGGCTCAGTTCAATCTTAAAAATGTAAAATGGAGGGCTGGGGAGATAGCTCAGTAGAATAAGCACTTGCCTGGCAAGCATAAGGTCCTGAGTTCAACCCCCAGTACCGCAAAAAAACCAAACAAAAAAACCCCTGTAAAATGGAATTCATGTATCTAAAATATAGATTACTACCTGTGAATTTTGAGTCACCATGCAAATATGTAACTACTACCTACAAGCTGGTCTCTCTCTTTTTACTTTTATTTTTTGGTGCAGGGTCTCACTACGCAGTTTAGACTCGTAGTGATTCTCCTGTCCCAGCCTCCCTTTGTGCTGGGATTACAGGCATGCGCCACACACTGTTTCCAAGGCCAGCATGGTGCGGCCAGAGCTCTAGGGCTAGCATGGCATACAGTACTGGGAAGTGCACTCGGGACCTTGCACTTGCTGTGCAAGTGCTTATGCCACCGAGCTGTCTCCCCAGCCCCAGCAGATCTATACTGAAGCTCAATACCAGACTGTTTCTCATTCCAACAGCACGCTGGCAACCTCAGACGTCAGCAGGCGGAAGTGGCTGATCCCAGGTGCGGAGTACTCAATCTTCACTGGCCAGCCGCTGGCCGCCCAGGATGGAAAGCTGGAGGAGGGGACAAGTGGTCCTGGGTAAGATAGCCACCGAGGGGCCTGCTTGGAGTGTTCTGCTTTCTTAGGGGTTCAGGTGCCTTAAATGTTCAGAAAGATAGAAAAAGCCATCGCTCTGTTTTGTTTTGTTTTGTTTTGCAGTGTTGGAGATAAACATGAGAGAGGGAGGGGGAGAGGGAGGGAGAGAGAGATGGTCTTGAGTATACTAGGATGGTTCTCTACCACAGAGCCACGTCCACATACCAGAGCTGTCTCTTCATTCTTTGATATCTTCATTTTGAGGATTTTTTTTTTTTTTAAATGAGGCTGGGGATTGAATAGAGGGCATTTGCACTGAGGTACATTCTTGCCTTTGATCCCCCCTTTTAAAAATGTATTTTCTTTTGAGACAGGATCCTGTTATGTTCCCCAGGCTGGATCTGTTGATCCTCCTGTTTCAGCCTCCCACGTCATTATGTCCAGCCTGGGACGCTCTGTTTTACTCTGAGACTCAACTGGGTTTTGGGTCTTCTACTTCGGGGGGCTCTCAGAGTACCCTTGCCTGTGCTAGGCACAGAGTAGTGAACAGTTAGAGCAACATAGTGACCCTTTCCTGAGGACCCCTGAGAGCCCGTGGTGAGCCCAGCTCTGCTCCAACCAGCACTATCCCTGGTTGGGCCTGGTGGAGCATGCCTGTAATGCTAGTACTTGAGAGGCTGAGGCAGGAGGGTAGCTATGAGTTGGACCAGCCTGAACTGTATAGCAAGACCCTGTCTCAACGAAAACAAACAAAAACAACAAACCAATAAAAATAATATTTTAGGATATTAAAAGGACTTTGAAATACTAGTTTCCCATCTATAGATTGTTTTAATTATTTGCATGTAAATCATAAGTATTCATTGTGTAATATTAATTGTCAGCTCTCCCATTAGTTCTCTAACAATCCTCATAAACTGTCTTTGCTTGGCTGCTGGGACAAATCACCAGGGACTTGTCACCAGGGTGGCTTAAACAGCACTTTATTTGTAAGCCGCAGAGTGGGATCCCTGTGCCAGCACCATCAGAATCTTAGAGAAGAGCCTCTCCCCAAGTGTGTCCTGCCACAGGCTGTCCCTGGCATGGGGCAGAGGGAGTATGCAGGGTTTTATTCTTTTATTCTGTCTGTCTGTCTGTCTGTCTGTTCTTTTTTTTTTTTTTTTTCTGTACTGGGAATGAAACTTACTTTATCACTGAGCTATATCCCAGCCTCACTTATTTTTAAATTTTGAAACAGGATCTTGCTAAGCGGTCTGGGGTTCCCTTGAATCGTACTCTTCCTTTCTTCACCTCCTGAGTAGCTGAGATTGCAGGTGTTACAGGTGTCTGCCACTGAGCCCAGCTGTCTTTTTTTATAAGGACATTAATTCCATAATGGGGGCTTCACTCCAGTGACCCTGATCCTTCCTGCCCCACCTTCGAAACCCATCCCTAAGATTAGTGCTGTCATTTGTACATATGGCAGGCAGATTCCATTCAGTGAGCAGCACTTATGGTTACATTTGTTGTTTAAGGTACCATTCTCCTCCGGAAAAGGATTCTTCCCCTGGAAGTTCACCAACAAGCTTACTGAGTAAAAAACAAAGAGAGACTTCAGACATACCAATCATGAAAGCTTTAAAAGAACTTGAGGAAGAAAAAATATTTAAAAATTGGGGGACACAGACAGAGAAAGAGGATACCTCAAATAGTAAGTATTTACTCTATTTCTTCTGTATAGACAGAGGAATCTTCTCCCACATTTATGTTACCTCTTAAAAATTCAGTTTCTCAGGTAATGTGGTGCAGTTTAATTTGTAGTATTGCTGTTCTAGCCCGTTCTATAGATAATTGAATCCTTGCTTAATAATTTATCACAGTCTTGGCATAACGTGTACCTTTTATACAAAGCAAATTGCATCTTTCATTGGTTATTAAAAAGCCTGTAGCGGGCTGGTGAGATGGCTCAGTGGTCTAAAGCACCTACTCAGAATAAGCTTAGCAAAGCACAGGGACCGCGGTTCAATCCCCCAGTACCACATGCCAGCCAGCCCCGCCCCCTGGTGGGCTGAGCTGGCCACACACAAATAAATAAATAAATAAATAAAATTAAAAAAAAAAAAGCCTGTAGCATTCTTTTTTTTTGCGGAACCAGGGATTGAACTCAGGCCCTTGCACTTGCCAGAGAAGCGCTTATTCCACTGAGCCATCTCCCCAGCCCAACATTCTTAAGGATATGGAAAAATGTTTCCCTCAATTTGTTCTTTTGACAGACTTTTCATATTAGTAGTGTGAGGTGGCTACATTTCCGGTGCCTCTTCCTTTGCTTGGGCCTTGAGCATCTGTAGAGAGGACAGCTGGCTTTAGTGCCCTCTCACAGGCCCAGTCAGCGCCCCGCCTCTTGCCGTCTCCCCTGCCTGCTCGTTCCACCGCCAGCACTGCCCTCGCATCTCTGGGGCTGCAGCCTTGTGGCAGTCTCCTAATATAGACTGGTCACCTGTGTCCTCCAATAAGCTCCCGACAGTTACCTTCACTGCTTCGACTGTAAACAGGAAGCCAGTGTAAATTCCTTATAAACACCCATATTCTCCTTCATTAAACATTTTTATTCATATAATATGCATTTGCAAGTAATGACTGCAACCTTAATGGTAAGAAAAAATGCTTTGAGCCAGGCGTGGTGGTGCATACTTATAACCCCCGCACTCGGGGAGGCTGAAGCAAGAAGATGGCTTCACATCTAGTTTTGACTATTTATTTATGGTGGTACCAGGGTTCGAACTCAGGACCTTGCGCTTGCCAGGCAATCACTTATTCCACTGAGCTATTTCCCTGGCCCCTAGTTTTGACAATTTAGCAAGACTTCATCAAAAGAAAAAATTTTTGAAAGGCTGGCCCTGGCTCAAACCCCTGTACCACACACACACACAAAAACCCTTGAGCAGAACCTTGCATGATGTGACTTCTGTAATAAAGGCAAGTAATTAAAGCCAGGATTATTTTTATGTTTTTATTTTTGTCTTTTGTTTTGTTTTGCATTTGCCCATTACAGAATCAGTGAATCCTCGGCAAATTGAATCTTTATTCAACACAAGTCGTTCCCCAGAGAAGTGGGCCCAGCAGAGACAAAAGAGACAGAGTTCTGCCTCCCAGAGGTCATCGTCTTTGCCGCCTTCAAATCGCAAATCCAGTGTTCCAAGTAAGAGCTGGCGGCGCTGTCTGTGGTGCTGGGGCGTGACTGGCGCCCTGCGCCCGCTGGGCTTCCCCTTGCCGCTGGGAGCACAGCTCCGCGCAGGCCCCTACCCACACCCACCTTCCTGGTTCCCTCAGGAGTACTGTGTGCACAACTGCGACAAACAGAAGAAATCTCAATTAAAGCCAGGCAGTGTTGTATGTCAAGTAAATTGTTTGCAGGTAAAACTACTTCAGAGTTTTTGAGAGTAGACAGCTACTAATTATACATTAATTCAGTCAGTTCTCGTTACTCAGAAAAGAGAAGACGCTTCTGTGTATTTCACTCCAGTGGCTGCATCAGTCACCTTTTCTCTTCAGCCAAGTCCAGGTTTGTTTTAAAGCACAAGCTTTCAATCTCTGTGTCTTCACAGCAGCCTCGGAGATTTTCTTTTTTAATTTACTTTTTGTATTTCAGTAAGGGTCTACAGGGTCTCACTGTGTAGATCAGACTCATAGTGATCTGCCTGGGTTCAGCCTCCCAAGACCTGGGATTACAGGTGTGCGCCACCATGCCCAATCTCAGTAGCTGTCTCAGCCTGCCCTGGGGGTGGGGCCAGCATGGCAGGCCGGGGATTGAACGTCTGAACCTCTGAACCTGCAAACCCTGTGTGTGCCTAAGGCACTTTAATGTGCTCAGCTATTTGGCTGGCCCTAAATTTATTTTTTGAAACAGGGTCTCACTGTGTAGTTCAGGGTGGGCTTGAACTCACTATGTAGCCAAGGCTGGCCTTGCAATCCTGGCAGAGCTGGGCATGGTGGGGCATAGCTATTAATCCCAGCACTCTGGAGGTTGAGGCAGAAGGATTGTTGTGAGTTGAAACCAGTCTGAGCTACAAAGTGATTAGCTCAAGGCCAACCAGAGAGAGAGAGAGGGAGAGAGAGTGAGATCGAGAGAGCGAGAGAGCGAGAGCGAGAGCGAGAGCGAGAGAGAGAGAGAGAGAGCGCATGGCGAGTCTTTTGCCTCAGCCTCCTGAGTGCTGGGATTACAGGCATGGGCTACTATGTGTAACATTTTTATCTTTTGTTTTTGTTTTTTTTTTCTGAGATTTTGTCTTCACTGTGTTATACGATGTTCACTAGTGTACTGATTCTTCCATCTTATTTCCAGTCTACTTCTAAAATCCTGAAAAACCAGTTTTGAGTCTGAGTATTGAAGCTGTTCTGGTACACTAACACACCAGCAGGCAGTACCTCCACCTTTACAGTAGAATTATGATACTTTTAAAATGAGGGCAGCTGGGTGTGGTGGTACATGCCTGTAACCCCAACACTGGAGAGACTGAGGCAGGAGGATCGCTGTGAGTTTGAGGCCAGCTTGGGCTACAAAGTGAGTTCAAGGCCAGCCTATACTGCAGAGTGAAACTCGGTCTCAAAAAAGACAAAATAGGGACTGGGGATATAGCTCAGTGGTACAGTGCCTACCTACCAAGCACAAAGTCCTGAGTTTGATTCTAGGTACCAAAAAAAGACAAAATAAATAAGTAAATTACTTAATTTAATAACATAAAACGAGAAGGAAATTTCTCTACTATAAAACTGTTCTTCCAGAACAATGTATGGTGTATAGAGGGAGAAGGATATTTGTTCTTTGTTTTCTTCTACAGCAAAAAGAGAGATTATGTTAACACCTGTAACAATGGCTTACAGTCCAAAACGATCCCCGAAAGAAAATTTGTCCCCAGGATTTAGTCATCTACTTAGCAAAAATGAAAGCAGTACCATTAGGTAAGTTATCTAAAATCACAGAATCAGATATGTTACTGATTTTTTAATTAATTATTTGCAACACATAATGGTTACATTCATCATGGGGGACTGGTGCTTGCACATAACACAACTTAATTCTTTTTTTTGGTTCCCTTCCTCCCTGTATTATTGATTTTTAAAATGTTGATTTCTGCTTGTAGCTATCACTGATTTTTCAGTGTCTCAGTGAGAACTCTGAATTTAAGTTAACTCTGAATGTATTATGAAAAACAAAGTATTACAGTACACGAAAACAGTTTTTAACTACGTAAACTTGACTACTAGATTTTATTTTATTTATTTATTTATTTATTTATTTATTTATTTATTTTGTGGAACCGGGGATTGAACTCAGATCCTTGTGTTTGCCGGTCAAGCTCTTATCCTACTGAGCCATCTCCCCAGCGACTACTAGATTTTAATATGTCCTCCACACCTGCCCAGCTATTGGCTGGAGGGTAGTGGCTCTGTGTCATCCTGTAAAGGCACAACAAGGTCTCAGGAGACTCTGGAGTCATTTGTGCAGGAAGTTGGCAGCTTCGCTTGCTTCTGAGCAAAGAGTCTGCTGAGCCAGGGCTGCGGTGCCCGGGGCATGCAGGTAGGGCCTGGCTCCTGGTCCTAGACCCAGTCCCCCAGGCTCTGGGAAGCGCATACTACAGTTTTCCTGTACAGAACCGGCTAACACCTGTCCTACATCTGAAAGATCAAAAGACAGTGTATGGGTGCTTGGTTTAAGTCTCTAGTATGGGATTGCTGTGTCGTTTTGTGTTAGAAAATAGACATTATGTTTTATCTTTGATAAATCATATGATCAGCTTTCTTCCTTCTCTCTCTCTCTCTCTCTCTCTCTCTCTCTCTCTCTCTCTGGGGGGTATTGGTTCCAATTTTAGTATATGTGCTGCCGAAGCGAGCACTTTTTTTGGTATTGGGAATCGAACTCAGGACACTGCACTTGCCAGGCAGGTACTTGTGCCACTGAGCTATGTCCCCATTGACCAGCTTTCTTTTAAGAAAATGTGTAAACATGTGAGCTGGCTGAATGCAAGCTTGTACTAGTGAAGACAGGGAAAATCAGCTAACACCTTCTTCTCACACATCACCTGCTTCATTCGATAGATTTGATGTACTTGTGGCCGATGTCGGTTCCGTCCCCGCATCCGCACTGCAGCGAGCCAGTCCGAGAAGGCAGCTCCAGTTCTTTCCTCCAGATGACTCCGAAGGTTTTTTTTCCTAAAAATTATTAGTTTTGTTTTTGAGACGGGTCTCGCTGTGTTGTTTGGGCTGGCGTTGAGCTCACTATGTCACGCTCATGGCTGTTCTCCTGCCTCAGCCTCCTGAGTGCTTGGGGGATGGCAGGTGCACCCCACCACGCCTGTTTAATTATAGCCTTTCATTTTCTTGAGATTCTGGTGTCTTTTCAAAGTTCTAGATATTATCTTAGAATATTCTCTGCTTAAATATTTTTCTATGTAGGGACCTTTAAAAGTAAGCATTCGTAGTGCTTCACTTACGGCACTGCTGTTACCTTCATTGAAAAGTTGGGAACCTGAGGTCCCAGCAGTGTTCATGTTTAATTACCAGAGCTAGATTCTTCACTATTCCCTTTCTGTTTAGGCTCTGTAATTTATAGAAACTTTTTAAAAAATTATATAAGCAACTTTGGTTTGGGTAATTTTTGTCTCATTTGTATCTTAAATTTACAACTTTTGTAAGGTAAGGTTTGTGAAATCACTTGGCTAGGCCCTCACAGGGTGTTAGTGTTGCTCTTATGCTTACTACATATGAGTTTAGTCTTTAAAGTTTTCTTTTCTTTCTGTTTATTTCCTTTAATTACACGCAAGCTTTATTTAAGGTCATTTGGGGAAGTTATGAAAGCTTTTAGAATTTCATGGAGAAAGAGCGCTGATAAAAACAATTGATTATTGTATCTCCATTACTTTTGGGAGCCATATAGTAGCTATTTCCAGAGAATGAAGTTGAAAAAATTATTCAATGCACATATATTTGGGAGAGTTGATAAGAAACATAAGACATTTCTTTCCTTTCTCACAGAAAAAAACATTTCAGAAAAGGCCATCGACAGCTGTGCTAGTCATGGCTCTCACCCTGAACCTTTGCTGGATGGACTGAAGACAGTTTCTATGAGGCCAGCCTTGGAGAAGAATCAATTAGTTAGCTATGAGCAGTGTAAGCCTGTTTCAGTAACACCACAGGGTAATGATTTTGAATATACAGCAAAAATTAGGACCCTAGCTGAAACGGAGCGATTTTTTGATGAACTTACAAAAGAAAAAGACCAGGTAAACAAACAAAAAATTTTTTATATCTCTTTCTGAATTTATGCCTACATCTAATGAGTAGTCAGAAGAGAGTTGTTGAATCAAACCTGTCCCAAGAGGTGGCCGTGGGGTTCTGCCCAAAGCTGCAGCAGAAATAAACATTGTCATGGCCAACAGATGACAGAAGGAATTTAGTGAAGCCAGAATGGACAAGAAAATACTGAGCTGGAATCTCTTCTTTTAAATTTATGTTATACTCCTCCTTGCTGGGAATTAGAATTCTTTTGTTTGTATTTACATTTTTTTCCCATGTATTAACAGATTGAAGCAGCCCTAAGTCGAATGCCATCTCCTGGAGGAAGAATCACTCTGCAGACAAGACTGAACCAGGTGAAGTGGGGTCTGCTTCAGGGGCTTGGTGCTAGCGAGCACCCCATTTATCCAGGGGACTGTGAAGTCACAGCATGCTGCATGGAGGCAGAACTGAAGTAGTCTGCAGTCAGAACCTTCAGTCTTTGTGGAGGGAGGCTTCGATGGTTGTAGCTATTTCATAGCCATATGCTAACTTTCAGGAATCAAACTGATTTTACCTTTAGACTTCAAGAAAATGGCATTCATTGAAGTTTGGTAGAAAATGGCAGTATGGTTTTCTTTTTTCATCTTTTTGTAATGCCTAGGGATCAACCCAGGGCCTCACATATGTAGACTGGGTAAACGCTGCACCATCATGCAGCAGCCCTCGTCTGCAGTGCGCCTTGGAACCGACAGTAGATCGTTTTATTTGCTTTTTGAAACAGGGTCTCAGTATGCAGTGTAGGCTGTGCTGGGATTACCTGCGTGCGCCACCACACCCAGCCAGATTGTACAGTGCTAAATTTATGCTCTTCTGTTAAGTCTTTTCATTGCTGCTTGACAGCTCCCATTCCCATCATTTGTTCCCAAATCTGTTCAGTAAGCATGTGAAATACTGCATTTGCAACAGGAATTGCCTTAGAGCTAGCAGTTCCATTACTGAGCAGGAGGTGGTGCAAGTCACGTGGCCCATGTGTATTTCTTTTTTCTTTTTAATAGGAATTTGACAGTGGTTGTGTAATGCATAATGTTGTCTTCCAATAAGTTGTTCACATCCCATGTGCATTTCTTCAGTTGCTTTTTAAAGAAAGTTTAAATGCATGAAGCCGTGGGACGTTTAAAATTCCCTTCTACCAGGCTCGGTAATACACACCTGCACTGCCAGCAGTAGGGGCGCTGAGGCAGGATGATCACAGGGAATTCAGAGCCAGCATGGATATACAATGAGGCCTTGTCTCAAAAACAACAAAACAGACAAACAAACAAACAAAAAGAACAAAACCAAAGTAAAATATTTTCTAGTAATGTTTGAAACAAAACAGCAAATATGAATCTCTTACAGCTTTTTTTTTTTTTTTTTTTTTTTTTTTTGCTCTGAATGCCTTCAGGGCAGGTTTGGCTGGTTTGAGTTCTGGGGATCGAACCACAGCAACCTGAGCCTGACTGCTTTGTTGAAGCAGGAACTTAAAGAGCTGAGCTAAGGAGCAGGCCCCCTCTCACAGCTTTTGAGCACCTTAATTTTAGTTAAAGTTCATTTTCATTCTGATCTGTGATAGCAAAAAGAGGGGCTGGCGGGTTAGCTCAGTTGTCTAAAGTGCCTGTTTGGGCAAAATCAGTCAAGGACCAGGGACTGTGGTTCAAACCCCAGCACCACATTCTGCACCAGACCCGCCCTTAAGGCACTTTGAGCTAGCCAAAAAAAAGACCTTCTCAAGTTTTTGGAGCTGGCCAGATAGCTCAGTGGACTGAAGGCCTACTTAGGCAGGGCCCAGTGGCTGGGATTTGATCCTCAGTGTGCCATGCTGGCCCTGCCTCAAGACATGCTGAGCAGGCAATTGAGACTGGGTATGGTAGTACGTGCCTATACTCCCAGCGCTTGGGAGGCTGAAAACAGGAGAATCACTACGAGTCCCGTCAGTGTAGTGAGACCCTTTAGCCCCTGTACTAAATACATTAAAAAAAAAGAAACAGAAAGATACCTCCCAGCCCCTACCACAAGTGCCCCCTCCTCCAAATAGCCAAGGGTTCTTTTGAGGACGTGTACTCTGAATCTTTTTACTGCTTCTGTTCTGGAAGTTACTACTGTATAATTTGCAAGATTTGACACATGAAATTCTGCAAATAGTTTTTAGGAAAACTTGTTGATACTCTACTTCTAAATCAGAACTACTTCTATATAATGAATGGTACAATTTTTTCCTGGCTCTTAAAATAAGACTTGAAGGCATTAGAGCCATTCATGATGTCAAGCCACTTCTGTTCCCCAGGGTACCAGGTAGCGGGTGCAGAGGGGCTGAGGGAGCTTACATGTGGCTCACAAGTGGTTCAGACTGGGCAAACAGCAATTAAAAGTGTTCAGACCCAGGGCTGGTGAGATAGCTCAGTGGACTAAATGCCTGCTTAGGCAAGCTCAGGGACCAGGGTTTGATTCTAGGTATTGAACGCCACTCCAGCCTGGCCCCAGGCATGCTGAGCCAGCAATTGAGTCTGACTATGGTAGCACATACCTGTAATCCCAGAGCTGGGGAGGCTGAAAACAGGAGGATGTGTAAGTGAGACCCTGTACCAAATACATTAAAAAAAAAAAAAAAAAAGACCCTCTAATGAATAAGAGCAGAACACTGTGCAACAAATGCGTTGCCTAAAAGCTCATCACACTGGTAGGTGTTTTTCCAGAAACAGTTCTCAGAATGTAGAAAAGCTCATGCCATTTATAGCAGATGGAACCGAAATGTTGCACTTTCTGGAGTACAGCTTGACATGTATTCAGAGCCTCACACTTGCATTTCCTTGAACCTAGCATTTTTTACTTCTGGGAATGAGTCGTAAGGCAGTACTCATAGACTTGCAAAGAGATATGTTTAAGAAATTTATTACAGCCTTACTTACAGTATTCAAAATTAGAAGCAGTCTAAATTTATACTAACAGATTCCTGGTTAAACATCTTAAATATGCTGGAATATTGTACAATTAATTTAAAAGAACTATATTTCATAACATAGCAGGAAAGTTCAATTGAACAATATTTGGAAGTTACTACTATAAGTTAGTAGAAAGTTCAGTTGAACAATATTTGGAAGTTACTAGCTTGATTCCGTTTAACTCTGTTTTTACCTTTTTAAACAGAAAATGCCTCTATGCAAAAAAATAGGAAAGGGAAGGAAGAACAGTGGATATTTCTTTTTTGCTCATCTATCTTCTAGATATTCTATAATAAACATATAATTATTTTTTTGAGACGGTCTCACTAGGTAGTTCAGAGTGGTCTCAAACTCATGGCAATCTTTCTGCCTCAGCCTCCCAAGTGCTGGGATTACAGGTGTGAGCCACCACACCAATATAAACATATAATATTTTCATTAAAGATAATTTTGTTTTATTTCAGTATACCACTGGAATTAATACTGATAAAAGTATTTAATTTATTTAAATTTATTTATATTTCAATTTATTTATATGTATATATCCATTCTACCAAAAAATCATACACTTGAGCAGTTCACAGAAGTAGCAAATGTCTGGTGAGCTGTGCAAGCACCTGCTTGGTAGCTCTCGTATTGCTCTCAGTTCACCAAAGAGCTCTCTGCATTTGGTTGTGCTGCTATTTCTGGAATCTCCATATACTGAGAATATTTTAAACTGTAGCATTTATTTTGAGGGATTGAGAAGCCTGCTTCACATTGTTCAGTTTAGAATGTGTGACTTGTGTAGAAAGCAAAATAATCATAATTATAAAGTTTATACTTTTATGAAAAGAAAGGTCAGTTTGGCGATAATTGCGGAACTGATAAACTTGATGGAGAATTCTCATCACTTTCCTGTTCTCTTCACCTAGGAAGCCTTAGAAGATCGTTTGGAAAAGATCAATCGAGAACTGGGTTCAGTTCGCATGACACTGAAGAAGTTTCACGTGCTGCGCACCTCTGCAAATCTTTGAGATTTGTGGCCATTAAATTTGGAACATTTTTGTTTGCACTAATGTATAATTATGCACTCGGAAAAGGCAATCTATTTTGTACTGTTTATAAGCCTCGAGACAGTAGTTTTACAATCATGCTATTCTTATAATTGCTATTTTATACTTCAAATGACCACATATTTTCATGATATTTTTGTTATGCTCAGGAATCTATTGTATATTTTAATATTTTGAAAACATTATTTTAAAATAGCATATGTCCTTACTTTATATCAAGAATAAGGAAATGTAAACCGGGAAGGCAGCTTGTTTCTAAACAAATAGTGTTATCCTTTTACAGTAAACTTTGCACACTGGTTTTATAAACTTGTTCTACACTGTAAATATAATTAATTTTTTAAAAAAATAAATGCTAACAGCTTCCATAATGAGAAACTAACACATGCTGAATATGGAAAGTATAGAATACATTGGATTTCAGTTGTGTGGATGTTTTTCAAAACTGACAGTGCAGGCCCAGGGCAATAGCACAGGTCAGTAATGCAAGCGTGCAGGAGGGATGAGAATTTGAGGTCTGCCTGGACTATATAGTGAGACTCTGTCTCAAAAAAAGATAATAGGATTCCTATTTGAAATATAAGTCTTGGAGTAAATATCAAACTAGTAATCCTGGACTATTATATAAATATAATTCTTTATTTCTCTAAAACTTTATAAGGAAAGGAAAAAAGGAGAGGAATGTTAATTTTGTCTTATCATGTAAAATTAAGCAATTGGGAAGCTGCAGCTTTTTGCCCATCATTCTAAATGGAACTTGTGTGCCACACTGGACAAGTGGACAGATGGATGGATCTTTGATGAAACACAAGCCATCACCCAGTGCCGCTCTAGTTTCCTTAAAGCACATGGCCTCAGTTGCCAATTGAAGTTGTCAGCCAGTCATTTTCACCTGTATCTTTCCTCCACTTTTGCCAAAAAGGAAAATAAATATCTAGTAGGTGCTACAAGAACCCTCGGTTTGGGCCCAGGGCCATCTCCTTTGCTAGTTCACAGACAGGGATCATGTCGAGGTAGAGCCTGGAGCCTTGCGCATGGCCATGCTGGAGGCCCTGCTGTGGTCCCGGAGTGCAGCACGTCTGTGTGGGAATTGCTGCTTACATCCAGGCTGCTCAGCTTCGCCTTCCACATTTTGGTAGCCAATCTGGACCCAGCGCCCACAACACATACACAAGCTTGGTATGCATTGCTAAGCAGACTCAACCTTAACTCTCAAAGCTCATTACCACTGACAGTGCTCAGGTTTTAATTTTGATTTTGCTCTTTGAGCATTTTTCCTTTTAGTAATAGTTCTAGTGAACCAAGTCTGCCCAGCTCTTCCATTAGGAATACTGCCTTTGAGCAGATGCTCATTGAGCATCTTTCACCAAAGCTTTGCCCGGCTGATCTCCAGACCTGAGGCCCATGCCCTTCTCCCTCCTCCACTTCTAGGGCTTCTCAGCCAGGAGGGGGGCCTGGAACAGGACAGCCAAACCTCCATGCTTGTCTTCTGCCACTAATTGAGTAACCTAGTGAAAATTACTTATCAACAGAATCAAATACCATTATTCATGATTTTTTTTTCCCTAGCCTCTTTTTTTTTTTTTTTTTTTTTTTTTTTTTTTGCGGAACTGGGGATTGAACTCAGGCCCTTGCGCTTGCCAAGGAAGTGCTTATTCCACTGAGCCATCTCCCCGGCCCCCGGCCCCTCTTTTTTTTTTTTTTTTTTTTAAATCACCTAGTTATTGAAAAAGTTCTTTTTTTGTTGTTGTTGTACCAGGGCTCAAACTCAGGACGGTATACTTGCCAAGCAGGTACTTATGCCTCTGAGCTCTCTCTCCAGCCCAAGTTCATTTTAATCAAGCTGTGTACAGCTTGTATTTATGCCAAGGAAAGGGGTTAATTTTACTGGTGATACTCCTTTCATGTACCCTGGTATATGACACTAAAAACTAAGGAAGATTGTCAGGCTGTGTCATTGTTCCCCACTTTATTATAAAGTCAGCTACATTCTTAAGAATGAGGAAGTTGCCATTTCAGAAGAGATAATAGTTTTATCTTGCCAAAGAGTTATTATTATTTTTTAATGTATTTGGTACAGGATCTCACTATGCAATTCAGACTCTTAGTGATCCTCCTGTTTTCAGCTTCCCCAGAGCTGGGATTACAGGTGTGCCCCCCCACATCTGGCATTGCCTATGGTGCTGGTGATCAAACCCCTGTCTCTGCACTTGTCTAAGCAGGCATTTACTCCGCTGAGCTATCTCACTGGCCCTGGAGTTATCTTTTTAGAAGCCTGTAATTGATTTATTCCAAAAAAGGCATTAATCACCATCAAAATATCTTCCAGGGGCCAGCGAGCTAGCTCAGCAGACTAATGCGCCTGCTTAAGCAAGCACTGGGACCATGGTTCAATCCCCAGCACCATGGCGCTCCAGCCCTGCCCCCAGGGCCGGCTGAGCTAGCCACAGAGTCCAGGCTGAATGGCATAAGCCTGTAGTTCCAGTGCTGGGGAGGCTGAAAAGCAGGAGGATCACTATGATTCCTAACTGCATAGTGAGACCCTGTAACAACCAAATATATATTTTTTAAAAAAAGTCTTCCATGCCTCCCAGCATATACTTTGATTTTCTAATAGGTTGAAACTATCACTTTAAAAAAAAAAAAAAAAAAAGTATTTAGTACTTGGACTCATAGTGATTCTCCTGTTTACAGCCTCCCAAGTGCTGGAATTACAGGTGTGTGCCACCATTCCCAGTCTTAATTGCCATCTCAGTGCACCCTGGGGGTGGGGTCGGCACACACACGGGGGATTGAACCCTGGTCCCTGTGTTTGTCTAAGCATGTGCTTTAATCCGCTGAGCTATTTGGCCAGCCTGAAGCTATCACTTTCTTAATTAAAAATTTTAAAAAATTCTTCATAGTTGTGAAGAAGGAAACCAAGAAACATTCTTTCAGCTGCCTACTCTCTTGGTAACACTTACCTTACTAACAAAAAACCCAGCCCCAAAGTGGGAAGGGCTGCAGTCTGTCACCCCAGGGATGTGAACTTGTTCAGCTGAGCTGTGCTGCAGTTAGTAAAAAACCTGAGTGAGGGGCCGGGGAGATGGTTCAATGGAATAAGCGCTTCCCTAGCAAGCGCAAGGGTCTGAGTTCAATCCCCAGTTCTGCAAAAAAAACAAAACAAAACAAACAAAAAAACAAACAAACCCTGAGTGAATCTTCCACTTTGGAGAAGTGCCTTTTCGAATACAAATGCAAAGTGAACTCTTCTGTTACCTTTCTGTCCTCCCTGTTATGAACCTTTCTGCTTCTCCAGCAAAAGCAATAGCAGCTCTGGCTAAAGCTGGGACTGTTACTGCTGGGTATGGAGGTTGGGAGAGAGACAGACCTGGGTCACACCCTGAGGCAGGTCTGCTCTCCTCATCTCTGAGTGATAAGACCAAGCCATAAGGAGATTTCTTTCTTATGGGAGATTATGCCTAGCTTGCCTGGTGTTTAGTAAATGTGTGATAAGTAGTGCATTTTAGATTCATTATGAGCTGAGTGGTTTTTGAAATGGTGATTTCTCTTAAAAATAGAATGGGATTGTGTCCCAACCAGCTGACCTAGAAACCACCTTGGTTTGACATTTATGTCATGTGACCTAAGATATTCTTTCCACTGCATAAAATCATGGGTTTTCTTGGAGTTTAAGAGTTTCTCTTTTAATGTGAGGGTTTTTTTTAAGGACTGAAAATTTAAAAGTAGATAAACTGTCAAGTGCAAGTTTAGAAGACACCTTGATCTTAATAAAGTTGGTGATTTGGGAGTTGATATATAGACTGCTCCTAAAAGTTATCGCCAGTGTAGTTAAAACAGTTTTCCTTCACGTGTTCCATGAGTAGACCTCTCACGGTGCTTCCTGTGCCCACCACTGAGCCCTAAAAGATTCTCATGGAGTTTAAAAGCCAAACGCTTTGCTGAATGCTGTTTGAATTCTGAACCCTGCATCAGTGTATGTGGTAAAATTAGGCATTGCCCTTTTAATTTTTAGAAGTCTCAATAGCAGTTTTCACTAAAGTTTCATTGTACCACTTGTGCTGCAAGTCTTTTAAGAACCCTTGAAAAAATAAATATATCTAGAGCCCTTTAGGAATCATAAAGGTAAATCATGTGTCCTGAGTGAGTCATGTATAGTTATGAGATTTACAGGTCTGGGTGATTTGGTTATATTGCACAAAATGTCAGAAATGATTTCCTGCCCTGACAAGAGCTCTATGGTTAGATAATAACGCGCACTAGCATTCTCAGGACTTTTGTTATGTAATCGTTTTCTGTTTGGCTCATGCTATATTTCACCATGGTCCTCAGAGATAGGAGGAATCAAGCCATAAATTTGCATTTGCTGGCCATTATGTCTCATGTCATCACTGGGCCTACGGATTTCAAAGATAATTATGTTTTACTCACATTTATTTGCTCTAACCATGACCAGTAATGGGAAAGAATTGCTTCATATAATGCTGCTGATGGCTAGACAAAGACAAATGCTTGTTGCAGTTTTTAATGTAGTCAAATACTGGGGTGACACAATTGTAAGCTCCAGGAGAGCAGGGACCATTTTGTCTTCATTCTCACTTACAGACACTCAATAAATCTTTGTGAATATCAACTGTATCACGGTTGATGTGTATTTATTCATCTCGCTCATGGTGAGATCTGGTTGTAGTGGTAAGGCCTAGGGACACACAAGTCCTTGGACTCACAGCGGTTTGCATAGTCATCAAAATGTTAGTGGCCTTTATCCAGGAGCTGGGTTCCAGCCAGCTTCACAGGGCAGAGAGCCTCACCCTGGACAGTTGTGGATGTTCCAGAAATCTGAAGGGGTCTTGGGGAGTATCTGATGAATACCCCTGCTCAGCTCCCTGTAGTGGTCATGGTCATGTGACAGTGACTTTCCTGGGCCATCCAGTCTGCACATTTGAGCGTGACCAAGGAGGTGAACAACCTGTGTGGTTCTCTCCCTGGCTTTATCTGAACACGTCTTGGGCCACTGTAATTTTAGTTTGAACTTGCCCTGAGGAGCCCTCTGCCTCTCTCAGCCTTATAAGGTGATAGCTTGGGATGGGTCAGCTATCGGTAGGTTTTAGGTGTGCCCTTTTTAGTTCCATGACTTCAGCTTTTGGCAAAGTGGCCTGCCCTTGCATAAAGTAAACATTTTTTTTCTTTTAAATCTCACCAAGTACCCCCTTGTTCTTTTGACAACTGGGGAGTCTTATCGGGATGGAACATCAGGAGGCAGCTATTTCTGGGCCTTGCCTGCCCTCTCCGAGCGGAGGCTCAGAGCCTCGCCGTCCCCTGGCGCCCAGGGCTCCCCCTGAGGATGACCAGCCAGCGCTTCGCTCGGCCGGCCGCTGCGCGTCCCGCTCGCTGAGGGAAGAGCCGGGCCTCCGTTTCCCCAGATCTCTGGTCTGTGGCCAGTGACCACAGACCCCTTCCGCCCCCTTCCTTCGACCTGGGCCTGGGGCCTTACGGGGTCTTGTGCGGGCTGTCGCCCTCGGGGCCCTGCCTCCCAGGGAGCTTCACTCATCCGGGCGACCGCGCGCCCGCCGTCCCTCCGCAGGTGCACCTGGCGCCCCGGCGTGACCCGCGAGTCGTGGACGGCGGCGCTGCGGGCGCCCAGGGCCGCGGCGA
>NW_004524652.1:6147586-6229405 GCF_000260255.1 Octodon degus
GGCGCCGTGGGGGACCCCCGCCCGGAAGGCGGCCCGAGTGCCGCGCGGGCCTCCCAATTCGTGCCCCAGATGCCGACTTCCAAAATTCGTTGTTCGCGGCCGGCCGGGTTGTGGAGGACGTCCCTCCCGCCCCCGTGACAAGTGTCGCCGCGGTCGGTCTAGGCGCGGGGTGGTGGGCAGGTGCGGTTTGACCCCGCTCGGGAAAGCGCGGGAAGGGGCTGTTGAGAAGTGGCGGCTGGCCTGTCGCCAGTCCTGCCGGGCAGGACGTGGCTCCGGGCGGCCGCTTGGGTGGGCGAGGGGCCCAAGGCCGGGGTGTGGCTCCTAAGTCTCTGGTCCGTCACAGGGAGGTCCCCTAGCAACTTCCCCTGCACCCATCCTGCGTCCTTTCCAGTCCGTGTCGGGGCTGAGGGAAGGAAAGTTCAGTGTCCCCTCCATGCTAAATGGAGATTACGAGTAAACAGTGCGTGCTACATGGAGGCCTTTCAGGGCAAGCCCTCCAGCTTTGTCCCCTTCCCTTCTGCGTGTTGCGTGGAAATCCTAGATTTCTTCTCCTCTCCTCCTCCTCATCTCTAAAAAACTGGGCCTGCCTGCCTACCCCCTCCAAAATCTGGATTCTTCAAAGGAGCCCTCAAGGAGCATCTTCTTTTATCCACTGCCAGGTCTCTCCTCTGCCCCTACCCCAGTCACCAGAGCTGACAGGGCAGCCCCAACCTCTGGGAGGAAAATTCCAAATGCTCCCCTTCATTGGAATCACCCCTGCTGCCCAACCTGGACCTCCTTTCTCAGCTTTGAGCCCTCACCGTGATTTATTGTTGCGGCTCTTATCACAGTCTGCCTTATTTTATAGCTACTTTTGTGCTTGGTTTATCTTCGCTGCCAGATTGTGAGCCCCTGGCTTGGAGACTCAGTTATCTCTGGGCCTAGCTCTGATCAGCATCTGTATGGAGCAGAAGCCCCTCTGAGCTTGTTCCTGAGACCCTGGTTGTCTGGTTCTGGACTGTGTCCTCCTGTTTAGAATCTGTATTTTGTGCTGCCCAGGCCTCACCCGCTGCAGAGAAACACAGTGAGTTAGGAAGTGCCATTGCTATAGGCAGTGACTTGCCAAATGAATAGGACAGCACAGACTCTGCTGTGAGCTGGCCAGGCCCTGCCCGTAGGTTCCCCCAGTGGTGCGTGTGGAACGGACTGTTCTCTCTTCTGGCTTCCTCTGGCTGCTAGTGCTCCAGAAACACCAGGGTACAGAACTAGGCTCTGGGAACCAACAGGCCTGGGTTCCGTGCCTGGCTTTGCGCTAACTTGTTATGTGAGCCTAACCAAGTTATTTGGTATTTTTTGTTTTTGTTGGGGCTGAGTTGCTCCCATAGGGATAGGGCTCAAACTTATAGTGCTCCTGCCTCAGGTACCAACATGTAGAATTACAGGACACTGGCATTTCTTGGTCTTGGTTGCACCTATGGAATTTGCAAGAAGGTTCCTCTATCAGTACAAGGTCCTTGGAGACCTGGGTCCTGTCTCTACTGCCTCTCTCTGGCTTTGCCATACTCCATACTCAGCTCTAGCCCTCCAGGCTCCCTAGAGCTTTTCAAGGTGCAGAGCTCTATGCCTTCCCCAAGCACCTTTTCTTCTCTGAGCACCCAGTTTATTTTCCCTAAAGGAGTCAGTCCTCTTCACTTTCTGCCACCTCGATATGCTCCCATGTGCCTCTGGGCCAGGCTGCGCTCCAGGGCCTCTCACACAGTAGACACCTACGGAATGTGAGGACTGGCCTGGATGACCCCGTGAGCACAAGGCCAAGGGCCATAGCTCTGCACTTCTCAGGCAGGTGTCTTCCTAACCAGCCCATCTGGTTAAGGAGGCCCAAACTGGCAGTCACAGAGGACATGCAATTAGTTTAGAGATTTGGAGAGCAAATGTCTGGTACTTCAGGGTCACCGCCTTGCTGTTTTAGGAAAAGATACTCGGGGCCTTGAGTTCATGTATGAGAGGATAGTGATTGTGCTGTTCTCTGGTGTCTTTTTGTCATACATCAGGAGGCCCGGCTGATGTCTGACCAGCTGGTCAATCCAGAGTGAGCTGTCAGGTGCCTGTATCTCGCTTCTCAGCTTTACTTGGATGACATCAGTCATTTTGCAGACAGCCATTGAACAGGGCACCTAGCCTCCAGACATAGCTTCTCCACGGGTCATTTGGCTGACGTTTGCTAAGCTTTTCCTCAGTATCTTGGAAAGTTGTCAGGTATAGCCATGGCAAATCCTCGCCTCATTTGCTGTATAACCATAATCTGAGGTATTTCTCCCTTTGCTAAAGGTTCTTACAGTGCTTTGTGACATTTTTTTTTTAAACATTTCTTTTAGAGTTTAAGACCAAGCAAACTCTTTGCTTTCCTGGGAAACTAGGTTGCCTTTTCCTTTGTTAATGAGGAAGAAAGTGGGGAAGGAAGACAGATATAGTTTGCATACTCTGCACCATACAGTATGAGCACAGGGCAGAGCATTCCCTGAGGAGTAGTTGGTGTTTTTCCCCAAGAAAGAAGTTGAGACACAGGACAGCTGAATTGTCCAGGATCTGTCTGGATTTGTTCCCGTTTCTTTCTGACTCTTTCCATCCCACATTTTCCAAATGATTAGGATTTCCCTCTTCTCCTTGGCTTCTAGGATGTTTAGCATACAATGTGATTTGTTGTTGTTGTGGTGGTGGTGTTGGGAATGGAATTTAGGACCTTGCACTTGGCAGGTGTGTGCTTGTCACCAAGCTATCTCCCTGGCCTGCAATGTTGTGTTTACCCCATGTAGCAACCACATGCACTTTCCCTCATGGTCAGCATCTTTATTTCTGTTTACCATTTCTCTGTGTGCATGCTTGTGTGTAAAGTTCTATTTTTTATAAATTGTCACAATCCTTCTGGAAAGCAGTAGACAGATAATTGAATTGAGTTTGGCAAATAATGTTTGTCAGATGCTTAGGCCTACTCCCAGTGTGGTTAGGCAGAAGTGTTCTTGGGTAAGCCAGGGTGTGTGTGATAATTGTTGCTTGAAGGCAGAGTTCACAGGGGCAGACGCCCTTTCTGGGTAAGGTAGTGAGAGCTGCCTTCCTGGAAGACTGGGATTTAAATCAGCCACCGTGATCACACAGTCACACATGTGTCGGACTTAGATGCAAAGTCTGGCAGTCAGAACAGTCTTTGTGGAGTAGGCTTTTGATGGGTGTGGAGAGGATCACTTCCAGGCTTCAAGTGGGAAGGCTGGTGATGCCTTTCTCAAGTCCTTGACAGTCTCAAGAGAACATGGCAACGAGAGAGAGGCAGCGGCTGGCAGGAAGAACAGACTTGGCCAAGGCTGCTCTGCCACGCTGGGGCCAGGCTGACCAGGGCCCTAAACACCAGGTCAGTCCCTTTTCTTTATGCTGTTGAGGCTGGCAACAACAGCCTGTGTGTGGGTTCTTTCTTTCTGCACAGTGAGTATAAGGTTACAGGCTTCCTTAGATGGAGGCCAAGCAAACACTGTGACAAACCCCTGTACACCTTTATGACCAAAGACATAAAGAGCACTGTTAGGAGAGGCGGGCTGGCATTTGCTTAAGTTACTCATGTGAACAGCTGCTCTTGCCAGAAGACAAAATGGCAGTTAACCAACAGGCAGGGATCTGGTAACAGACCAGTCAAAAACCCAAGTGACCCCTTAGGTGTTTTCTAGTTCCTCATTCTTTCATGACTAGGAAGTAAAAGAGATTCAGAGGTGGAGGGGGAGCCCCAGCAACCCCTCAGGGAAACCAGTGTCTTACCCCCTCTCTACTGACATGTCTTGGATATCCTTGAGAAGTTTTCCTGTGAGTGCCTGTGCCTGGGGTTCTTTATTCTCATTGTGGAGGTCAGAGGTCACAGTCAGAGAGTTGTGGATTGAGGGAAGGTGGAACCTATTGGACCATCAGGGAGATTGAGGCTGAGTCTCAACTCAGAGCAGAAGGGGAGATCTTGGTTCTGTGAGGTGTGGACCTACCAGTCTTCAGCCTTAGGGGCAGATGGTCACCACCAGTGGATCACCACTGTGGAGATATGGTGTATGTCATATATTTCTAGGGGGTCACTCTTATTGTTCAAGGTTATTGTCCATAAAGTCACCACAGAGCCAGGTGTAGTGATGCACTCCTGTGAGAGGATGAGGCATGAGGACAACTATGAATTTGAGACCAGCCTGGGCTTCAAAGTGAGCTCAAGGTCAGCCTGAACTACATATGGAGACCCAGTCTCAAAAAGACCAAAAAAAAAAAAAAAAAAATTCACCCCCAACACTGAATTAGAAGACGCTGAACCTTTGCTCCCAGGGGAAATACAGGGTTAGGTTCCTGGCAGCTTCTAGTCATGACATTTTCATCAGCTGATCAGCCCCTATTTTTTGTATCTTTTCATCAGAAGGTACTTTATTTAATATATAGTACCTACATTGGTTATAACTCTTGCACTCATTATCGACACTGTGACTTGTGGCTACAGGAAGCTCATCTAACACGTCGTCCTTTCTGCACATTGTGACCCTCTTGCCCTCTGCATCACTGCATAGCACTTCAGCTCTGTGCTTGGGGCCATTTGAGCAGCAAAATGACCAACACACAGCACGGAGATTCCAGAGCCATGGCCTAAACAGACCGTGGTGGACCCGGTGCAAGAGGTGATCGTTGCCTCGTTCTGCCTCTTCTGGGCAACCTACATTTTTTGCCACACTGTATGGGTTGAAAGTACTATGTATGAGGACTGGTTTGGGGTTACAAGTGCATATTAGTGAGTAGCTGAGTTCACAAATATAGAATCCACTAATAAGGAGGATCCATCCTGAAGATACATGTGCCCTGCCACCCAGCCAGCCCTGGGTGAATGAAGGTTGGAGTCCAGGATGAGGCTGTTGGGCAATTTATTGTGTTGGCTTATTGTAGGCATCAGGAAAGGAGGCCTGTCTTCCCTCCACCTCCTAGAACCCCCTAATCCATGTCTCCTCTCCACAAGGGAAGAGGGACCCTATACCTGCTCACAGTGTGTTCCAACATAGTGCCCATCCCTGACAGAGGTGGCCCTTTCTGAGAGGAGCTGAGGGCAAAAGAATGATTGCCCAGAGGAATGATTTTCCTGTATTTTAACCCAAGGTGGGGCCTGCTGAGGCTCACACCCCAAATCCTTCTCTAACTTTGACACTCTCTCAGAACCTTTCCAAAAATATACCTCCATGTGCCCTAGTAAGAGTTGCTACAGGTTGAAAAGAGTAGTGCGCACTCTAATCCCAGCTCTTAGGGGGCTGAAGCAGGAGCATTGCAAGTTCAAGACTAGCCTGGACAACTTAGTGAAACCCTGACTCAAAGTTTTAATAAAGGGCTAGGGTATAGTTCAGTGGCAGAGCATTTGCCTAGCATGCTTGAGGCCCTGGCTTCAGTTCTCAGTACTGCCAAAGAGAAAGAGCTGGTACATGTGTGCTACAGACTACTACTGTTCTTCTCTTCAGGGCTGTGCATTTCCCCTTGAGAGGTGGTTCCTGGTAAGGGACTACATGGTCTTGTTTGGTAGTCGACTGCCTCCTGCCCAAGACCATCCAGGTTGTGTACAGGGGGAACTGTGTGCTTTCCTGCCCTGGTCCCCTGCGACTGGAGCCAGGCTCCCTGGGGAGGACTGAGCAGACCCCACTGTCCTGCTGGAGAGGCCTTGGGAAGGGAATAGAGATAGACGTGCAGGGCACAAGTAGATGTCACATGGGAATAGCTTCCCTTGCTCACAAGGCAGGGTTGCCCTGCCAGGCTGGATGGCGCTAAATGCTCCTAAGGACTGGAGGACATTTCCTCTCTCCTGCTGACGGGCCCATTAATTGCTTTCCTTGGCACTTTGTAAGGCTTGACTTTTCACTTGCATTTTTATTTTCATGAAAGGGGAAAAAAAACCCAAACATTTTTTTGCAATTAGAGTTTTCCCCACTTGGGTAGTCACGGTAGATAAAAGCATTTAAGTCCTTTGAAAACCACACATCAGTGAGGCTGCAGGAGCAGAGGGGCCTACGTTCCATCAGCCAGGCCAGTGAGACATGCAGGCTATTCAGCGGGTTATCGTGTAAGGAAACAATTATTTCACATTTATTTTGGGTTTGCGTGTTGCAGCATATTTCAATTAGTTTGCCAGTGCTGTGCATCTGACAGGCCAAACGTTTATTGTGGTTGAGCCATCTGGGAGGTGGGAGGCCCGCAGCCTTCCCCATGGCAGTCAGTAACTACCAGTCGAAAGGAAATTTGTTTGATGTGTTTAAGAACCCAACACTAAAACACCATTAATAACAAAAACCTCCCAAGTTCTGAAAGTGATCTCCTTCACCCAGCCTCAGCTGTCAATCAGACTTGGACAACTTGGGACTTCATTTTTCCCCCACGCCTGACATTTCCCAATACAGTGAAGCAAAATGTCCTAAAGTGGCTTATTTAATTGGTCTGGAGCACACTTTGTGTTAAACCAGCAAGGAAAGGGGCTCATTAATTAATTAATTATTTTATTTTATTTTTTTCATAATTTTATTGAGAAATAAATAGCAATCAGACAGTTTTAAATCGAATTGGTAGGACAGTTCCAATAATTAACACATGGCTTACTGCCTTCCTCGTGGTTATTTGTTGTACAAGATGCAGACATGATATCCTATTTACAAACACTATTAGAACAAATCCCTCTATTCCTTGAATTAAGAGAATGTAGCTATCTTAGCCATTTTGAATACACAGATACAAAATGATCATTCATCTGTATCCCCCTTTTTTTTTCTGTTTAGTTCTATCATTTAAATATTATAGGTGTGTGAACTCAGCAAAATATTCCAAAAGAATCCCGTAGTCTGTAATAGTATTGAGTCTTCCACTTGACTGGCAGTGTTAGAAGTTGTTGACCTGAGTCCCCTATAGTTCAACATAACAACATGGCTTTATGTTTTGTACTTCACTTTTATACTTTTCTGCTGGATGGTTAAGACCAAGATAAAGCAAGACCTATGTAACAAGAATTGTAGCTTTTGGATCTGATAAGGTCAGTCACATCCCCTCAGGATTTATCCTGAGACCCTGTACCTCAGATTGTAGATCTTTTGTCAGTGTCAGCCATGTGGATGAGTCACAGCCATTGCTTGGCCAATGTGCTCTCTGTGAAAGCCTGAGAGAATGTTTTCTCTCCATGTGACTCTCCTTAGGCACACTCTACATCATTGATCACTTTCCCCTTTGGCCCCATCATCTCCTTGATCAGAAAATTTGGGACACTACCGAGGTACATGACGTTACAGTACAAGTTCTCATATGTCCTGAGTCTTAATTGACCTTGGAAGGCTAGAGCCAAAATGTTGGCTTTCCTTGCGGCCCTCCTTTATCTCTAATTTTTTGTCTGCAAACTTAGGTTGTTAACCCTCCAGAAGAGAAGCTTATTGTTATTACCATATAACCTAGGCTGTTGAGCTTAACCTCACTATCTGTCTGAATATCAAACATCTTAGGCATAACATGGAACAGGTATTTTTCATCAAGTATTGCTATGTTAAACTTTAAGTCCCTATAGAATATGACAAAAAATTTAAAAAACTAAAATATATTTTAAAAATAGGAATAAAGAATTATATATGTTTACACATAAGTCCAGAAATCTAACCATATACAACATTGTTGCAGGACAGTCCCGCCACACTCCTTTTCCTGTCTCCTGACTTCATTCACCACCCGCTTCCTTTTTAAACAGTCATCTACCCGAGAGACAGCATGGCAGCAACTGGCGTGTCATGACAAGCAAGAGCTCATTAATTTAAACTCCAGCACGATGTACGTAGTCTGTGCATTTGCTGCTGGGGTGGCAAGGGAAGTGTGTCACTGATCCCTGCCATCAGCGTGTGCCCAAGCTTCGTCCTGTAGTATGGCAGAGAATGCCAGCTTGATGTCAGTTCCCAGCCTTGGGTGACTCACTCAAGCATCGTGAGTTCAAGTAATGACTGCTGACTGGTGCGATTTGTCCTGCACTCCTGGGGCACCAAGGTTTTATAGCACCGGCTTTCACTTGTTTTTCAGTTCACCTCCCCCAACACACACATTCTCTTGCTTGAGGAATGTGCTGTCTGACTTTCCAGCAGGGGGCTGGGGGAGGGAAGGAATTTAGAGTCAAACAAATAGGAGAGCAAAAAGGAGCACTGGAAAAAACCAAGTCCAAGAGTTTGACCTTTCCACGAAGGGCAATGACTCTCTGGTTCCTTAAAACTAAAATCACAAGGCTGGGCTCCGGGCATTGGCAGCAAAGTGGGATTAATGCTCAAGGATGTGGCTGCTGATCTGGGGGCCAGCTCAAAATCTGGGGCATCTGGATCACATGAGGCTGTCTTGGTGGCCTGGTAGTGGCAGGCGTTAGAGGGGTATCAGACAGGCAGAACAGGTCAGCCTGAGTGTGCTCAGCCAGGTCAACCCTGGACTGGGGACTTGGTTTCTGCTAAGACTCCTACTCTAGGAAGCTGCTCTTCCCTCTCCTGGAATCCTCCAAACTATCACACTGGGATGTAGCTGAGCTGCTGCTCATTTGTCCTGCAGTTTCTAGTGCCTGGTGCCTGGTATCCTGGAGGCACTGACTGGAGGCACAGAAGTGAGGGGTCCTTATCCCTCATGCGCCTGCCCATTGCCCTTTGACTCACAGATGATGCTATGCCCATTTTCCTGAGGCTGAGAGAGGTCATGATGTGGCCGGTAGTGCTTTCACCTGTCATGTTTCCCGGATGGGGACAGTGACTCAGAAAGGTCATGATGTCAGCCCAGCTGCACAGGAAGTTAACTGCTGGCCCAGACCTAGTCCTAACGAGGTCCGTTTCTGTTACGGGTTGGCCGTGTCCTTACATGGCCCGTGCTGTGGGTTATGTTTTATTTTGGCCTATCATTTATTTCCTGATCTGTACTGTCTGAGCAGTGTGAAGGACTTTTTGATTTGGGATTTTTTTTTTTTTTTTTTTTTTTTTTTTTATTGACAAACAGATAGCAATGAGACAGTTTCATTTTTTTGCAGAACCAGGGATTGAATTCAGGTCCTTGTGCTTGCCAGGGAAGCGCTTATTCCACTGAGCCATCTCCCCGGCTCCTGGGATTTGTTGTTGTTTTTTGAGACAGAGTCCCGCTATATACATCCAGTTGGTCGTGAACTCACTATATAGCCCAGTCTAGCCTTGAACTTTCGGCCATTACAGACATACACCACCATGCCTAGTTTTTGAGTTGGGTTTATATCAATTTTTTTTTTCCCCTAGAGAAGAAGACAGAATTCTTCTTCTATCTATTCTATAGCTTTTGCTTTTTAAAAAGAGAAGCCATAGGGCCTTGTGGTCTGAGATTACCTGTGATAGGATACATGCTCTGGAATTCCATCTGTGTACAAAACTTTATTTTTTATTTTTAACAGTATTTGGGATTGAGCCCGAGGCTTTGCACTGAGCTGTATCTCCAGGTCTCTCCCCATTTTAAAATATTTTTATTTTGAGGCAGGATCACTAAGTGGTAAAGTTACCAAACTACCACCCTCCTCCCTCAGAGTGCTAGGATTACAGGCATGCACCATTATACCTGGCTATTTTTGACATTCTGAGCCCAAATTCTGGCACTGTTACACAGCCTCCCAGCTACTATAAGCTGGAGGGCAGAGGCCAGGTGGTGGCCTAGGGCATGGACTTCCTGACCCTGGAAGTCCCAGGAGAGGAGATGCGTAGGGAGTTGGTGCCTTTCTCTCCATGCAGGGGAACAGCTTTTGGAGTAGACAGATCACAGCTGGTCAAGGGGTGCTTATATTTGGTATCCTTTCTGGTGAGGGAGTGTGTGTGTGTGTGTGTGTGTGTGGTCCTGAGGATTGAACCCAGGGCCTTCAACTAAGCTACATCCTTGACTGTTTTGTGATTTATTTTTAAATTTTGAGACAGGATGTTGCTATGTTGCTAAATTGTCCAGATTGGTCTTGAGCTTGCAGTTCTGCTGCAGCCTCCGAAAGTCCTGCCGTTACGAGTGTGCCCCACCAAGCCTGGATGGAGAGAAGGTTTCTTTTTAAAAAATGACCACAGCTCTGAGTGGGCTGGGGCCTGTCCAGGAAGGGGAGGCCACAATAACCTTGAGCTAGTGTCACAATTTTCCCCTTCCACCTCTCTGCTTTTAGACTTCTTTCTGTGTTTCTCTAGGGAAAGAGACAAGTTAGTCAGCAGGGAAGGAGGGGCAGGCTGGACCTACTAAAGCCTCCCCATGCCTGTTTCCTTAATGGCTCTGGGCACTTTAGAGCAAGCCCTTATGGGTCTGTAGTGCCAGGCTACAGGAATCAGGAAGTGGTGTGGTGGCCAGTTTGGGAGCCCGAGACTCAGGAGCCATAGGGTCTGCCTTCCCTACGTGGCCTGGGAAGTATGTTCAAAGCAGCTGTCTGGGTGCTGACACCTCCTGTGGCTTCATAGAGCATTCCAAATCATATAGGCATTGCTGGCCTCTTGGCTTAGCTCCTAGGGCCTAGCTGTCCCCCCAGGCAGTGGGGCCCACAATGATGGCCAAGTTGTTTAGAGTGCCTGGCCTGTTGGGAATTTGGAAGAGGAGGTTAAATTTCTGAATGAAAAAACAAAAGCAGGGCTGGTGAGATGGCTCAGTGGTCTAAAGCACCTACTTAGAACAAGCTTAGCAAAGCACAGGGACCACGGTTTAATCCCCCAGCACCACATGCCAGCCAGCCCGCCCCCTGGTGGGCTGAGCTGGCCACACACACACACACACATAAATAAATAAAATTTAAAAAAAAAAAAAAAGCAAAAAACAAATCTTGGGGAGGGTGGTCTAGGTAGAAAGGGGTATCAAGTCATACTTAAGAGAAGCAGAGGCCCCTGGAATGGCAGAGCTGTGGACCCCCGCAAAAGCCAGCATTGGGATCTCAGGACCAGGCACACCTGCTCTCTTGAGTGGTAGATTGCATGTTCCTACTTTTCCTACAAAGGTTAAGGGGTAACTAGGATCCCAGCCTCTGGTTAAACTTAGGCTTTGGGCACAGGTGGGAGATGGAGCAGGCTCTAGCACACAGACATAGCAGAGGCAGGAGCAGAGAGGCATGAGGGAGGCTTTCAGCCCATGGGAGAGCTGTGGCGATGTGAGGTTTCTTCTCTTTTCTTTCTTACCTTTTTTCCTTCTGTTTTCTTTGAGGGGAAATTGACATAGTGTAAAATTTACTGTTTGTGAATGGTAGAATTCTGTGGCATTTGGTGCATTCACAGTGGCATCCAGCCACTGCCTCTAACTCCAGAAAGCTTCTGTGGCTCCAGAAAGGGATCCAACTATGGGTGGTCTCTCCCCTTTTTCCCTCCCCCAGCTAATCTACCTTCCATTCACAGATTTACCTACTCCAGGCATTTCCTGTGAACAGAATCATATAACGTGTAGTCCAGTGTGTCTGGGTTTTTTCATGCAAGGTCATATTTTCAAGGTTCATCCTATAGTGTGTGTCAATTCATTCCTTTTTTGTGATAAAATAAATATAATATAAAACTTGCCGTTTTAATCATTTTTAACTGTGTAGTTTATTGCCTCAGGTGCATTCACATGGTCATGTGGCCGTCGTCACCATCCATCCACAGCACACTTTCATCTTTCCAAGCTGAACTTTCTCCCCACTAAACAGTTAGTTCTCCATTGCCTTCACCTGCCCCTGGCAGCCATTATTCTGTTTCTGTCTCTATGGATTTGACCACAATAGGGATATCGGGTAGGTGGACTCGTATTGTATTTTGGCTTCTTTCACTTGGCATAGCATTCTCAGGGGTCACCAACCTTGTAGTGTTTGTTGGGAGTTTCTCAGGGGTGAGTACCAGTCCATCATATGGATAGACCATGGTGGGCGTTTGAGGATTGTTGGCCCAGTGGCATTTTGGTTTGCCTCTGGATGAGGAACAATGAAAAAATACTGGGCTAGGAGGGCTCAGGCTCAGGGCTCTAAGCTATTTCATTTCCAAGGGAAGTGGTATTTGAGATCATGCTGCTTAGGGCCTTGATCTCCATATCCATGCATCCAGGGTATGTGGACTAGCAAGTGCCATCCCCGCCCACCACGACTTCCACAGGGGATGCAGGGTGACTTCCCTTTGCCTGAAGGGACCTTCCCTGACAGAGACAGCAAGGTCTGGAGCAAGGTCCAGGAGAAGGTGGCTGGCACACATCCTGACTTGAAGGCCTTCTGAGTGATTGCTGGTTCCCAGTAGTGAACAGCAGGGAAGGCAGGGGACATGTGGTCTCTCGAAGTACAGTGCGTTCCCTTGGGCCCCTTCCCTTCTTCAGAGAGTGGAATCAGGAGGGTTCAGTAGCCTCCCAGGGGCACTGAGTGAGAGCAGGAGTTAGTCTGGGATTCACACGAAGTCACACTCCCCTTCATTAGCCTAATTAACTTCCATGTGAATTAGCTCTGAGAACAAGGACTCAGGAAATCCACTGTCAGTGGGGCTGCGTCCTGCACACATCAGCGCCTAGGAAGTGTGCTGCCCATTTCCATATTTGCCCATCAAGGGTGTTTAATTATTAACTCAGGTTGGCAATTAATCAACAGTTGCATTCCTCATGCTTTATTTGAGAATTTTTTATTTATTTATTTTTTTTATTTGAGAATTTTTAGGCTGCTTATAAATTAACCATAATATAGTTAATAATCATACTGAGAATTTTAAATTTTTATTTACTTATTTATTTATTTAATGGGGGATTGACCTCAGGACCTTGTACTTGCCAGGTGTTTTTGTTTGTTTATTTTGAGACAGGACCTCACTGTATAGCGCAGGCTGGACTTGAATTCACTATGTAGCCCAGGCTGGTCTCCAGCTTTTGGCGATCCTCCTACCTCAGCCTCCTAAGCGCTGGGATTATAGGTGTGCACCACCATGCTGAAGCTGTCTGTCTGGGGACACATGGCCATGTGTGCTGTTGCCCTTCTTACAGCCCAGGGGCCTCTCTCTACCCCCTTGGTGTTGGTCCCTGAGCTTCTCGAGCCCCACACAGCTGGAGCCAAACAGACGAGCTTTCAGCAGGTAGAGGTTCTATTTTTAGCCCCACAGCCTCTGTCATACTGTCACTATGGCGATGCTGGGCTGGTGGCCTGTGAGGCTGCATGCCTTTCCTGCCAGCGAGGAAGGGGGTCCTGTTTCCTTCCTAGAACTACTCAGTCAAGACTTCAGTCAGCTGAGTATGTGTGTGTGAGACACAGAGAGGGACTGAGAGAGGCAGACACAGTGACAGAGAAAGATGGAGAGCAATGTTGGCTCTGCTGCTACTCTGAATATCTCTGGCTACAGCCCTTTGAGAGGATACCTGCAGCACTGGATGGTTTAAAAGCGAGGACCCATGTGGGCGGTGCTGTGTGGCCTTGGCAGGGCTCTCCGCCTCCCTGGGCCCTCGTGCCTCTGCTTGCCAAGTAGGCACAATATCCCCTGCCTGCCAACTTCTCTGCATTTAGGGATATGATCCACTGGGGCAACCTTGGGTCCACACAGAGTCCAGTCCTTCTCCTACTTTGTCATAAAAGCTGTGTCAGGGTGGGTGAAATACTATTCCATGCCTACCTATGTGTGGTCCTACAGAGTTTATAAAAATGCCCAAACTGCATCAGTCACCACCCACCCACCGAAGGACATGAGCTCCTTTCCCATGGTGGAAGTAACGGAGGCTCAGAGAGGTTAAGGCATACATCTGGAGTCATAGCTGTGAACTGACTCTAACTGAATTGATTTCTCCCGACTACAACCATCATTTGTTCTTCCTACTGCCCTGGGAGGAGCAGCAGGGACACTGAGGATGCATGGCAACGACTGGCTGTGGAGGCACATGTGGGGCTCCTGTGGCACTTGCCTCTTCCCTGTCCTGAAAATTGCAGGTTTGGCTGTTATTCACAATTTAAAGAATAAAATACGTACTGAAGAGTGTGGAGAAATTGGAATCCTTGTGTTTGCTGGTGGGAATGTGAAACAGCATAGCTGCTATGGAAATGAGCCTGGTGGTTCCTCAAGTAATTAAATGTGGAATCAACACATGACCCAGGGGCCGGGGAGATAGCTCAGTGGAATAAGTGCTTGCCTGGCAAGTACAAGGTCCTGAGTTTGATCCTTGGTACCACCAAAAAAACAAAAACAAAAAACCCCAAGAAAAACATGACCCAGGAATTCCACCCTTAGTTGTGTACACAAAGAGCCAAAAAGCAGGAACCTGAGCAGATACTTGTCTGTCTAGCTATGTTCACAACAGCACTGTTCCTGATAGCCAAAAGGTGGAAACAGCTCAAGTGTCTGGCAGCAGGGAGTGGATGGACAGATTGTGGTCCATACACACAGTGGAATATTACTCAGTCACAAGAAGAAAGCACTGACAGCAGGCTACGTCATGGATCACCTGAGAATGCTCAGTGAAGAAGCCAGACACAACATGACAGTACTGTGTGTTTCTCCGTATACCAGGTCACCAGAATGGGCAAGTGTCCCAAGACAGAAGAGTGATTACCAGAAGCTGGATTAAGGGAGATGGAAATGATTGCTTAGTGTGTACAGAGCTTCTGTTTGGGCTGATGAAAGTGTTCTAAAAAAATAGTAGTGATAGTTGTACAATATCATGAAGGTGCTTAATGCCATTGGATTGTCACTTGAAAGTGATTAAAATGTAGAAAGGCAGAAAGCTCCCAATTCCAAGTTTGTAGGGTTGCTCAAAGATGCTCTTAGAACCCTAGTGGCTCTTGGGCCCAATGGCACTGGCTCTGCCATCACAGAGCCCCCGCTGTCCTTGTCCTGGCCTGGGAAGTGGTACCTGCACCTGCAATCTGCTGGATCCCTTCTGCTCAGCAGGGTCTGAGCTCTGCAAGGGCAGGCATTCCTGGCAGTTATGGGCCACATGCATGTGAACGACATCTGTCTCTGCTGAAAGCTTGTGCACCTGACGTTGGGCATATCCTTTTATGGCTTGTGCTTGCTCTTAGCAAGTGGAAAGATAAATACGTTTTCAAAGAGTGCATGCCAGCTGGCCTGTGGACCCTGGGTCCGCAGCTACAGAGAAAGTGGGAGATGGGGATGCCAAGGGGCACAGGCTGCAGGTCTGATGTGAGGAATGGGATGGGCTGGAGATCCCCAGCCCCATTCAGACATCCTGGGCCTGTAGCTGCACTCTGCCTCGGACCTACTGCAGGACCTGGTGTGGACTCTGTGCTCTTGGAGCCTCTGTTTGCTGTCCTGGCTCTAGCTGGTACTGAGGCTTGACGGAGAATGTGTGTGAGAGTGCTCAGCTCTGTACCTGATACTTCCTAGAGCTTGATAGTTCATACATTCCTTCCAGTGAGGACCTTGGCAGAGTCGCTCAGGCTGCAGGGAACCCTTAAAGTGGGCTGAGGGGGAAAGGGAAAGGTGACGGTAAGGGGCTCTGTGTGGAGCCAGATGTCTGCCTTGTGTTGGCCCCTGCTCTAGGGCAAGCCACAGGGGCTGCTGCTTGCCCTTCTGTTGGTGTCGCAGGGCTACCTTAACAAAATTCTGCAAACTGGGTGGATTCCAACAACTAAAATTTATTCTTTCAGTCAGAGCTCAGAAGTCTAGATTCAACATGTCACCAGGGTTGTTTCCTTCAGGAGGAGGAGGAGAATGTAACCAGGCTTCTGTCCCAGCTGTTGGTAGTGGCCAGCAGTTCTCTGTGACTCTGACTCATCTGTAAGGAGCCTATTTCCAAACAAGAGTTTCTGAAATGGACATGAATTTAGGGTGGACATTCTTCAGCCCACTACAGGCTCCGTAGTTGTGGAATGGATGAATGGGTGCATGAATGAATGTGAAAAGCCACCCTTGCAGTCTGCTCAGGTATGTTGATGTATGAATGATGGGGTCTTAAGGGGTTTTTGTTTGTTTTTGAGATAGGGTCTCTCTATGTACTGCAGGCTGGTCTTGAGATCACTATATACCTCAGATTTGCAGTGATCCTTTTGCCTCAGGATCTCTGTGTTCAGAGCCTTGCACAGGGCTCATTATGCTGGATTATGAACCAGTCTCACAGGCATAAGCAGATGATTAAATGTTAGGAGGTCTAAAAGGAAAAAGAGGGGAAAATAAAACAACTGTGATACTTTGAATAGATGCCAGAAAAGCATTTGATATAGTTCCTCATCCATTACTCCTAAAAGCATAGAGACTAAGAGACAGATTTTCACGTGATAACATCTCTAGCCAGTGCTGACTTCACCCTTGACAGGAGAATGCTCCCGTAGTGCTTCCAAAGTATTTTTGAGGAACTCAGGATGCTCCTGGGGGTTGCAGCAAAATAGAATTCTGGGGCCAAGTAACATCTAGGAAGCATTACTCTGAAAGATATTGCCTTGAGTGTCTGTTGCAAGACAAGCATGTCTTTTCTCATAATAAACATTCTAGATTCAAGCCAATGCAATAGATGGACATAACTCTTAGAAAGGATGAACAAAGTGTCTAGCATCTTGGGTTTTCAAGGTAGATAAACTGGAAGATAGCTAGAACAGCAGTAAAACAGTATAGCATTGTGTTGCAAAACAGTAAGCAAACACCATCTCTTTCCTGTATGTCAGCAGAAAGCTGTTGGGGGATTTGGCAGGAGGGAAACCTCTGACACCTGTTTGTGTGGGTGTCAGCGACCAATGGCTCTATCTTCTTGTTAAAGGAGGGTGACACCCAGGCAGTGCAGAGAGCTTTCATGTCTCCTGTGCCCAGAACCCCAGGAGATGGAGATGTGTGGTGTGCGTGGAGCAATGTAGATTTCTGGCATCTCCCAGAATGTTCAAAACATGTTTGCACAGGATTATGTTGTCACTTACAAAAGCCACACACCCGTATCTTAGTGCTGGATGATGAAGGCAGCTCCAGAGACAAGAATCATCCTCTGCATTCTTCAAAAGGGGGCCTCAGAACGTCCCTCTGGCTTTGTGGGTCCTGCCCATGGCTGCCTGTAGATGGGCATGGAGAGGCAGTGTTTCCAGGAGACCCTGTAAGAAGAACCTGGTGGTTACAAGTCAATCATTAACTCCTTCCAGAGCCGGGAGCTTAGCCACTACCATTGCATCGCCTTCTCGAGGACACTTTCGGAGCCTGCTTTGTCACATTTCCCCAGTCATTACTGTGATCATTCTCAAGGCATTTCTTCTTTCAATTAATAGAGAACCTTAGCGATAATTCAGTCTCTAAGGTGTGGTTGAGTCATCCAGCTGACTGGCGCTGCCAAGAGGTAGCTGAAATCCTGTGTCACAGACTGGACTGCTCTCAGAAGCCGAGGAAGGAGGCAGTTGGGTTTCTGCAGGCCCAATATTCTCAGATTGAGCCCTTCAGGCCCCCATATATTTCCTTTCTGAGTGGTCTCCCCTTCTCTCTGCTTAGTTCTTTTTTTTTTTTAATTTTATTTATTTATTTATTTATATGTGTGTGTGTGTGTGTGTGTGTGTGTGTGTGTGTGTGTGGCCAGCTCAGCCCACCAGGGGGCGGGGCTGGCTGGCATGTGGTGCTGGGGGATTGAACTGCGGTCCCTGTGCTTTGCTAAGCTTGTTCTAAGTAGGTGCTTTAGACCACTGAGCCATCTCACCAGCCCCTCTGCTTAGTTCTTTTTCTATTCTCACTTCAGTGTGGTTTTGTTCCTTCACATTTTCTGCCTTATTACAACCACATGTTTATATGATCACCTGCCAAAGCCAGTATCATTCTCCTAGGACAGAAATCCTTGGAGCTTTCTGATAGCTTTTCTTGGAACCTCAGTTGTCCAGCTCTGCTAGCTGGCCCACTTCTGCTGTCCTGGGGATGGAACCTAGAGCCTTGTGCATGCTAGGCAAGGGCTGTGCTGTCCAGGCCTCTTTTCACTTTTTATTTTGAAACATGATCTTGCTAAGTCATTAAGTTGCCCAGGTTGGGCTTTAATTTATGGTCCTCCTGCTTCAGCTTCCCAAGGAGTAGAGATTATGTGATAAGCCACTGCACCTGGCAGTTCAGCCCACTTATGAATGGCATGTCAGTCTGCTTGGCAGGCTGGGTTGTGGGGTGAGCAGGGCAGGGGTTCCCATGCCCCACATTTAGCAATCCCTGGAGAGCCCCTAAAATTACAATTAGCTCACTGTGAGCCTGGTTATTTTTCTGTTCTATTTTCTTACTCTTTTGGATTATAGAATAAGGTTCCCAGAATAACAATCCATAATGTACTTCCAGAAGATGCATTTAAAATTGTTTGGGCCACACGTTATTTTCTTTTAGATGTTGGCATTTAAAAGTATAAAATAGTATTAAAATTTAAAAAAAGTTTTGCTAAATTAACATCATCTAAATTTCGCTATTGGTGGTATGTACCATCCTTTAATATTTCTGCATCTGCTTTTGTACCTAGGTCTCAATTTATCAATTAATTTCTTAACCTCTCCCTTCCCTAACAATATGAAACTTATTTTTTTAGTATCTGAAGAACATTTTTCAAATGCTTTGCTATATTATTTATTCACTTAATTATTCAGTTTCATTCCTTTGTTCATAAAATATTATAAACCAGGGATGATGGCACATCCCTATCATCCTAGAACTCTAGAAGGCTGAGACAGGATTGCAAGTTCCAGCAGAAATTTAGTGAGAACTTGTCTCAGAACTAAAAAAAAAAAAAAGGTGTGTGTGTGTGTGTGTGTGTGTGTGTGTGTGTGTGACAACTGGAAATTTGCTCAAAGGAAAGGCCCTGGGTTTAGCCCACAGTATTTATATCTATCTATCTATCTATCTATCTATCTATCTATCTATCTATCTATCTAATAAAACTCAAAACATGGCTTTCATAACATGGCTCTAGACTTAGGTAATACTGTAAAGATAAACGAGATTGCATCCCTTTGGTTTGTGGAACTCAAACATAATAGACTATGAGAAAGTAATAAAATAGATAGTAAAAGTCATATGTGTTATTTCACAAATCGTTTGGGTAAGTAATGTACTTGATACCAAAAATTGAAAAGGGTCCACAGACAAATTAGCATCAAGCTTCCTGCTGCTTTGTCTTCAGTGTCTCAGTTTTCCTCCAGGGACAGCCATGGTTGCTAGTTTTGTGTGTGTTTTCTTTCCAAGAGACTCTCTGCATATATGAATATATATTACTTTTTAAAAAATATATATTACTTAAGAAAAAACTCAACACAAATAGCTGTCTACTGCTGTACATCTGCTTTTTTGGCCTAGCAGTGCATAAATCCTGGAGGTGGGGCCTGTCAGATCGGTTGCCGTTGCCTGGGCCTTCTAATGGTGGGAGGGGTGGGACCCTGGCTTGTTGCCCAGTTTGCTATAGAAGCTGCATGGATGGGGCCTACAGAAGGTGGGGAGGCTGAGGCGAGGTTCCTGGGAGGCATCAAGGGTCCTGGGAGGCATGGGTTCTGCTGTTGGTACACTCCTGTGCTGCAGGACACCACTCCAAAGAGCAAATTGCCAATTCCCCTGAGCTTCCTCTTGTTTGTGACAGCTGGGACTATGCTGCTGTCCATAGAGGTAGTTCCCATCTGCATTCCACTTACAGGTTGTGAGTGCAGGCAGTGATTTTGAACCTCAAAGCCCCAGGCGAGGAAGAGCTTTTAAGTAAAATGAAAATCTGGAGCCAAGTCATCCTGGGTGAGTGTCTCTTCCAGGGCAGTGGGCCGAAGTTCCTGACACAGCCTTGGAAGGGTGCCCATCCATTAGGTGTCCACATGGGCATGACCAAGGAGGGGGCCTTGGGTCCCTGCCATCAGGCTACCATCTGGAAGGAGGAAGGAGGGGCAGAAGACTCTCTGTCACTCCACCTCTGTCACCTTGTCCATCACTTGGTGTCTGAGAAGACCCTGGTGCTTTCTGGATCCCCATAGATTAGACCTCATGACAGATCTCACCTTTGAGAAGCTATGTATAGGGGGAACTCAGGAAGGACTTCAACAGGTCTGCGACCTGGATTTCACCTATATAATTAAAACATAAATTTTTCCTAAATAAGGACATTATTTCCCAAGAGTAGCCATTTGCAGAGGTTGCTGGGGGCTGGCAAGGAAGGTGTGATTGGGAGGGTGTTTAATGGGGTCAGAGTTGTGTGGGGAGATGGAAATGCTCCAGAGACAGATGGTGTTGGTGGCTGCACAATGCTGCGAGCGAGCGTACTTCATGCCACTGTGCACCTAAAAATGGGTAACATGGTAAAGGCTGTCTTTATTTAACCACGAACACAAAAAAGCTACAATTCATTCTAGCCTTCAGCACACAAACAAAAGGACACAAAGAAGCAGGAACGGTCTAAGAATAAAGAGATGAGCTAGCATTTGAGCAGCTCAGCTCCTTAGCCTTGTTGTTCTTGGTTCACCTTGAACTGCTGAGTTGGTGGGACCTGGGCCAGGCTGGGCCCATGGCTCCTGGGGTCTAAGACTCTATTGTCTGGGGAGTCCTGGGCTGTTGCTACATGCCTAAGGCCCTGGTGAACCAGTGAACCAGGTGTGGCTTTCTTTACAATTTCCCTGTTTCCAGGAGCTTAGATGCCTCTTGCAAAAAGAGCATTTGCCTAGTCTGTCTCGAAGCAGGTGAGTAGAGCAGGTGTTATGGAGAACTATGGGGTGGCTCAGAGCAGGTGCTCCAGGTCCAACTGCTGAGGAGAAGCTTCATGGGGACATGGCCTGGCCCTGCATGGTTACCCGCCTCACGGAGGTGCTGGGTGCTGCCAGTGACAGCTGCCATCCCAGCCTGTAATTACTCTCAGGAGACATAGCTGCTAAGCCTCAATGCTGTTGCAGTGTGGGACTGAGATGCCTCTCATAGTGTCTCTTGCCATGTCTTGCCACAGGTTCTGACTTTGGCCACTGGCCTCAGCCCACAGGCGACATTGCAGGGAGGGAAGCACCAGTCTCAGGGAAGATCATAACCTTTCATGGGATCATGGTCCCAGAGAGACTGCTGACCTGGGCCGGTAAGGCAAAGTGCTCAGGGAGCACGAGAGCCGTATGGTCATTTCACAGCCTTAACTCAGGTTCCAGGGGCCAAATGCTGCCCAGACTCACACAGCTAAGGGAAGGAGAGCTGGCTTCTAAGCTCTACCTGTTTGTTTTCCAGGCAAGAGGGAGTTACTTATGAAAAGGCCTTAAACCCACAGCCTCGTAGGTGACAGAAACAAGACCAGGACTTCCCTGCGTCCAGACACCCCTTGAAAAGCTTGTGTCAGAGTTGGGAAGCTGACCTCAGGCAGCCACACAGGCACCTGGGACAAGCTCCCTGTGACTCATGGCTGTCAGGATGGTGGCATGACTTGCCACATTCACAGGGCGATGTGATGGCCCTGCTGACACAGCCTCCTCATGGGGGCGGCCAGCGTATGCTCCTCATTAAGAAAATTGCTACTTTAGAACAGATTCCAAAAGGAACTTTTTTCCCTTTGCTAAAATTAAGAAAATAATAAAACAGCCCACCCAACACCCCAATCTTTAAAAGAAAAAAAGAAAAGAAAAAAATTACCATTTTAGTCCAGGGAAAAAAATCTTTATGTATCCAACATGGTGCTAAAACTCAGAGGAGACAGCTTGGACAGAACAAAGATGAATTCTCACCTGGACAAGGCTAAGGTTACTATCCTCTATCTACCTGCTGCAGTTATAAGGCCTGAGCTGTCCAAGAGTGACAGGAGCACTGAGACCGCCCGGAAGTGCCCTGAGCTCACTGGTGAGGTCCACAGGTGGCTGCAGAAGTAGCACTGTCAGTGCTGTTGGGAATGCTTGAGTGCTTAGGAGGCCCAAGATCAATGAGGGGGTCAGACACCTCACTGAGCCAGAGTCCAGACCCAGGGGAGCTAGCGAGACTGCTCTTGGTCTGTGGGTCACGAGGCCCACCATGGGCTCGGGCCAGCTAGACATGAGCAGGAAATGCCCTCTGTGGTTCTCAGTGTTCAAAAGTGTGACAAGACAGGCTGAGTGGTGGCATCCCCATCCTTGCCAGCAGCACGATAGTGCAGCGTTCGTGGAAGGGCCATGTGTCTGACAGTACTTAACCGCATCCAGTAGCCAGATGGTCCACACCACCCATCAGTGGCACGGTGTGTAAATATTTTCTATCATTCTCATGGTGCTGCAGTGTTGACATTAACAAGGATGAAGAATGACTCGGAGGAGCTTTCCCTCAAGAGTCAGTCCGCAGGCAGGGATGCCAAGCTGTCCCCACACCCTAGGGACCACTGGCTTTTGGGGCATTCTTGGTCGTGCCAGATGTGGAGGCCCTGACTGGTGACCCTGTGGACCAGTCCCTTAGAGCTCCTCTCCAGCACAAAGCTCGTTTCTCGCCCTGAACCAGTGTGCTTTCCTATTGGCTAGTGTGCTGTGATCCAGCTTATTTCCTTCTTTGCTTTGCCTATCAGGAAACATACAGCTAAGATTTTTTACGCATGTGCTTTAGATTGTTCTCAGTTAAAAGGCTTGGTGTAGACTTTCTCTGTCTTCTTTGTTCATCTCATCTTTTTTTTTTTTTTTTAAAGATTTTTTTTTTATTTATTTATTTATTTTGTGAGTGTGTGTGGCCAGCTCAGCCCACCAGGGGGCGAGGCTGGCTGGCATGTGGTGCTGGGGATTGAACCGTGGTCTCTGTGTTTTGCTTAGCTCAGCTTGTTCTAAGTAGGTGCCTTAGACCACTGAGCCATCTCACCAGCCCCATCATCTCATCTTTTTTTAAAAATTTTGTTTGCATTTATTTTATACTTAATTTATTCCTGTGATGTAAGTTTTTGTTTCTTCAGTTTCTTCTGGGATATCTTTTTCTTTTGTGCAACTTCCTCCTCTGGTTTGTTCCTTTTCAGTGAGGATCATCTCAGTATGGCAGGGGGAGCTCATGTATGGGTTAATCCAGCCGTGAGCTCTCTAAGTACAGCGGTGCATCTTGGGTGCTTTGTTCACTTGGATGTATTCAATATCCAGAGAATCTACATCTAAACCCTTAAGCTCAGCATTACTCTGCATTTTTAAGCATGTGCAGCAAAAATTCAGCACTCTTTTTGAGCTACTGATGCTGTTTGGCCTGGGCACACCTACTAACTCCACCATTGTAATGCTGGAATGGTATACATTGCTTCTTTAATTTTATTTGCATTTGTTTTATGCTTAATTTAATGTGAAATCCTTCAGATACTTGGTGGCCTTTCAGATATGCATACCCTTGATGGCCTGGGCAGTTTCACGTCTATTCTTAAAGTGAATGCGAAGATTTGAGTCTCTTGAGTTGCATGATTTTGTGGGGTTTTCTGGGTTGAGAGAGTAGCAAACCATCTTCATAGGTCACCTCAGGCCACTCACAGGAAGAGCTGTTAATTTTATCTTGAGGGAATGTAATGATCCAATGTCTTAAGGATTTTGGAAACAGGGAGTGCTCCCACCTGCTGTTTAGCATGTGGTTGTCAGGTGCAGAACTTGTCTGTGTCTGATCTCCCTGAGTTGCAACTAGACAGATAGTTCCAGCAGGGTTAATAAAGAGTGGGCCTAGGCTTACTCTGCCTGTTTCTTTCACATATCTGACATGTAGTATTAGGTTAGTGAGTGGGTTAGTAAGGATAAGTAGTACTAGCTGTTAGATGAACAATCCCTTAGTCTCAGCACAATGTAGCTCAATAAAACTTTTTTCACTCTTGGCATTGTTGGGTTGGTGAATCAGGGATTCAGGATCTTTTCACACTGGTTGTGGTGGTCCCTGGGGCTCCTTTGCAGTCCTCTGCTCTGTCAGTCAGCTGGCAGGAGAGAGGAGAAAGGATCAGGGAAGGTGGGGGGGGGGAGAACACAAGCACATTGGTGCACGTGAAGGGTCATGTGGGGGCATCCTAGGGGCTGAGCTTGGAAGTGGTGTACTCTAATCTCAGAGCCTCATTTAGCTCTAGAGGGCTAAAAATGTGACATAGGCAAAGAAAAATTGAACCAAGCTAGATGTGAATGAATGAACAAACTAATGAGAATACAGTGGCAAACAGGGTTCCAGGGAGACATGTGTAAGGGTCCCTGAGGGGAGTCAGGCTTGTAAGCTGGGCACAAGCTGCTGGGTCATATGTTGAGGTTCCCTTATTCAGAACTAGGGAAATGCAGAATCTGGAGCTGAGTGGACCATTTAGAGAGACCATTTAGCCATTTCCTATTCTGCAGATAGGGAAACTGAGGCCCAGTGAGAGGAGCTGACATAGAATTGGCCTCTAGAACTCTGATCCTAATGCTGTTCCATGGATCACCTCACTGCCCTCAGAATTCCATCAGTGTCTCTGCCCCTGTACAAATTCCTACTCCGGATATGGGCAATGGAGACTTACATAATTAAGTGATACTTTGATTTGGTTGACCAATGGGACTGGGTCTTCCACAGATTCACTGGAGAAGTTTCCAGGCCTCACTACAGCTGTGAAAGCTCAGCACCACTCCACTGAGGGAGCAGGAGTGGAGAAGCAGTCTCTTCTCAAGCTCACTTAAGCACTAGCCCCTCTTAGTAACTCATGTATCAGTGCAAAAGGTCTCTGTGTCTCCCAGGAGAGAAGAAATGTCTGCCAGCTTCTCAGAGATCCTGACCTGTCAGTTGTCTGTTACTGTATAACAGAGTGCTCTCTCCAACTTCATCATTTCATTTATTTGCTCATGATGTGGTGTGCCTTTGGACAAGGCTCGCGGGAGACAGAGTCTGCTCTCTGGTGTCAGCTGGGACATCTTCACTTGAGCTGGAGAATCCATTTCAAAGATGGCCCCTCTCCTGTGGCTAGTGAGTCAGTGCTGGAGCTTGGCTGTATGAGCCAAGGCTCGCTCCACATGCCTGCTTCTTAGGGATGGAATGGCGCCTCACGGCTGGTGACCTCTGGGTAACTGGTTTCTTATAAGGCCACTTCTTCCCCTAGAGCACAAGTGCAGAAGCATCCAGGCTGCTGCCACCACTTCCTACTTTTATTTATTTCTTTTATCATGATAAAATATACATATAATTGTTCACAACCATTTTTAAGTGTACAGCAAAGTGGCATTGAACTACATCCACATTGTTGTGCAGCCATTACCGTTATCCATCTACAGAACTCTTTGCACCTAAAATGAAACTGTGCCCATTAGACGTTATCTCCCTTTGCTCCCCCTCCCCCGGCACCCACCATTCTACTTCCTGTCTCTCTGGATCTGACTGCTGTAGCTGCGGTATATAAGTGGAGTAATGCAGTATTATTTCTGACTGGCTTATATCACTCAGCCGAATGTCCTTGAGGTTCAGCCCTATCGTTGCACGTATCAGAATTGCCTTCCTTGCTAAGGCTAATGTTCAGCGTCTGGACAGGCCACCTTTGGCTATCCATTCATCCACCCACAGCTGCTCCCGCCGTGTGGCTGTTGTGAATAACACTGCTGTCAACAGGTGAACAAATATCTGCCTGCACTGCTATTTTCTGTTCTCGGCCAGGCCTTCCTCAGGCTTAGGCACAAACCCAGCACAGTGTCATTTCCAGCCTATTCCGCTGGTTTACACAGGTTAGAGGGCCGGGCTGGACTCAAAAAGAGGGGTGCTCATTGGCAAGAACCAAGGTGGCAGTCCACCTGAGCCACTCTGGTGCTTTTTATTTTGGGAGTAGGTGGTACCAAGAATCAAAGTCACAACTTCACACTTGCCAGGCAGGCCCTGCCACTCTGGGAAAGCACCATGCTTACACAAGCCAGAGGCAATGACTCTGGAGCCCTCAGCGACATGCAAGTCCCCTGGCCCAGGCTTTCTGAGACAGGGTCCGATTGGAGCCCCAGCTGTGCCCTCCTCAGAGAAGCTGTGCTCGCTCGCTCACTTGCTCTGTGTTTCGTGTTGCCGATGGCTGTGCCTCTTATTACATAATCTGTTATTCTGTGCTGCACAGGCCCTGGTTACTTGTCGAAAGTCTCTAAAAAGCCAGCTGTATCAGCTCCAGGCACTGGGGGTGCTGCCTCTCCCTCATAGTATTAGTCACTCTGTGCTTAGCTAAATTTAACTTTTTATCATCCAAATGATATTTTTGTGGACTTGGGGTTTTACATAATGCTACCAACTGCTGCAGGCTAAGAATTTCTCATTTTTTGGTGTGTGTGTATATGTGTGTGTGTGTGTGTGTGTGTGTGTGTGTGTACGTGTGCATGCTGGGTTTTTCCCCCCCATGAACTCTTGCTTGCTCAGAGAAGCCTTGCTGACTTCCTTTTCCCAGCTCTGGGTTTCATGCGTCTGGGCTCCGCCAGCACCAGGCCCCAGCTGGGAGAAGAAGAGCTCCTCATTGTGTCACCATGGCCCCTCTAATGCTACCGCCAGCACTCAAGGGCTCTCACTCTGAAGGTCTGGAGGGCCCCCTGCTGCCTCCAGCAGGCTGGGCCTGGGAAAGAGAAGCTCCACTCAAGGGCAGTATGCTTGCTGAGCAGGAGAGAGAGGAGGCTGAAGGATCAGGCCACACAAAATGCAGCAGGCTTGCCTGCCACAGATGGGGGAGCCAAGAGGGTGGCCGGAACTGTTCCAGTGTGAGAGGACAGAGATCCGGCTCTCAGAAGGCCTAGAGCAGAACACAGGGAGGTGAGCTTGCAGCTTAATCATTCTTACCCTCTAGACCCAATGCCTAGAAGTGGCCTCGTGCAAGTCCTCCCTGGGAGTCTGCTGGGCATGGAGCTGCCTACCATTTTGCTGATGAGGAAATGGGGGGCAGCTGGGTGGGGTGAAGAAACCGTAGTGGTGATAGCAGCGGCAGCCACTGAGCATTGCTCCAGGGCAGGCATGGTGTGAAGCCATTGCTTTCCTTAGCTCATCAACTCTTCACAGTTTCTGCATGAAGTAGATCCTAGTGTCTCTCTCTCCCCTTCCCTTTTTCTCCTGTCCCTCCACCCTAAGAAGCTGAATCCCAGAGAGATTCAGCAGCTCATTTGGAGCCTCTGAGTCCAGAAGTGGCAGGGTCAGATTTTGGACCTGTCTATCCTGCTGGCTGTCCTCTAAGGGTAAGCAGCTTCCTAGGCCCTCCTGTAAGGCTAAGAAGCTTCCAAGAGGCACACCACTGACAGAGGGGACTTGGGTTGTGCCCTGTGCTTTTCCCCTGGCAGCCCCAATCTGGCTCTGGCCTGCTCTCGTTGCCTTGTTTGTTCCTCACAGGCAGGGTGTCTTTGCAATGAAGCAGATGTTATGGAGAGGTGGTCCTGGGCGCATTGGGTAGAAGAGGAAAGAAGCAGGGCACAGGGACAAAAGATGAACTCATTCTCTCCATGCCAATTTAGTCTTTTGATTTCAGAGAGTTTTCAAATTGTAGATATATTCTTTGATTTAAATTAAATGACATTATTATATTGAAAATTTAAGGATTCACAGATATATAGCAAAAGTACTGAAAAATATATATATACACACACTTATATACAAATATTGACAAGAGTTTCATTCACATTAGCCAGATGTCCAACAGGTGAGTGGAAAAACAGAATGTGGTTCATCCAAACAACAGACTATTACTCAACTGTAAAAAGGAGTAAGGTAGAAATTGTGGCCATAATGAGAGACATGGTTAGTGACTCTAGAGCAGATACAGATTAAAAAAAGAAAAAAAAAAAAAAAAAAAAAGTTGGAAAGAATGAATGCCCAACAGAGGAAAGAAATGGGATTCAAAAAGAAAAAAAAAAAAAAAAAAAAGAACTTAGGCAAATGATGAAAACTCTGAACGCCCAACATAGGAAAGAAGTGCAATCAATGAAACATACAAATAGCTATCAAGACCTAGAAAAATCAATCCAATAGCTGTTAAATGTTGCAAAAAGAATAACATAAGATTCGTCAGAGTCAGTGAAAAGCGGGAGATAGTATAAATGACATAAAAAACCTGTTCACAGAAATGACAGAAAAATTCCCAAGCACAGAAAAAGAATTTGACATACAGTAAATGAGGCATGTAGAGCTCCAATTAGCCATGATCAAAAACATTCCACACCAAGGCATATGATAGTGAATATTTCCAAAATTCAACACAAGAGCAAGAACAGACTATTAAACACTGTTAGAGAAAATACACCAATTAGCTATAAATGAAATCCCGTCAACCACAGCAGACTTCTTAACACAAACGCTCAAGTCGAGGAGAGCTTGAAGTGAGGATTTCAAGCCCTAAAAGAAAACAACCTCCAGTCTAAATTGATGTACCTTGCAAAATTATCTTTCAAAATGGATGGATAAATAAGATACTTCCATGGCAAGGTGGTCATGGTGGTGCATACCTGTGATCCCAGCACTTGGGAGGCTGAGACAGGAGGATTGTTGCATGCTCAAGAGCAGCCTGGGCTACAGAGTGAGCTCAAGGCCAGCCTGAACTTCATAGTAAGACCCTGTCTTAGAAAGACCTAAAACCAAAACAAAATAAAAAACAAAAAACAGCAACAACAACAAAAAAAGCAACTTCCATGATAAAGAACACCTGAAGAAATTCATGACTACCAAACCAGCACTCCAAAATGTTCTTACCAACCTTCTAGAAAGAGATAAAGAGACTGGACATGGTGGTGCACGCTTGTAATTTCAGGACTTGGGAGGCTGAGGCAGTAGGATTGCTTCAAGTTTAAGGCTAGCCTGGGCTACAAAGTGAATTCAAGGCCAGCCTGAACTGCATAGTGAAACTTGTCTCAAAAAAATGTGTGTGCACACAAGAGAGAAAGAATATTAGAACTACAACCTCATGAACACCAACAGAATGATCCATCAGGCAAGGCAAGTAATTAAATTAAGGAAGGAAAGAAAGGGAATCAACAACAGGAAAATAATATGACAAGGATAAGTCAATACGTATCAATTATAACCAGTGTAAATGGTCTCAATCCACCAACCAAAAGAAACAGACTGGCAGAATGGATCAAAAGGAAGATCCAACAATATGCTATATACAAAAAACACATTTAATTCAGAAAGAAATTCATAGACCGAGAGTCAAAGGATGGAAAATAATACTCCAGGAGATAACCTGGAAAAAAGCAGGGATATCTATTCTATTTCTAGATAAAGTGAATTTTAAGCTAAAACTGATTAAGAATGACACAAGAAGTCATTACATCCTTGTAAAGGGACCAATCCAAGAGGAAGACATAACAATCATAAATATATATGCAGCAAATATTAGCATACCCAACTATGTAAAACAAATATTAAGTTATGGGAGAAACTAAATGAGTACTAATACAGTTGTAATGAGGGATTTCAATACCACACTGTCACAAATAGACAGCTCAACTAGACAAAACAAATCAACCAAGAAATTTTGTTTGTTTGTTTTTTGGTACTGGGAATTGAACTCAGGACCTTGCATTTGCCAGGCTAGTGCTTATGCCATTGAGCTCTCTCCCCAGCCCTGACAAAGAAATTTCAGAACGGAACCAAACTTTTGAACAAATGGACTTAGTAGATGTCTACAGACTGTTCCATCCCACAACACCAGAATACACATTCTTCTCAGTTGCACACAGGATGGTCTCCAAAGTAGATCACATATAAATTCGTAGAACATGCTTAAATAAATGCAAAGGAATTGAAATTATGCCATGCATATTATCAGACAGTACTACATTTTTTTTTTTCTGTATTTTAGGGAAGGGTCTATAGGGTGTTCAGGGCCTCACTACTAAATCGGACTCGTAGTGATTCTCCTGTTTATAGCCTCCCAAGAGCTGGGATTACAGGCACACACTGCCAAGCCCAGTCTCAATCACCCTCTCAGCATGCCCCAGGGGTGGGGCTGGCATGGCAGGCCTGGGGATCGAACCCCCAACCCCTGCACCTGCTTGCAGGTGCTTTAATCTGCTGAGCTATTTGGCTGGTCCTTAGTACTACAATTTTGGAAGTCAATGGCAAAAGAAACCACTACAACTTCATAAATACATGAAAATTAAATAGCACCCTCCTGAACAACCAGGCCACAAATGGTCACAAATTATATTAAAGAAGAAATTAGTTATTACAATTAAATGATAGCATACCAAAGCTTTTGGGATGCAGTGAAACAGTCTTATGAGGGCAATGTATAATGGGTAATTTCCATATCAGAAAAACAGAATAACTCAAATAAACATAAGTAGCTAATGGTGAACCTCAAGCTTCTAGAAAAAGAAGAGGAAGTCAAGCCCAAAACTCATAAGAGGGAAGGAATTATAAAGATCAGAGCAGAAATTAATGCAGTGGAGATTGAGAAAATGAATCAATGAATTGAAGATTCATTTATTTAATCAATTAATATTACTTAAATAAATGAATAATTTATTTAATATTTAAAATATTAAAATTAACAAGCCCTTAGCCAACCTTTTCAAAAAAGGAAAGAAAAGACTCACATCCATGCAATTAGGAATAAAAGGATGAAATCACAGTGGATCCTGCAGAAATCTAGGCGATCATCTATACCTACTTTGAGAACCTTGTATTCTAATGAGAGGGAAAACACAGAAGAAATGGACAGATTCCTAGATACATATGAATCAAGAAGATACAAAAATTAAGAGAAGTTGAAGATGTAATTACAAACTGGCCAAAAAAAAAGCCTATGCTCTGACAGATTCACGCTGAATTTTACAGGAAATTCAGAGAAGACCTAACGCTGTTTCTTCTCTGATGCTTTTTTTTTAATTATTTATTTATTTTTATTTATTACATTTATTTATTGTGTGTGTGTGTGGCCAGCTCAGCCCACCAGGGGGCGGGGCTGGCTGGCATGTGGTGCTGGGGGATCGAACCGCGGTCCCTGTGCTTTGCCAAGCTTGTTTCAAGTAGGTGCTTTAGACCACTGAGCCATCTCACCAGCCCCTCTTCTCTGATGCTTTAATGAAATTGAAAGGGAAGCAGTACTCCTAAATTCATTCCTGGAAGTAAGCATTACCCTGATACCAAATCCAGAGAAGGATCCAATCAAAAAGAAGAACCACAGGCCAGTTTCCCTAATGGACATAGTAGGCACAAAAATCCTCAAGATATTAGCAAACAGAATGTGGCAAAGCATCAAGATTGTGTACCATGACTTAGTAGGATTCATCCTAGGGATGCAGGGATGGTTCAGCATATGCAAATCAATAAATGTAATGCACCATATTAACAGACCCAAGAACAAATACCATATGATCATTTCCATAGATTCAGAAAAAGCATTTGACAAAGTCCAACACCCACTCATGATTAAAACCCTACAGAAAATTGGTGTATGGGCTGGGAAGATAGCTTGGTGGTCTAAGCACCTGCCTGGCAAATGCAAGGATCTAAGTTCGATCCCCAGCACCACATGTTGTGCAGGCCCCGCACCGAGCCAGCCACCAAAACCGGGTGTGGTGGCACACACCTCTAATCCCACTGTTGGGGAGGCTGAGATAAGAGGATGGATCACTACAAGTCTGACCCTGTACCGAACAAATAAATAAAAGGTATATTTTTTTAAAAAAACAAAGAAAATTGGGATAGATGGTCTTTATCTCAATCTGATGAAAGCCATCAATGACAGGCCAACAGCCAACATGATCCTAAATGGACAAAAACTGAAAGCTTTCACCCTAAATCAGGAACAACACAAGAATGTCCACAGTCACCACTTTTATTTAATACAGTTCTGGAAATATTGGCCACAGCAACTAGAGAAGTAAATAAAAGGAATAAGGAGAGGAAAGGAAGAGGTTTAATTATTGTTATTTGCAGATACTGTGACACTCTACATAGAAGACTCCAAAAACTTCACCGAAAGACTTATAGATTTAATAAGCAAATTCAGTAGCATAGCTGGATACAAAAGCAATACTCAAAAATCAATAGCATTCCTATACATAAATAGCAAACTCATTGAGAGGTGAGTTAAGGAAACAACACCTTTAAAAATAGCATACAAAAAATGAAGTACCTACGAATCAATCTAACAAAGGATATAAAAGACCTTGTCATAATTTGGGGTTTTTGGGCCGGGGAGATGGCTCAGTAGAATAAGCACTTCCCTGGCAAGCGCAAGAGCCTGAGTTCAATCCCTGGTTCCGCCAAAATAATAACAATAACAATAATAACAATAATAATAATAATAATAATAATAATTTGGGGTTTTTGCAAGGTGAACAATACCGCAGAGAACATATTTTTTTTCTTTTTTCTTTTTTCTTTTTTTTGTGCAGGGTCTCACTACGTAGCTTGTAGTGATCCTCCTGGTTCCTGCCTCCCCATGGCTGGGATTACAGGCACGCACCACCGCACCCAGACTCCATCACATTTTAAGAAATTATTTTATAATGAATCATCCAAAGAATTGTATACCAAGAGTGCAGGAAATCTGTCCATACACTAGAAACCAAAGAATCTAGCTGAGGACCTGGATCCCACAATAGTGTCCTGCATAAGTCCAGCTGAAGACCTAGAGCTCATAATAATGCCTCCCACAAGTCCAGCTGGGGCCTAAGGCCATGACAGTGTCTCATGTAGGTCTGTTTCTTGAATCTACACTGAGAAGGCCCAGAGGTCAATGTTGGAAGCTAGTAAGTCTGTGCCAGCAGGCTGAGGGATCTGAACTGGAGCCAGGAAGCAAGGCTCAAGGTAATTGCCTGTGCTCCCCTGAAAAGTACCACAGCCATCCTCAGCAACAGTGAGGTCCCGAGCTCCTCTGAGGATGAGGAAAATTGTATTACCGTCAGGAAATCCAACATGACGAGCTTTTCCAGGAGACTGAGCTGTATACTACTTCCCCTCCAGAGCCAGAAAGCGATGTTTAAGATGAGGACTAGAGCTTCCCCAAAGTGAGCTGTAACCATTCTCAGCAATAATGAGGGCCTGAGCTCCTCTTCCAGTAAGAACAGTCAAATTCATTAGGAAAGCCAGCATGATGAGATCCCCAGCAAAATAGCCTAAGAGAACCAGCGGCTTCCAACAGCTCCTCAACAACTTTTAAACAGCCTCCCAACGACTTTTCTAGTTCTGCCTCTTCTGCTGTTGGCAACAATCCTCAGGTGGGCTTCCCGCAACCAGCACCATGCTAGTTCAGCTGAATGTGACAAGTTGACCACCAGTTGGCAATGCACCACAGACCTCTACATTGAAAACTACAGTGCTCTGAAAAAAAAGAACAAAGAAGATATCAGAAAATGGAAAGATATTCCTTGTCCCTAGGTAGGAAGATCCAATATAGTGAAAATCACCATACTTCCAAAATTGTTATACAAGATTTAATGCAATCCCAATCAAAATACCAATAGCATGTCTCACAGAATTAGAGAAAACAATCCTAAAATTCATTTGGAAGCAAAAGAGACATAGAATAGCAAAAGCAATTCTGGGCAACAAAGACAAGGCAGGAGTCATTACAGTCTCTGACTTGAAATTATACTACAAAGGTACTGTGATAAAAACAGTATGATCCTAGCAAAAAAACAGGCTTTTTTTTTTTTTTTTAATTTTAGGGAAGGGTCTACAGGATGTTCAGGGTCTCACTACCAGATCAGACTCGTAGTGATCTGCCTGTTTATACCTCCCAAGAGCTGGGATTACAGGTACACACCACTGTGCCCAGTCTCAATTACCCCCTCAGTGCGCCATGGGGGTGGGGCTGGCAGGCAGGCCTGGGGTTTGAATCCTGGCCCTTGCACCTGCTTTTAGGTGTTTTAATCCGCTGAACTGTTTGGCCTGCCCTAAAAAACAGACTTGAGGATCACTGAAACAGATTAGAAGATACAGGGGGCTGGGAAGATAGCTCAGCAGCATAAGTGCCTGCCTGTTAAGCACAAGGTCCTGAGTTCAGTTCCTGGTACAAAAAAAAAAAAAAAAAAGAAGATAAAGAAACAACTCCAAACTTACTCAGCCACCTTATCTTTGACAAAGGTGCCAAACACCTTCGTTGGAAGAAAGATAGTCACTTTAATAAATGGTGCTGGAAAAACTGACTTTCTACATGCTGAAGATTAAAACTAGACCCATATCTTTTAACATGTACTAAGCTAAAATCAAAAAGGATCAAAGATAAAAATATTAAAACAGAAACATAAAATCTGTTGGAAGACAGAATAGGTAGAACTCTTGAACATAGATATAGGAAAAGACTTTGTGGGGAGATAGCTCAGCAGCATAAGCACCTGCCTGGCAAGCACAAGGTCCTGAGTTTGATCCCCAGGCCCCCCATGCCATGCTGGCCCTGGAACCCCTGGCACGCTGTGCCAGCCCTGGAACCAGATGTGGTGGCATATACCTGTAATCCCAGCACTCGGGAGGCTGAGACAGAAGGATCTCTGTGAGTTTGAGACCAGCCTGGGAGCTACAAAAGTGAGCACAAGGCCAGTCTGAACTGCATAGTGAGACCCTGTCTAAAAAAAAAAAAAAAAAAATTGTGAACAAAACCTGGATTGCACAGGAAATAACACAAAAAAATCAACTGGCATCTCATCTTATTAAAAACCTTTTGTACAGGAAAATAAACCAACAGAGTGAAGAGACAATCCACAAAAACTTGCAAGATGTTCCTCAGAAAAAGGACTACTACATAAAATATATAAAGAACTAAAAAAAAAAAAAAAATCAACACCCCCAAATTTAAAGATCCAGCCCAAAAACGGGCTTCTGAAATGAATAGACACTTTTCAAATGAAGAAGTAGAAATGGCAAATAAGTATATGAAAAAAAGTTCAATATCCCTGATCACTCAAGAGTACAAGTTAGGGCTGGTGAGATGGCTCAGTGGTCTAAAGCACCTACTTAGAACAAGCTTAGCAAAGCACAGGGACCGCGGTTCAATCCCCCAGCACCACATGCCAGCCAGCCCCGCCCCCTGGTGGGATGAGCTGGCCACACACACACACACACACACACACACTCACACACAATAAATAAATAAATATTTTTTTAAAAAAAGTACAAGTTAAAACATTGCTAAGATTTCATCTCAGTCCAGAAAGAATGGCTATTATCAAGAAATTAATAATAAATGCTGGTGGGACTGTTGGAGAAAAAGAACCCTTCTCCACTGTTGGGAGTGTAGACTGGTACAACTATTGTGTAAGTCAGTGTGGAGATTCCTTCAAAAAACTAAAACTAGACGTGCTATTTGATCTAGCTATTCCCCTTCTTGATATCTCCCAGAAAGAATTAAAAGCATCATATCAAAGTGATACATGCAACCCGTGTTTCTAACAGCATAAGATTCTAATAGTTAAGTCTTAAAAACAGCCCAAATGCCCACCAACTGATGAATGGATAAAAAAGATGTGGGGTTTGGTCTGAAATTTTCTAGTTAAATGAATGCACCTTGAGACAGAACTCTTTTTTGAGACTGAACTTTTAAGTAAAATAAATTGGACACATATATCCCATTGTTTCTCTGGTGTAAGAAACCAAAAATGTAAATAAGGACCAAAATGTATAATAGAGTTTGGGAAATGGGAAGAAAATGTTCAAAAGAGAAAAACAAAGTAGGGGAAGAGGGAAAAGAAGGTAGTTACAAAAAAGAGACTAGAAGGAAAAAAATGGAAACAAATGTTTTGTAAATAAGGAGGGGAAGAGGGGTTGAAGGGAGGGAGGAATGGGGAAAAAAGAAGCAAGACAGGAACAGATACAAGCTCCCTATGATGAATATTACCGTGTGTATGTAAGATATACCAATTTTTAAAAAGGAGTAGGGTACAGCTCCAGACTCCAGCATGGATAGACTTAAAACATAATATCAAGGGAAAGACACGAAAGGCTACATAGTATATGATTCTTTTGATATGAAATGCCCAGAATAGAGAGATTCATAGACACAGAAAGCAGATGGGTGGTTGCCAGGGGCTGGGGGTAGGGAACGGAGGTTAACTGCTCATATGTGCAGTTCACTTAGGGGTAGAGAAAATGTTCCAGTTTTAGATAGTGATAATAGTTGTACAACCTTATAAGTGGGTAATAATTGCTGAAGTTTTATTATTTTTGTTTTTTGTGGTGCCATGGATCAAACTCAGGACCTTGCACTTGCTAGGAAGGTGCTTGTGCCGCTGAGCTATATCCCTGGCCCTGAACTGTGTACCTGAGAAGGGAAAACTTCATGACATGTAAATTACATCTCCATTTAAAAAAATCAGAGGCTGGACGTGATGACACATGCTTGTAATTTTAGCACCTGCGAGGTTGAGTCAGAAGGACCAAGAGTTTGAGGCCAACCTGGGCTACAAAGTGAGTTCAAGGCTAGCTTGAGCTACATAGTGAGACCCTGTATCAACAAACAAAAAAATAATTCAGAAATTCTGACTCCTTGCAGAATCCAGGGCCCTGTCTGCTGTCAGAAACCTGGGTCTTGTGCTTTGGGACGCCCTACCATGTGTCTGTGCCCTCTGCCCAGTCTCCAGGTGCCTGCCTCAGTCTCCGTGTCAGCGGAAGGTGAGGGCGGCAGTGTTGAGCTCTAGTCACCTACCCTAACCCTTTGGAACTTCCACTTCCATCCAGGGCCAGCTTGAGACATGTGGGTGGCTGGGCAAGCTTGCAGGTTGGCACCCTGTCAAAATGGTATTCTTTAAGTGTTTGTTTGACATTTATTTAGTAGGGATGAAGAGAGACTGATATTCTATTAATAGAAATTGTATCGAGAAACAGATTCACTTACTAATTCACTTGCACTGATTCAAACAGCTTTTGGGATCTGAAAAGTTTTCAGGAAAGCATTTCTGACTTCTGCTTTCTTATCTTGAAGGCCGTTCTTGTTTGTTCTTTTTTCTATCCCATGCAATTCCACATCATTCAAAAGGCATACTAAGATTTAAATTTAAAATGTAAAGCAGTAAAATGTTTTGTTGTTCCTGGCAGCAACAGGATCAGATTATGTGGTTTTAGACCCCTGCCCCAAGGACCATGGCTACACATATGTAGAATATGTATGCAGTGGATCAGAGCAAGGATTGTGTTTCGGTGTTATTTGTCATCTCCCTTTCCAGGAGTGGACTTGTTTGCTTTCCACCATTTACATGGGGGGGGGGGGGCCGCCCACTGGAGAAACCTGAGTTAATCGGCAACACATTTGCAATTCTTTCCAGTGATGTTTGGAGACTGGTGTTCCTAAGGTGTATTCCTGAAGTAGTTGTCTGCACTGCTTACTCCTCACCTGACCCTGAATTCACTCGCTGGACTTTAGATACTTTTTTTACAGGGCTCCTCTTTGCCTCCCCTAGCGCCTTTTTCCTCCTAGGCCCTGCAGATCTAATTGTGCAGGACATGAGTCACACTGACCGCCTCACCCACAGAGAGGTGTCGTGTGGAGTGGAGCGGACTGGCTTGCCAATTCCGGATGCCCAGGAAGGAGAGAGGGGTGTTACCATGGCAAACCCTCAGCCTCTCCATGGGCTTCCTTGCCTCAAAATCAGGGACCTTAGAATTGTGAGGAGATGTGGCAGTGAAAGCTAAGAAACAATGGCCTGGCAAGCTACGGCATTTGGTGGCATGCAAAAGAGAAAGACTTCAGGGCCCTGGATAGTAGTGGGAAAACAGGCACATTTTGTCTCTTCAGGAGTCTAGCATGTTCATCAGTGTGCACATGTGGCTGTGGAGACACAGGAAGAAGCAGGATGGCCAGGGTCCCTGAAGGCTGCCTGCAGAAATTGTGTGTTCCCCTTGCTGCAGCTTCCTTGGCAGCGTAGGAGGCAGTGGTGGTGGCGGGGGGTGGCGTGTGAAGAGCCACTGTTCCCTGCAGCCACACCTCCCACTGCTGGTTCTCTTTGCACCTCCCGATTTCTTTCTTTCCTCACCCTGGCTCTTGGTCTGTGCTGCTCACTGGCAGTTGGTCACTTTGTCATCCTGATCCTCCATGAAATTTACCTTAGGTGTTGCTTTTACCTCTATTGAGACTGCTCACCCCTGTGGGCATGGATCACTATCTGGGAGCTCTGGTTCCTGGTGCTCAGTGGCACAGGCTGTGCTGAATTTGGCATCAGTTTCAGGAGCAGCCCCAGTGCCCACAGGCTGCAGGAGCTGCAGGTGCTGCCTGCCTGCTGGGCACAGGTATGAGGATGAGGACTCATGAGCGTATCAGACTCACAAGATATGTTGAGCTGCAACACAGGCCTGCGGTGTCTCAGAACTCTCAGAGATCCCTGGGCTAGGAGGCTTCAGCAGTGCCTGTGAAGTTATCAGTGGGGCTGTTGGGAGCAGGACTCCCTGAATATCCTTTTCTCCATGTTGTCCATTGTGTTTCATATGCTCAAATGTGGCCTGCGGTCTTAGTCTATCATGGACATCTGGGTCCACAGTGACCAGCTGGAGAACTTGTTGAGACTGTTGGTGGTCATCTGCCTCTTCTACCCAGGACTCTCCACTTTTTTTCCCAGTGTTCCAGCCCCATGCAGCCCCACAGCCCAAAAATCTTCCTATCCTGGCAGGGTTCTGGGGAGGTGTCTTAGTTACTCTTCTCTCCTTGCTGGGACAAATACCCGACACTCAGAATGAGGGAAGGAAAGGTTTATATATCTCACAGTTACTGGAGGTTTCAAGACACTGGAGGAGAGGCTGGGGTGCTGCCATGTCCAGGATGACCCTCTCCACACCCTCAAGAGAGGCCACCAGGCCTGGGGGTGGCACATTCTGTCAGTTTAACAGTTCGTGCCTCTCTGGCCCCGCCCCTCAAGCCCCGCCCTGGCCCTCTGGTCCCGCCCCTTGAGCCACCTGCTGCTCTTTAAGTGGCAACTGCCCCATGATTTACATGAGGCTTTGGGGAGACGTCTAGATACAAACCATAACATTCTGCCCCTGGACCCCCAAAGTCTCATGCACATCCCTTTGTCCAAAAGGTATTTTAGTCCATCTCTAAGAGTTGCCAAAGCCCCAACAATATCAGCATTGCTGAAAAGTCCAAATCCCAAGTCTCCTCCAAAATCCAAGGCAAACTCTCAGCTGTGAGCCCCTGTACAAACAAAAAGTTAAATACATCCAGCATACAAAGGCACAAGATGAACATTGCCATTTCAAAAGGTATACACAGGAGGATACAAACCATTGGGGCCAATACAAGTCCAAAATCCAGCAGGGCAAACATTAAGTCCTATAGTTCCATGTCGAACATCCAAAGCAATCTGTGGAAAATTGTGAGCTCCTTGTGGCTCTGTGCCTATACTTCTGGTAGTTGTAGCTCCCATGGCTTCTCTCTTAGGCCGGCTTTGCTCCCTCTTTGCAGTTTTCCTTAGATGATCCACATTCTTGGCTTTTGCTTTTCCAAATTTCTGGGGTTTCCACTGAATAGGTTTCTCACTCACAGCTTTACACACTGTCCTCTCAGAGGCACACTGCCTGGCCTCTCAGGCCTTCTTCTAAAATCTAGGTGGAAGCCTTTTTAACCTCAAAACTCCTGCATTCTTCATGCACCGAAACCTAATGTCATGTGCATGATGCCAAGGTCTGCTGCCAGCTGGAGCACTAGCAAGGCTTTCCTGTCTCTTGAGGTCTAGTGCCTGGATTGCTGAGCACTCTGACCCTGATTCCGAGAAACACATTCTCAGTGCTGGTACCATTCTGTAATCTGGTGTGACCACTGCCTCCATTCTGGAACATGGGGCTCTGTGGCTTTCTCCTGAAAGCAAAGTCCCTTACCCTTGAGATTCTGAGGCTGCAAAGGGCTAGAACCTGCCACCTCCTGTCATGACCTCAGGACATCTTTTCTATTCTCCTGTTCCTCCTGGGCAATCGAGATCTCAGCTCTGTCTTTGCAGTCCACAACCTTCCTGGTGCTTCCTTTCTGACCAAACTCACAACATTTTTTTTTCCATAATTTTATTGACAGACAAATACCAATGAGACAAATACCAAATACCAGTTTCAAATCAAATTGGTAGGACAGTTTCAATAATTAACACATTGCATATTGTCTTCCTAGTGGTTATTTGCTGTACAAGATGCAGACATGATATCTTATTTACAAACACTATTACAACAAATCCATCTATTCATTAAGAGAATGTAGCTATATATCTATCCTAATCATTTTGAATACACAGATACAAAATGGGACATTCATTCATTTTGTGGGGTTTTTTGGTGGAAGCGGGGATTGAATTCAGGCCCTTGCCCTTGCCAGGGAAGCACTTATTCCACTGAGCCATCTCCCCAGCTTGGACATTCATTTATATATCCCCTTTTTTGTTTAGCTCCGTCATTTCAATATTATAGGTGTGTTAACTCAGCAAAATATTCTAAAAGAGTCCAGTAGCCCATAATAGTATTGGGTCTTCTGCCTGACTGGCAATGTCAGAAATTATTGACCTGAGTCCCCTGCAGCTCAACATAACAACATGGCTTTACTTCTTGTACTTTGTTTTTATACTTTTCTGTTGGATAGTTAAGACCAAGGTAAAGCAAGACCTGTGCAACAAGAGTTGTAGCTTTTGGATCTGATAAGGTCACAACATTTTTATATCATTCTGCTGAGCTCTTTACTCTTCATTCTCAACATAAATCTGACTAAGAGCCCCCAACAATAACTATGCTACTGCCCCAATATTTGACTGCTTTGAGATTTCCTTTGAAAGATTAGTCAGTCTGCCATGCTTAATCTCAGTCTCAGGCAAAGTCTCTGGACATGGGCAAAATTCAGATAAACTTTCTGCCAAACCACAACACAAATGGTCTGGAGTCCAACAACCAATGCAGTCCTTCTTCCCAGCAGAAACCTCCCCAGCATGGTCTTTACAGGCAGGTTTAGGGGCTGGGGAGATGGCTCAGTAGAATAAGCACTTCCCTGGCAAGTGCAAGGGCCTGAGTTCAATCCCCGGTTCCACAAAGAAAAGAAAAAAAAAAAAAAAATCCCTTTCTACAGGCAGGTTTTCTATCAGTCTTTTGGTCTGAGCTCTGACCAGAATCTTCCCTACAGAACAGCCAAAGCCATTCCTGTGCTTCACTTGTAGGCAACCTCTCCAAACCTTTCCTAGCTCTTTCTATAAGCCATTCCAAAAAGCTTGTAATCCACATCGTCAGGTATAGCCTCAGCAATGACCCCACTTGTGGTACCAAGTGCTGTCTCACTCTTCTCTCATTCCTGAGACAAATACCCGACACTCAAAATGAGGGATGGAAGGGTTTATTTAGCTCACAGTTACTGGAGACTTCAAGACCCTGGAGGAGAGGCTGGGGTGCTGCCGTGTCCAGGACGACCCTCTCCACACCCTCAAGAGAGGCCACCAGGCCTGGGGGTGGCACATGCTGTCAGTTTAACAGTTTGCACCTCTCTGGCCCCGCCTCTCAGGCCCCACCCTGGTCATCTGGCCCTGCCCCTTGAGCCACCTGCTGCTTCTTAAGCAGTGACCGCTCCATGATTTACATGAGGCTTTGGGGGGACATCTAGATACAAACCATAACAGAAGACAACCCCCAGAAAGCAACTGTGTGTGCTGGGGGTCAGTTCTGGTCCCTGTTCACCAGTTCGGGCTAGGCACATTGTCCCTGAATGCTCCCTTGAATGGGTCCCTCTGTAAATGGACACCCCTCGTTTAGCTATCCCTCATTGGATCCTCTTGTTCTGGGGGGACTTCTGGTCTCTGTTGCTCAGGGTGAGGCCTGGCTCTGCCGGCTTTCCCATCAGTTGGCCCAATGAGGGAGTTCAGGGTTCTTATTGCCTCTCCTGTTGGCTTCTCTCCACAGAACGCCGGCATATGTGTCCTAGCCCCAACACCCTTCTGTGGGCCTACTGATCCATCTCTGTTCCGGTGGCAGCAACACTGGCAGAACTGCTCAGATCCAGAGGTAAGGCCTGATAACTGACACAGTGACCTTGGGCTTTTAGTGCTGGGGCCCTGGTCTTTGAAGTTTTTAGGGTACAGAGGGTTTTTATTTTCTTTCTTCTCTTAAAAGCCTCATTAGCTAATTAATGCTGGCTAGATTGTTTATTGATTTTGCTCCAGGCAGTATTGACTTATCATCACTGATCAGGAAGGATTGATGCTGCTCCTCTGGCCAGCTCAGATGCTCAGGCTGGCCCTAAAACCTTGGTGGTTGCTGTTCTTCCACTTATAATAGGGTACCCAGGGTGGCTTTTGGCTATTTGTTCTCCAGCGTCAGTCTGACAGCCCTGCCCTCAGGACATGGGACAGGGGAGGCAGGAGTTCTGCCCTGAAGACACCAGCTCTTTCCAGGCTGGGAATCCTGGCCTCCAACTACCTCCCAGCCTTGGTGATGGACAGAATCTGGGTTGTTCCTTCACCCTGTTGCCCATAGGCCACCATCAGTGACCCAGAAAAATAACAGTATTTTCACAGGCAGCATCATTCTGGGCATACTTCCTGCAGAGCAGACAACTGAGGCCAGCACATTGGCTATAAGGTCAAGGTAGAGATCAAGTGACCAGGTGCTTTGTGCCCTGCCACCACCCACTGCCACTGAGAGCAGAACTCAGCACCCCTGTCCCTGCCCTGGCTTCTTGTCCATGCCTTTTTGCATGCCTCAGTCTCACCCGGCCATTTTCCTCACACCAAAGAGCAGGAGGCAAAGTGATTTTCCCTCTCCTTTCTGGAACTCTCATGCTCCCTTGTTGGGGTATTCTTTGAGTTACATGAGTTTGTGGGGCTCAGAGGCTGGATGTTTCATTTATGGAAGCTGAGGAAGCTGAAAGAGGGGGGCAGTTCCATGTCCCCAGCCTTCGTGGAGCAAGGGCGGTGGCCCTTCAGTGCACCAGTCCTGCAGAACCCCACAGTAGCCCTACACAGTCATCATCAGAGTCCTGTTTTACACGAGGTACCTGAAGCCAAGCTTCAGAGATTGATTATGTCATGCTGCCAATCACACAGCTGCTCCGCGGTGGGATCGGGACTGGACCCCAGGGCTAGAAGCACAAGGTCTGCTTTCTGAACTCCCACCCTGCCTTCTTTTTGGGTCCTCCCCTCCTCAGAGGCAGGCCTGTGGGGCCTCTTGGGCTTATGGGGCTCAGTGAGCATGGCCCCCTCTCTTCTGTATTTTCAGGCTGGCACCGTGGGCTGTTTTCTTTTCTAATTGCTCATTCTCCTCACTTGCCGTGAAGAGGCCTCCAAGTGCTAAGGAGAGAGTGCTATGTTTTTCTGTTTTGTTTTGTTTTAATTCACTTCCTAAGGTGTCTCTGCTGCCAGGAGTGGGTGTGGGCTGGGTGGCGTAGTAACCCTCAGCCCAGCTCGAGGTTTCTGTGATAGTCATTATAGTTCCGTGCGGTCAGATCCCTGTGGTTGTGCCTACGCTGACGGATCTCATCTCAACTCCAGCCAGGGCCTGGGGTGAGTGTCTGTGTCCTGCTCTGACAGCCTTACTGCTGATATCGCTTCTTGGAGCCCCAGTGAGCCTTGGCTTCCTGTTTCCTTTTGCGCAGGATGAGGTTCTTTTCCTGCTCAGCAGCTGCATTCCAGAGATCAGTGGGTTTGCAGAGGTGATGGGCTCTCAGCCCACTTCACGTGAGGCCCTTGCTGGGACCCAAAGCATCCTCAGAGAATTCTATTTATAGATACTTGGTCGGTACTGGGAATGTTCTAGGAGCCAGGACTGCATCTGTGAGCAGTGCATACAGGGGTACCACGTGGAGTGGGCACCCTGGTGTGCCTTCACTTTGCTTGTGCAGTCCTGCACTGTAGCCCCACTTCCTGTCCCTGCTTCAGGCTCCTGTCCCCCTGCCAACCCACTTCAAACACGACCTTCTCTCAAAATCTCCTTGAAAGCCTCTGGTCCCCATCAGCCTGCTCTACCTACTATGGATTGGCACAGCATAATGCTGTACCTTGGATAGAATTCATGGCACTTAATGCCCTGAAATATTTGGGGATCTGTGTGTGCTATCAGCTTAGGAACCCTGTGATGAGGGGACATGCCTCCCTGTACCCCACTTCATTCCCCAGATACAGGACTAGAGAGCTCGGACTTCCCGCTTGAGGTCCTTCTAGTACCTTCTTGTCTCCAGGCCCTGGAGCATCCCTGGGAATTTGTAGCTGGGATTGTCAGAAAAGTGGCTGGGTGGAGGAAGGAAGCCCTCTAAGACAGCTGAGGACTGAGAAGAGTTCCTCCCCTGTCCTCTCCTCCACAGGGGCTGAGGCAGGAAAGTGCCCAAGGGGCCAAGTTTATTTTTAGAGACACTCCTGCTCCAGAGGAGCACAGAGCCTTCCTTCCTGAAGGTGGGGTGGAGGTGGGGGGCAGCTGAAGCCGTGTTTCTCAGTACAGCCTGGCCGCTTTCTGCATCTGCTGGACCCAGGGACAGAGCATCCATCAGAGAGAAGAGTCCCAACTGAGAGCCCTGGCCCTCAGCATCCTGCTCAAGGTTGAAGACAGTTGCCATCTCAGTGTCCTTGGGGTAGAGCACAGCAAGGAGGTCTCAGTCTGGGCTTTCCTTCCAGTTTCCTGCCATTGTCTCCAGGGTGAGCTTCTTACAAAATGTCGTGAGGTGGAGCTCAGACCAAAGCTGCAGGAGCTATGGGTCCTGTAGTAGCGCTGTACACCACCACCTGCCAGCCTCAGCTTCCCCAGCCTTGGCATGAGCCCACACCCAGGTGCTGCTTCTTTGTGCCAGCCAAGCCTCCCATCCCCCTTCCTGGGCAGTCTCTGCCCCACTCAGGAGCCTTGTGGATAGGCTGTCTTGAGAATCATGTTAGGATTCCGTGTGGGCCTGCGCAGGGGACCAAAGCCTGGAGAGGGCTACATGGCATCATGCCATGGAGCACAGATGCTGCCCAGAGGTCCCTGACATCTTTTAGCATGTCCTGAGGTTTTTGCTGCCCCTTTCTGTGCTGGTGAAAGACGGGCAGGGTCTGGACCCTGGTCATGCCCTGGTCAACTCTGTCATCTTGCACCTCTGCTGACTTCTCCTGTCTACATGTTGTGACCCACACCCAGCACTGCTCGGGCTGCAGGAGATTGCAGCCAACCCCTTTTAGGTCTCTCTCCTTGTCCCATGCCCCAGAGCTTCCTTTATTGTGTTTGTTTAGGGGGAGCTCAGCCAGAAAGTCATTTACTTCTGATCAAGTGCCAAAGCTACCTTTCTTGGGCTTGTATTTCTGGCTACTGCTTGTAGTCACCTGTTGGGGTTGCCCAGGCATGACATGCTTTTGGAGAGATGGATATAGGAGTGCTTGGTGGACTGTGAGGCTGCACAGCTGCCTCAGCTGTGGGTGGGGACTTCTCTGGAGTTCAGGTGCAGTTCCCCATGCAGGAAGCCCCTTCCCACCACTTTTCTTCCCCACTTCCATCTCTGTTGGCTTAGCTCTGATAAGCCAACTCAGGTTTCCGCCAGACCTGAGTCCATGGCCCCAGTTCACCTGGCTAGGAGGCATCCTCTAGCCTCCTCTTGTGAACCCGCTCCTTATGCCTTGAAGTCGCTGGGTGCAGTCAGTGGCAGCTTCTAGGTCTGTGTCGCCCCTGTTGTTTCCTTGCTTTCTTTTTCATACTTTCTTAAGATCTCAAACAACCAAATAATAAACAGATAGTAAAATATCGAAGGCCATCCAGTGGTGCTCAACCAAACAAACAGGGAAAAGGTGGCCTCCCAAGATGGGGCTTGAAAGCAAAGGCCTGAAAGGGATGAGGGAGTGAGCCAGGAAGTCCTCCTGGGAGCATGCAGGTCGAGGGCCAGTCTGTGCGAAGGCCCTGAGTCAGGGGTTGTTCTGGCTGCTCAAGAAATTGGAGTGAGGGAAGGAGGGAAAGGAAGACGTTGATCAGCCAAAGATGGGGTTGAACACATGAAGCCCTGGTTTGAGGCACCTGTGGAGAACTGGTCTTAGATCACCAATGCAAGGTCAGGCACAGTGTGTACAACCACCACATACCCCAGTAAATATTGGCCAGAGCCTATTCCTACCACATTTCAATGTACTACTTAGTCTCTAAGGTAGAAATGTATTTATTTATTTTACAGTGCTGAAGATTGATCCCAGAGCCTTGCACAATCAAGAAAAATGGTCTTGATTGAGCTACATTCCCAGCTCTTGTTTTTGACAAGATTTTGCTAAGTTACCTAGGCTGGCTTTGAACATGTGACTCTTCTGACTCAGCCTCCTCAGTAGTGGGTCCATCTTTCTTGCTGAGAGGCTTCCTTGCATTTCACCAGTGTGACTTCTCGTGTGATTCATTAAAAGAAGAATGTGGGCCTGTCCCTGTTTTTGACTTGCAAGGCTACTCTAATGATAGGTTTTATGGTGTCCTGGGGCCAGTAGGATATAGGAGGAGGCCTGCAAGGTTCCCAGCTTGGTAAAGAAAAATCTGGGTGTCATCTTTGGGCTCTTCAGTGCCATGGCTTCCTGGGAAAGGTGGAGAAAGATTTTGTTTTTGGTCTCTTGGGAAAAGTTGAATCTATTGGCCAAAGGGGAAACAAAAATTTTTCTTTCAGCCTTTAAGTTGTTTTGTCTCCATCACACTAAATGTGCTGCTGAGGAAGGATAAGTTGGGCATTTCTGCCACTGATTATTAGCCACCTCTGAAACTGCCCTTGTAGTGATGGGCGCCCAGGGGGCCACTTCTCTTCTAGGTGATGGGTGTCAGGGTGATCACGTGATCAAAGCTTGCCACAAAGGGTGAGGTACTAGAGATGAAGCATGAAGCTTCCTGTGTGTGTGTTGAGGGGGACAGAAAGAAACCACAGAAAGCTCCCTTCCCTAATGGAACTTAGGACAGCATCCTCACCCCAGAGCATAAGTCCCTCAGCCACACCCTTTGTCCCCCAGTGCTCCAGCCCCTCCACTCAGCTGCTCCCTCCTCTCGGCTACAGCGTTCTCACACACACTGCCCAGGGACTCCCAGCCTCTCTGCAGTGATTCTAAGATACCTGAGATTAGGGGGTGTGCCCAGGTTGAGCCCCCCAATGTGGTGTGTTTTAAGACTCACATCTCTCCTCATGGCACCCATTTCCCTAAGAGGAAAGTCTTTTCTGGCTCTCCCCTGGGTGCAGCAGGGATCTCTGATGGGAGCAATGGCCACACTGGACTGACAGGTGTTTATCACCTCTTTGTGTCTGAGCTTGGCTACATATGGAGGTTAGAGAAAATAGGGCTGTACTTTGAGGGGGCTTGGAAAGGAGAACCATCCCTCCACTGTCCCTGGAAATCAACCCCTCCTTGGTGCCTGAGGTCTCTTTGACTCCTTCCCTGCTTGCTCCGGTTTCCATTAAAGGGAGAAGGCCTTGGGCTAGTGACACATTCCCTCACTGATACTTTATTGTGGATAACTTTACTGAAGGGAACGGATAGCAGAGTGCATTGGTGAAAATAGGTGGGGTGGGGGTACACGGTGTTGTCTCAGGAGGGGGAACCTTCTGCATTGCAGAGTGGCCCAGGGTTGTCCCATCTGATGTCTTACTCAGGGCACTTCTGAAGAACTGTGTGTATTTCTTGGAACCATTAAGGGATCTCTAAAGTGTGGGTTCAGCTTGAAAAGTTGAAGTGGCCAAAGGGAAGACATCAGAAGAGGACAGTTGGATAGAGCCTCATGGTAGTGTTAGACACTTAGTAGGTCCTCAACAAAGAACTGTCCCCTTCTGTAGTGTGATGGCTGATGCAGGCTCGGGAGAGGGTGCTGAGGTCACCTTGGTCTGATCCCCTTACCTCTCTATGTCTTGGGCCCCCACCTGTGAAGTGGGGATCATGTCAGGACCTCCTACACATCATCAGGGGATTAAATGAGTTGTAGGTCAGGGTTGGGCAAAGTGTCCTGTGATTGTTCCCAGCAGCGAGCACCAGACACACCTATGAGTGCTGTTCTCAGCAGGTGTGGAGGAGCCTATCAGCTGCTGCCTCCAGTACTGCTTCCTGCTGCCACTGCCCCCCCCCCCACCGCCGCCGCCAGAGGCCTCCGGCTAATGGAGCCAGCACCACGCCTGTGGCTTTCTCCCACCCTGGGGTGCTAGCTGGAGTGGCAGTGACTTAGGGATCTGAGAGGTGAGGGGTAACCTGGAGTAGCTCTGGCCAGGGAGCGTCCAAGCCAGGAGCATGGCAGGCACTGGGCACCAGGTGTCCATGAACCCCTCAGGAGTAGTTGGGTCATTCGAAAGCCGAAGTGCTGGTGCTCTGGGGCAGAGACCAGCCCACAGCAGCGTACATTGGTCTGCTGTGCCCGGGCTCCCTCCTCATGTTTGTAGCTGACTTCCTGGCCAGGCCACCACGAAGCATAGGTCCACCATCTGAAATCTGTGCTCAGAAATCTCAGTGCTGTAGTGTGGTGCAGGGCCTGAGGGCCTTGCCAGCGCGAGTGACTCAGGTAGCCTGTGCCCCCGTCTCCCCTCATGCTGGCAAATCACAGAGAGCAGCAGCCTCCCAGCCTGGTAGCACTGCGAGTCCTTCAAGGACTATGGGGAGGCAGATCCAAGGGCACCCAGCTGTGCCTTTCACCCTCACCATCCAAGGGAGACCTGGAACAGGGCTCTATCTTTACCATTTTGTTTTCAAAAGCAGCTGGCTCTGGGTGAGCATGAAGGATAGAATTAGTTCACACTCTCATCTAGCAGATGCTTACTGCATCAGCAGTGGTGTCCAGTGAAGAACATGCCCTGTGGCATAGGGGGCAGAGGCAGAGCGGCGTTGTCAGTGTAGGACTCGAGGGAGCACGGAGTGCAGCCAGAGCAGAAGAACGCAGCAGTTGACTCCCTGGTGGGGAAGATTTCTTAAAAGACACACTATTAGCTGGGCTTTGAAGGGTGCAGAGAAGTTTAACAGGAGAGAAGCGAAAGGTAGGGGGAGCAGCACAGACCAGCATGCTTTAGTACCCAGCATGCTTGGTGGTTTGGGGAATATCAGACAGTCCCAGGATGTTGAAGTGTGGGGGCAGAGGGTGGTGCAGAGGCTAGCAAAGGGGCTGGGCACAAGCTTGGATTTCAGGAGCAGAGAGATTCGTGGATTCAGGAGCCCACAGGGTTCAGGGGACTTACTTATTACCGTTATAATTATTTCTGTGCTTATTCCCAGCAGGGAGGAGCCTCCCCTTCTCCCTTTTCTCCCTTCACAATGGAGTGTCTTGACACCCCCAGCCCTGCTCTCCCTGGATCTGTTGTCCCCGGTCCTTGTCCTGCTTACCTCCCTCCTTGCTGCAAGCCCCAGCCTGTTCCAGGCCTCTGCAGGACTCAGGGCAGGATTCTCCTGAAAGCATCTCCCCAGCTCTGGACCAGTCCTTCCCACTCCCAGCCAGGATGGGAAGAACCATGCTTGAGGGGGACCTCGGAATACAGATGCTGTCCCTGGGAGTCCTCGAGTAGGATCCCACCCAGTACTGGCTCTACATTTTTCAGATAAGGGAGGATATGGAGCCCCTTGCTCACCGTGCTGTTAACAGTAAAGCTAGGGTTTGAACAAGGTTTGTCCTTAGACTACAGGGGGAGTCCTTCAGTCACCCCTGCCCCTGTGAGGTCCTCATTGTGGCTGTCAGCTGGGCATTACAAGTGGATGCTGAAGCTGCCGAGCAGGAGTGGGGGTTTCCAATATGCCAGCCCCTAGCTCCCTCCTTGGCAGCTGGGCTATCTCTGCATCTTTCTCCCTACTGGGATGGGAAATAAGAACAAGACCTGTGCCAAGTCTGAGTAGAGGGGCAGGGCATCAGAGTGACTCCTGCAAGCCCAGTGTTGCAGATGACCTGCTTTCTGTGAATCTCTGCCTGCTGCCCCCGATTCTCCTTCCCCAAGCTGGACGGTCTGCTCTGATTAGCACACTGACGTCAGGAAACCATGTCACCTTTAGTCTCCCCTCATCCTGGCAGCTGTGATGTATCATTTTGGATGTGTCCCCTGTCTCACTACAAAGGGCTGAGGCCAGTAGGGAAAGAGGGATTATGTTGTTCCCATCTGGCTGTGGCTGCCTCCCCAGCTCTGTCCAGCTGTTCCCCATTCCCCACTGCCAAGCAGCAGATGTCAGGGTGAGGTCAGCCTGGGCGCTGGGGACCTGCCTGTCAGCTTCACGTGAATGTCTTCAAGGCTATTTCTAGCCTTGCCATTATCCCAACGGCTTCAAGCAATAAATATAGACATGGATTGAAAAGCCCCAGTGGCGGGCGGGCAGGCAGGCAGCACTGGGGAGAGAGTATGTGGATGGGGGCTTGGCTATAAATAAGCCTGCTGGAACACCTCCCCACCATGCCACCGCTGCAGGGCTGGCACGCGCGTGTGCTCCTGGAGCTCTGTCCTGCTGACTCCCTGCCAGCCCATGCATGGGCCTTGGGGTCGAGGGGAGAGGAGGCGAGGGAGGGGAGGACACACAGGCACTCCTCCAGCAGGGCAGACTGCTGGAGGCCTTTCTCCTCAGTGCTTTGGAATCATTTAAGGAAGGGGAATGGCACAGTGGTCCAGCTGGAGTCCTGGGACAGCCATGTGGCAGAGAAAGTGTGGAGAGCAGTGGTCCCCTAGTTTCCTGGGCCTCACTATTGCTGCAGAGGGGCTGGGTAGACAGGAGCTCTAGGTGCCACTGGTAGCTTTTACTGACCTCATGCGTTGTCTTTGTAGTCTCTGCCCTGCCTGGATCCAGACACTTGACAAGAGCACAGCTTTGTTTATCTTCTGGTCCTGGGCCCTACAAACAGGCTCTAGGCTGGCCCGCCTGGGGCCCTTGTTTAGGCTAGAGTTGCAGGGGCGGGGATCCAGATGTTCCCTGGCCTGCAGCCGGCTCCCCCTCCCCTTCCTCAGCCTTTTCTTTCTTCCTTCCTTGACATCCTTTCGGTTCCTTTCCTGCTGCTTTCCCCCTCCCACCTTTCCTCCGCCTGCTCTTAGCTGGAAGCAGATATCTGGGGCTGCACCAGGGGGGTGAACCTGCACCCTAGAGACACTTCTTGAAAGAAAACAAGTTGGTAAGCCAGCAAGGAACCCAAGAACTCACTGCAAATGAAGGACTGTTGCTTTGCAGTGCTGGATTGAGGGAAGTGGTGTCCTGTGAAGCTGGTCTCCTCCTGAGGTCTCAGTTAAGCAGGGCTGGTGACAGCAGGAGTATAAGAGCTAGGCCTAGCTCTGGGGAGGAGTGTCTTGCATGAATATTTGACCCTCCACAGAAAGAGAGCTGCCATTGTGTGGCAGCGCTGTCAGTCCCTCAGAGGAGAGTTTAGTGTCCCTCCTCTATGCTTTAGGGCTTAACATGGCAAAGGGAACCACAAGGCGTATGTACAGACCTGCATGTGGTCTCTGGGCTCACCAGGGCTGTCTCCCAGTCTCAAGGAGCCTATGGGTCACTGGAGGGGACTGAGCTGCAGGCAGTGGTGATGCCCATGGCAGTGCCAGGTCTGGTTGGAGTGGGAGGGGTCTGCTGGGCCCAGGAATGCCAGGTTCACTCACACAGAGGAAAGTTTGGATGGAAGCCGGAGAGGGCATCCAGGCAAAGGCCCCAGCCCATGCAAAGGCCCAGGGGCAGTGGAGGGAGGCAGCATAGACTCCTATCCATGACAACCAGGTTGGGGGCCATGCTGGGAGGCTGAGCTGAAGGCAGGGCAGGGATACTTGTGTACAGGTTAAGGAATTCAAATATTGTCTGGAATCAGGCTGGGGGGTGAGGGGCTTTCACAGAAGAGTGGCACATGCTGATGTATTAAAAGTTCTTCTTGACTTTGCAAGGTAATAGGTTGGAGCTGGGGGTTGGGTGGGGGAACCAGGCTGGTTGGTGACAGCATCAGGATGCCTTGCTTTGTTGAGGACCTGAAAGATTTTGCTTTTCATGGGGCCTGTAAAGCTGGGGTGTGCACATGGGTGCAAGCCCTAGTGACAGTTATTTCTAAAGATGGCAGCACTGAGCAATCATCAGCAGGGGCTGCCAAGGGGCCTGTGCTGAGCACAGAGCTGTCAGTTCTGATTTTCTTGGCTCTCCTTCTCACTGGAGGGGTGACTCTGTCCAGCAAGCTTGGCCCCTGCCAGTAGCTGGGTCTGGAGCAGAGATAACAGAGTCCCATGAGACCAGACGGGGCTTGCTCGCCAAGCCCCCTGATGCAGCACTGCGCAGGCCTTACACTGAGAGGGCCCTCGGGCCTGGACACGTCTGCTCACAGAACCCAGAAGCTAGTTTGGCTGCATAAATATTCCCATGTATGTGGTTCTGCGGGTGTGGACTGATGAATAGAGTGAGAGAAGGAAGGACTGGGGGGCTGCTATCTCTCCCAGGGGACAAGCGGTGTTTGTGAAGAGCTCAGCAAGAGAAGCTGCAGGGCTGCTGTTTTAGATGTTGAAGCTAGAGCTAGAGCAGGGGCTTGTACTGGATGCTCAGTCCTGGGCCTCCTTTCTCAGATGAGGAAACTGGTGGCTGGAATTGGGGGAGGGGACACAGGTCCAGAGGTGCATGTGGCACTCAGCACAACTGGTCTTTCCCCCCTGCCCAAAGTGGGGATTGAACCCAGGGCCTTTGTACTAAGCTTTGTTTTGAGATAGGGTCTAAGTCACTAAATTGCCCAAGCTGGGCTCAAACTTGCCATCTTCCTGTCTCAGCCTCACAGTATGCTGAGATTACAGGTACCTTCCACTGTGTTGAGTTTAAGCTGCACTTGAAAGGAGATGGTGGCATACAAGGGAAACTAAGGCTCAGAAAGGCCATGACTAGAAGGACCACAGAGCTGGTGGTAGTGTGGGGGCATTCTCTTTACTGTTATCCTCCCCGCAGGTATGTTGTATCCACCAGGACAATGGGAAGGGGTCTGCTGGAGGCCAGGGTCCAGCTGGACAACCTGACTAGCCACTGTGGGCTTAGGTCTCCCTCTGTCAGGGAGCTGAGAACATGGCTGAGTCTGGTGTTCACAAGCACAATATGGATTTCTTGGTTCTTCATTGGGCACTTTCAGATGTCTGAGGGCAGGGCCTGTGCTAGCACCAGAGGGTTGGGGGATACTTTGGGGAGCCTTCTATTTCTTCCTCTTGTCCTTGTTTGGCCTGCAGACCCTAACCCAGGCTTGGGGAAAGCCTTGCTTACCTCTAGGATAGAGAGAGAGAGAAGTCTGTTTTACCAGGTGCTTTCTGGGGACCAGTGTAGGTAAATATGTGGTCACCTCCCCACGAGCTGCCATCCCATCACATCTTTTCCTCCCCCGAAACTTGTCTGGAGCCCACCTTTGTGAAGTTGAAGGCAACTGGAGGACCCCACACCATCCCAGCCTGAGTTCAGGAGTGTAGTCCAGCCTTTGATGCATCTATGCAGATGGGGGGTGGTGATTTATGGTGCCGGGGTGGGGAAATTCCTCCAATTGCCAGCTTCCTGGATTCTTGGTTTTTCTGGCTGGTGCTGGAACAGCTGTTTGGATAACATCCACTGAGGACTCGGCTGGCTTTTCCGGGCCTGAGCAGCTGATAGAGACCTCAGTGTGCTATGCATCAGCCAGATGTGTGGGATTCCAAGCCTCACAGGCTCACTACTGTCACCAGGCTCAACATTAGGCCTGCCAGGTGAGGACGCGGGGCCATTCGGGAGCTGACCCAGGTTGCCTCTCCTGGGAAGCCTGGGCTGGCTTCTTGGGGCTCCACATTCCCTGGACACTTCAGCTTCTTCCCCTCTAACTGTTACTGAGCTGAGGCCCATCTTCTATACCTGTCAGCCCAGCTAATGAGGCCACAAGGAGGCATGGATTTCTGAGATGAGTCAGCCAGCTTGGCCAAGCAGGCAGCGCCATAGTAGAAGCTTGAGACCCCACAGTGTGACGAACGCCATAGTATGTCCAGTGAGCCTAAGCATTTGAAGATGCTTTATGTCTACACAGCTGTGCCAGGCCTCTCATGAAGCCTCTCCCGCAGCATTGGCTCAGCCCCACGAGTCTCTTGCTTAGATTACTGGCTTTGTCCCTGAGACCAGGGTTGACCTCAAGATTACAGGTGGGAATGCCTGTGCCCAGTTTGGCTCAGCATCATTTCAGGAACTCCTCAGAGTCCTATTGACCCACAGCCAGAGCCTTATCTGATCAGTACTTCCCAGCTCTCGAGACTTGGATGCTCTGAGCTGGTAGAAAGCAACTGGGACCTGACAAAAAACAATGGCTGGGTTCCTTGTTTCTGTGAGGACCAGGACAGTGGCTGTTTCTTGTTGTTGTCTTACAGATAAGAAGCACCCTCTCTCTTGCAGCCCTGTTCCTTCACAATCCAATTGGATGTCTGTATTTTGCTGCCTTTTGTCTCAAAAAGAGTAGGAAGGTTCAAAGAAGTAGCCAGCACGTTCTGCTGAGGTTATGGCCCATCTGCCCGGAGCTCTGGCTCCATCGTGGCCCTGTGGGGCTGTGTCATTCCCCAGTTCTCCCACCCTGGCTGGCCAGGGGTTGGTGCTTCAGAGCTGAGGGCGTGAGCTGCAAGTGAACCTGTTTGTGGAGAGCTGTGCGATAGCGGGGTGAGGGGACACAGGCCCCAGGGGACTCCACTGTAGCATCTTCTTTAGTAAGTCACCAATGATTGTTGAGGCTTGTTTCCTGCACTTTAAGGTAGGCTTTGTTGATATGTAGGTCACATACCAAACAATCCACTCACTTAAAGCATTCAGTTCAATGGTATTTTGAACATTCACAGTTGGGTGACCATCACTACAATCTGCACATTTTTATCACGCCAAAAAGGAACCTGTTGACATCCCTCATTTCTCCCCACGGACCTAGCTCAGCCAGCCTCTAGTCTACTACTTTCCCCATGCATTTGCCTGTTCTGGAATTTCACTGAAATGGGATCCTGCAATATGTGACCTTTTGCATCCAGCATGTGTCATTGGCATGATGTCTTCAAGTTCATTCATGTTGTACAATTGATTAGAGCTTCATTCTTTTTTATGGTGGAGTCACATTCTGTCATAAGCCCAGAACAAATCTGATGACAAGTGCCTTCTGAAAGGGTGACTTTCCATCTTAAATATAGTTCTGAGTGGGCTAGGGGATGAGGGACAATGCAGTGGTGAATGTCAACCACAGAAATTTAGCTTCCTAGAGGGAGTCCTGGGGGCCAGAGGGAGAAGTTGAGCAGGGAAGTGATGTCTGATGTCCTTGTTTGAGTTAGCCACCCAGAGGGGAGCGGGAGGGGAGCAGACCTGGAAGGAGCAGGTCTCTTGCAGATTTCCTGGCAGCCCTTTTCTCTTTCAGAGATCTGGCCGGGGAGGAGAGGGCTCTGCCAAGGCGCACGTGCCTCTGCTGGATGCCTCTGCCAGCAGAGGCTGCTGGTCTGAGGCCCGGAACTCTGGAGCCCCTTACCTGCCTGACCTGAGGGGCAGATCTGAGGCCTGGAGGAGCTGAGCATCGTAGATGAGGAAACGCCTGAGATTAGCACCAACCTGATTGATAACAGCTGGGGATGAGGCCGAGGGTAGTTAAATATTTGTTTGATTCTGCTCTGATGGTCTGTCTTTTCAAACAGTGACTCAGTCCTGTTTATGTTGTAGTGTGGCAGGGTTTCCTGGAGAGTGAAGTCCTTTTATAAAAGAACATCCCCTCTTTGGGGCCATACCAGAGCCACAGCTGGTTCTTGGGCCCAGAGGCTGCAAGCATTCCATGTGGAGCCTGGCTTACCACCCAGGACTCAAGGGCAGTGTACCCAGGATCCCTCAGGTTCCAAAATAGTGATAAAGTACTGTGACTCTCTCTAGTGCAGGTCCCTCAAGAGAGTCTTGCACATTTTTCTTCCCCCTGATATGGCCTGCAGGGGTGGTCTCTGGCTGGAGTGGGCAGGCAGTTCTGAGGGTGCAGCTTCTCTATGTAACTGGCAGCTGGAGAGGAGACCTGTCTTCTGTGGGGGAATTCAGCCTTGCCCCTGTAATCTTTGGGTAGACAATAGGGAGCTGCCTGCCCTGGTTGAGTCAGCCAGGCTCCTCACAATATCATTCATAATTAGCACTGTCTCTTCAAAATGACTGGCAGAGCTGCCCTCAGCGCTTGTTTAGTGTGGGGGCATTCTCTGCATCTGTGCCTTGGGGGACGGGAGGTGGTCCTAAGGGTGGATGGTGAGGGGACTCTGTCTCCACTTCCGACACCCGCCTTCTCCCACTGAGACCTGTGCAGGCCAGGTGGAACCCGCATTGGTGTCCTGGAGCCCTAGGTGGGGAGGTTAGTTAGGTAACAGATTTCAGCATTTTTTCCTCCTTGTCTGTAATAGTGAGAACTGAGCAGGGGACCCTGATAAGACTCACTCAGGGTATATTGCAGGACCAGGAGATCCTGGCAGCTGGCAGGATGAACATGTTTTTCACCTGAGCCTGCACCTTCAAGCCACTGTAAATTGTGCTTCCCATGAGGTGGCACCTGCGGCTGCAGGTCACTTAGGTACCCTGCACAAGTAGCCTCCTAATGAAGTGGCTGAAGGACCAGGATCCTGCTGTGAAGTTAGGCACCTAGGCAGGAGGCAAGGTGGTAGACTGAGGGAATGCTCCTTGCTGTTTCTGTAAGGCCACCAGCAGCCAGGTGGCCTGGCCCTGGTGGCAAGGATGTGACCATGTGAGTGGCCCAACCCCCTGCTACTTCTCCCAGCTGCTGGGTGCCTGCACTGTCTGCTCACCATCTCACTCACTACCAGTTGTTCTGTCTGCCAAGAAAGCTACCAGGAGGCTCAGGCCTGTGGGGACCTACAGGAGCCTCACGCTGTGTGTGTGTGTGTGTGTGTGTGTGTGTGTGTGTGTGTGTGTGTAGGGGAACAAGAGCAAATGAAGATGTGAGCTTCCCTATGGGCTCAAGCAGCCACAGGTCTCTGCTGAGTGCTTGCCTGTGTGGCCACGCAGGCTGTGTCTCTGTGGCCTTGTCTCATCTTTGAGCAGTCCAGGAAAGTGGGTGTCAGTGACCCATTTCAGTTTGCAGATGAGGAAGTGCAGAGAGAGGCCATGACTGGACCAGACGTTACAGGCCTGGCTTTGGGCTCCCTTTAAGGCTATGCTACCCATGGAAATTGTCTAAAGCTAGCTGTTCAGGACTGGGTCTTAGCTAGTCTTTAACTATATGTGCCATCTGGGACACATTCCTCACCTGGGAGCGCCTAGTGAAGGTGAACTATTCCTCCCAGAGCTGCCTCAGAAGTGTAAGGAAAGGGTCCAGGTCCTGCGTCAGGAGCACCTTCCACCTGGAGACAGGAGGTCTGGGAGGCACTGGTCTTGCCTCATGGCCATTCCCTGTGCCATCTCCTCCCACGCAGAATGGAGCTGACCTGTGTATCCTGAAGGATGTGAGAAAGGAAAGTGTGACTTCCAAGACAGCATGGTTTTAGCCATCGTTTCTCTCAGGTCATTTGTTCTGGGAAGCCAGCTGCCGTTTTGTGAGGACACTCAAGCTGCTTCCTGGAAAGGTATGGAAAGGTGGTGAAGAACAGCAATAGCCCTTTCGCTGGAAGCCTGCACTAGTTAACAAGTACATGTGTAAGTTCCTCAGAAGTGAGCTCATAGTCTCTTCCTAGTGTGCACTTAGGGAGGCTGAGGCATGAGGACCACAAGTTCCAGCTCAGCCAGTGTAGCAATCTGGTGATGCTGTGTCTTAAAAAAAAGAACCAGAGGCTGGCCAAATAGCTCAGTGGATAGCGCAGGGGCCAGGGTTCAATCCCCAGGCCTGTCATGCTGGCCATGCCCCGGGGAACAATGAGATAGCGATTAATGGGTGTGAATGATGGCTCGTGCCAGTAGTCCCAGCTCTTGGGAGGCTGTAAACAGACAGATCACTGCCAGTCAGATCAAGTAGTGATACCCTCAAAGCCTTTCCCTGAAATACAAAAATTAAAAAAAAAAAAAAAAAAAAAAAGAATCAGGCTGAGGGTATAGTTCATTGTGAAGGTCTAATCCCCAGTACTTGGGCTGGAGGAGACTTGTTTCAGCACCTTCTTAATCCAACAAGTGTCATGGAGTAATAAATGTTTCTTGCCTTGAACCAGTGTTTTGGGGTGATTTGTTATGAAGCCATAACTGATGCATATGGATCTCTGTGTCAGGCTCCTTTCCACTGCGTCATCAAGTCGTGTTTGTTCGTGAGGCAAAGCTCATTTTCTTTCCACTGGTTGCAAAGATACCCATGCCACTCTGACTCATGCTTGCAGGTCTCAATAGGCCTTTTGTAGGTAACTGATTTGTCATACCTCCCCTGCTTCCCTGCTTCAGGGAGCCACCAGTGGCCCCTGGCCTGAGTTTGGGGGCTGGTCAGAGGCAGATGAGGTTGACAAGGACTCCGTCTGTTCTGATACACTAGATGAATAGAGGTTTTTCTGGCTCTGTTTACGTGAGTGGCCAGGGTAGAGGGTGCAGTAGGGATGTTCAGGACTGTTTTAGTCTGAATGTATCGGAAAAAGTCTTGTCTTCCAGCTTCTCTGTTTTCTTGCCTCACTCTTGTAGACCACCTTCAGCCCTGTGACTTGGCTCCTTCGACTACAGGGCTCCATCCCCCACAGCAGGAAGAAGGATCTCAGCAGTTGAGCTGCATAAAGGGGAAGTAAACAACTAGATACTCAGACCTTTTAGGGCCTCCCTGTGAGCCTAACTGGAGAGGGAGGGGCGATTTCTGCTGGTGATCAGAGTAGGGACACAAGGGAGGTGAACCCTGCAGCCCTCAGACTCTCTCAGGTCCCTGCTGCGGGCCACAACCTCTTACAGCCTGAGGATGCACTGACTCTCCTCTTGCAGCCTGGGTGCCTTGGTTTGCATGCCCTCAGCTGGGCATCAGAGCACAGCTCCTAGGTAAATGCGTGGCCTTCTCTGCACCTGTTTGTATGTGTTCCTCATTTCCTTAACCACTTTTTTGAATACCTGCTGCTTTCAGGCAGTGGGTTACCAAAACGAATTAGAGAAAGGTTCCAGCCTTGGTTGTTAATTAACATGGGAAATAGACATGTAAATAATAGCTAAAGATGCAAAAAGGAAAAAAAGTTAAAAATGAAATCTAGGTATGGCAGTGCACGTCAGTAATGCTAGCACTCTGGGAGGCTGAGGCAGGAAGATGACAAGTTTGAGTCTAGTTTGGGCAGTTTAGCAACTTACTGAGACCTGGTCTCCAAAATGTGAAAAGGGCTGAGGATGTAGCTGAGTGGAAAGGTGCTGGGTACAGTCCTGAGCACCATGAAACAACAGTGGTGGAAAGGGTCAGTAAGAACTTCTATGTTGGAGTGGGCTAGTCCTCAGCTAAGACATGTGCAGGGTTTTATGAATTTTCTTAGAGGGCAGTGCAAATCCGCAGCTTGAGTTGAAAGCAACCTGCCCTTCATCTGTGCATACAGAACCCTCCCCGCAGTACAGATCCCTCACATGCAGCCCCTAGAAGGATCCAGGCCTCTGAGTGTAACCAAGTCTCTGAGGGACTGGGGAAGGCCTCATACTGTAAGCCAGGATGTGGATATTTTCCTCCCTCCAGCACCCTCCTTGGCTGTGAGGGAGTTAATTGTACACTTGGGTGCTGACCAAAGCAGCTGACCAGCAGAACAAAGCATGAAGGTCTCAGCCTGACCTTGCAGACTCGCAAGATGTACCAGGCCTGTCCAGCCATCCTGCGGGTTTCCCCAAGGGGCCTGTACCACGCCCTTTCCCTCCAGCTTCCAGAGGCTCATGCAGTCCAGCGGACAGGGCTGCGGAAGTGGCGGAGACCTGCCTCCGCCTGCCTGAGGCTCCTTGCCATGTTTCCTCCTTCCTCTTCAATACTTCTCTAAGATATTGCTCTGTGCAAGAGTTGGGGCTGGAGCCACAGGACCAGAGTTCCAATCCAAGCCTGGCCAGCTCCTAGGTGGGTACAACTCACTGTCTATCTGTGCTTTACGTGCAAAGCCAGGACAAAATGACTAAATTGGTCTGTACCCATGCATGTAGCCTGGCCTCCCCTGCCGCCTGAGCATGGTTAGTGTTGCATGCTCTCCTGCTGGCGCTTCCTCGGGTGGCCGCCCTGATCCTCTCAGGAGGAACATTCCTGCGTGTGGAAGATGATAATCACAGCCCACTTATCACTCCCATTTATTCATGTGACCAAATCTGAGCAATGTGGGACACAAGATGCATTGTCTTATGTAGTCCACTGCAAAGCCCAAGAGACAGGGACTCTTGCCATCCTCATTTTGTAGAAAAAAAACAGAGGCTTTGGGCATTGAAGGAACTTGGCCAGGCCCTCTTTATGGTAAAGGATAGAACCAGAACCTGCCTGCCCTCTCTGGAGCAGCTGGTTCGTCCTGGCCTACAGGCTTCTGGCTTCCTATTCTTGCCCTTGGCTCCTCTCTCTGGCCCAGTCACCTTCCCTGCATCTTACATTAGATTGTCAGAGCACTCTGTAAAAACCTAAATACACATGGGAAGCAAGTTCCACACCATCAGGACACATAGGAAGCAAGTTGCACACCATCGAGGGCAGTGCATTCTGGGGACAAGACAGGCAGGTGCAAAGGCCCTGAGGTACCTCCAGGGAGGGTATACCGTTGAAAACTTTTCAGCCCCTGCCTGCCCTTTGGTATGTAGCAGGCCTCCAGCCTGGCAGAATCCTCGCTGCATGGCACTGGCTAATGCAAGGAACCTTTCTCTGAAGATCCCTGGGTTTTCATGTGACAAGAGAACCCAGGAGCTCCTGAGCCGTATGATAGGCACCGAGGCCTGCCTGGAATTGGGGCAGGCTGCAGAGAGGGTCCTTCCACAGGCACTGAGGATTTGTCAGCCACTCTTGTGTCATCAAACAGCACTTTGAAGCATGGACCTTTGTTTCTTGCTGTATTTTTTATGGGGGTAAAATACACATAGCATTGAATTTACCAGCTGTCAGGTGTTGTGTGCCTAAAGCAGGGCAATGAGTGTGTTTCCCATGCTGTGCAACTTTGCCTCATCCTTTTGCTGGACTTTCCACATTCCAAGCAGAAGCAGTGCCTATTTAAGTAACACCTCCCGGCCTCCCCGTCCATTGATAATCTCTCTCGTACACTCATCTTCTGTGGATTTGCCTGTTGCAGACATGGGATATGAATGGGGTCCTGCCCTGCTTGCCTTGGCCGCATGCACTGTCCCAGCCCAGACTCCTCCGCTCACCTGTTTGCAGTTTCCCAGACGGGGCACCTGGACGCTGCGGACCCCAGCCCACACGTGATGCCCAGTAGCATGTTCACTGGGTCCTTGGGACGCTGAGGTGCCTGCCATCTGTCCTTCCTCCTTCTCCCATCTGTGAAATGGCTCTCCAGAACTGACTGTAAGGATTATCTTTGGTCCAATTGAGCCAGTTTCCCAAAGCCAGGCTGGAGTGGACCCTTATGTGCTGTGTAAATGGGGATGGAGGGAGGGGCTTGGCAGTACTTTTTAGAGTTTTTTAAAATTTATTAAAAATTAATTGAGGGGCGTTGATGTATCTGGACCTAAGAGGAGTTGACAGGTCATGTGGTCTCTGAAAGCACAAGCCTGGTAATCCATTTAAAAAAGCATTTTCTTCTTTTTAATTTAATGGAGGAAATCATTAGCTGGGAAATTGGTAGAACTGATTTATTCCTGTTTTGGGGAGGGGGAGTGGAAGAGAAAATCTACTTTAATTGCTGCTTGTTCTGAAAATATGTCAGCCACATATTCCATCAGCTGAGCCTGGCAGGGATGGAGACAGTGGATGGAGCTCTCTCCCTAGCACACCATACCATGGGGGTTGGGGGGGTAGGGGGCTGCTTGGGGTACAGGTGGTGGCCGACCTTCTTCACAGTGGCAAACCTCCCTGGCTCCCTGGCCCCCAAGTCCCTCTCCAGAAGGCCAAGTGTATGCAAAGTTCTGGTGGGGGCAGGGGTCCCAGAGATCCCAGAAGCAAGTTCTCATTCTCAGGGAAGCAGGAACAGGACCCCCATCTGGGAAAAAGGACTACGTGCTTCTGGGGCTTTATCCGGTTCCAAGGGGAGGCAACTGGGTTCACCCTAAAAATAACCACGATGCAAACAACTTCATGTGCAATGTTTTCATATCTGTGGGCCAGATAGTTTAAAGGTACAGCTGTTTTCCACTTTCCCAATCTATCTGCTTTTTCTGAAACAGAGGACTCTGGGGTAACCTGGGCCTTTCTGGGGTCACATTCCTCTCTGACTAAGGTCTACCCAGGTGTTAGGCTGCTGCTGTGTCCTGGAACACCCCCCTGCCAGTGGGCACCCCAAGTCTTGCCAGGCATGAGACACCTGTCAAGAGCCAGGGGGTCAGCAGGCCTGGCCTAGTGTGGCACCCCCTCAGGTTGGCTGGATGCTGATGTGGGGGTCCACTTGGCTTTAATTTACCAAGTTCATCCAGCTCAGAAAAATAAGACAAAGGCATTCTCAGAGAGGGCGACTATAAATAGCCAGGCAGGATGTGGAGAAGGTGAGAGGCAAACGGCTGCCAAGGTTGCGGCCCAGCTCCCCGCAGAACTGCAGGGCCAGCCCCCAGGCTCCTGAGTGTCCACCAGGCTGCTGCCCTTCCGGCACTAGCCTTGGGCTCTGTGGGCGGAATCCGGTATTGAGGCACTTCCTGGCCTCTGGCTGTCACTGTCACACTATGCATTAGCGGCTGCTGCCCTCTGAGAGTCCAGGCACACTGTTCTGTAAGGGTTGGGAACTCTTATTTGTCCATAAATAATGTGTCCTAGACAAGCCATATCCGAGGGAAACTGTCTGAAGCAGAGAAGCCTAGCACCCAGTAGGGCTCCAGGAATCCCTCAAAGATAGTGGGGCTAGGGCTTTAGGGAGAGAGGCTATGCTATAGGGTGGGGTCAGGAATTAGTCTACTAGGGGACCTAGAGAAGACAGATGTAACTCTGGGCCAGCCAGAGCCGCAGGAAGTATTAAGCTCTGTAGATTCTGTACCCATTCACTCATCTATCCATCCACCTATCATTCATCTATCCACCTATTCACCTGTTCATCCACTCATTCATATATTGGCCTGAGAATATATCTAACCATCTAGCTATTCATATGTCATCCATCTGGCTATTCATTTATCCATCTGTCTATCGTCTCACCATGTATTCATTCATCCATCCATCCATCCATCCATCTCATCAATCAAAAGATTTCTCAGTGCCTGTTACGTGCCCAGTGCTCCAGGCCCTAGGAGTGCAGCAGTGAATGCACTCACCCCAAATCGCACCCCCACAGAGCCTCTGTTCAATTCAGAGAGGCTGCTTTAAAAAAGAACATGGTGCAACATGGGTGAAGGGGAAAGACATGCTAATTGAAAGAAACCAGGCATAGGACAGCTGCTGATCGTACCACAAGGTGCCTACAGGAGCCAAATGCGCCAAGACAGTGGGCCAGTGGCTTCTGGGGTGTGAGGGGAGGTGTTTGTGTTTAGTGGGTGCAGTTTTGGTTTAGAAAGGTAAGTTCTGAGATTATAGTGAGGGTTGCCCAACAAAGTGAAGGTACTTAATGCCACTTCAAAGTGGTTAGGATGGCAAATGTCGTGTCACATGTCTACCAGCACTGAAATAAAGAAAACAAGGACGAAACACACATAGTGTATTAGATAAGAATCCATGCTCTGAAGAAAATGAAGTCAAGGGAGTGCTGGAGTTGGGGTCAGGGTTAGATTTTAAAGAAGGCCCTCATGAGAGTGGGGTACCTGACCACAAATGGAGTTCATGCTTGACATCCATGTCCATGTCAGAAGGGGACTGGTTCTGCTGATACCAGAATGTTCAGACATCTTACATGAAATGAGGTAGTATTTGCTTATAACCCTGGCCATCTCTGGATTACCCACAATAACGGAAATGCCATGTAAATAGCTGTTGCACTGTGTTGTTTGGGAATGATGACAAGAAAACATCTGTACATGTTCAGTACAGATGATGTATTTTTCTGAATACTTTGAATCTGAGATTGGTTGAACCCTTGGGTGTGGAACTCACTAGTGTGGAGAACTGGCTATGCTTCGTGGTCAGGTGTTTCAGTCTCTCCTGTTTATTTGGAGTCCTCTTATCACCCCCTGAGCATCACTTCTTTCCTCTCCCAAGTAGGTTCAGATGGTTGGGGACAGGAAATGGATGGATGACTCTGCTTTCTGATCTAGCTCTTGGCCTGCCTGGCATAGGGTTGAGTGCTGGAAGCCGAGGAAGCTTCAGGCGCGGATAGCCTCCCCACCATTTCCCCGACTCCAGCTCAGGGTCTCAGGCTGGACTCAGACCCAGCACTGTTACTGCCTTGCTGTGTGATCCTAGAAAGGATACTTCTTTTTAGGGTGTTGGTCTTTCATCTGATGAGCAAGAACCCTGGGGCAGAGTCTTCTCTGCATCCAAATGCAGCCTGTCTACACCACAGGGACCTTGGGAGCAGCTCCGCCCCCTGGATCCAAGGACCTCCTGCACATTCTCTTGCAGGCTGCTGCCACCACACTGGGGCCAAGGGGGGCATTCCAATCCTGCAGCCCCTGTGCAGACATTCCAGGAGTTGCTGGGGAGAGGGGGAGGGGGGTTCTAGAACAGGAGAGAGAGCAAGGTCCTTGGTTCAGAGACCCTTGTCATTATGGAGTCTGAGCAGCCCACTCCCCAACTGGCACTTGTTTGGTTCCCTGAGAACCCAACCACTCACGCTCTGTTTTTTTAGAGGGGCCTCTGGGCAGGCTGCAGACAGAGAGTGCCCTACTGCCCAGCCACTGCAGGGTAAGTCGGGAGAGGTAATGGGAGGGACAGAGACCCAGGACCAGGGTGACCCTTCCACAGTTGCCACTTATTTCACACTCGGGGATGCTCTGTCTGGGGCAATCGCCACTAGCCCTAATTTCAGTTGTAAATTAAACTGAAATACAGTGAAAAATTCCATTCCACACTCACATTAATCACATTGCAAGGGCTCTGTAGTCACCTGGGGCCAGTGGTGGTGATGGCTGCAGCCACCCTGGGTCATGTGGAGAAGCTGCCAGTCATGGAGGAAAGTTCTGTTGAACAGGGTGACCCAAGTGGAGTCAGCTTGTCCCTGCTTTCTAGATGGAGAAGCTGAAGCTAAGTACGGCTGATCAGTGTCACACAGCTAGAGGGTGCCACACAGCACTGGCACCTGGGCTCGCCAGCCTTTAAGTGAAGGTCTGGAGTTGGTGCCTATGTGTCCTGGGACAGCGGAGACAGGCCACTTGGGATCTCTGCCCTGGGCTCCAGGCCAGATGGAGGCTTGCTTATGGCACCCATTGGGAAGCATTGCTTAAAAGAAAGACGGGAGGCCAGGGAGATGGCTTAGTGGCATAAGTGCCTGCCTAGCAGGCTTAAGGTCCCCAGTTCAATCCCCAGTACCACAAAAAAAAAAAAAAAAAAAAAAAAAAGACAAGACAAGACAGGCTAGAGGCAGCATTCAGTTTGAGCCCTCAGGGGTCTGTAGCTTAGAGACCAAACACAGTAATGAGAGGGGCACATCAGAAGCCTTCCCAGTGCTCTGAAAATCTTGTTTTATTTTGTTTCCATTTTTTTCCTTTTATGCTTTTTCTTTTCCCTTTCACAAATTTCAGGTTTTTGTTTTATATACTAGACAAAGAACTTTTCTTCTTTCTTTTCGAGAAAGGGTCTTGCTATGCAGTTCTGGCTGCCTTCAACTAACTTGCTATGCGGCTCAGGCTGACCTCAAACTCAGTAATCCTCCTTCCTCAGCCTCACAACTGCTGGGTATTTTAGATGTGTACCACCACATGTGGCTGAAAGATATATTTTAGGATTTCTTTCTTTCTTTCTTTCTTTCTTTCTTTCTTTCTTTCTTTCTTTCTTTCTTTCTTTCTTTTTTTTTGTGGTACTGGGGATTGAACTCAGGACCTTATGCTTGCCAGGCAAGCACTTATTCTACTGAGCCATCTCCCTGGCCTGATGCTGTTTAAAAAAAACAAGAAAAAAAAAAAAAAAAAAAAAAAAAATAAGAGGAGATGCAGGCATGAGTAAGGACTTTTTGAACAGAAACCTAGTAGCACAAGAAATAATAACAAGAATCAGCAAATAGAATCATATCAAACTAAAAACCTTGTGCACTGCAGAGGAAATGGCCAACAGAGTAAACAAATAGTCAACAACTGGGAGGGGAAATTGCCAGCTATCCCATGGACAGAGGACTAGCATCAAGAATATATAAAGAACGGGAAAAAAATCAGACCATTCCCAAAAGACCTAGACCAAAATGTGGACAACTGAAATGAATAGTCATTTCTCAAAAGAAGTACAAATGGCCAATAAATACATGAAAAATGCTTATTATTACTGATCATCAGAGAAATGCAAGTTAAAACTACACTGAGCTACCATCTTACCCCAGAAAGAATGACTAATAATAACGAATGCTGTTGAGGCTGTAGATAAAAAGGAACTCAACTACATTGTTGGTGAGAATATAACTAGTGCTACCACTATGGAAGTCAGTGTGGAGACTGCCCAAAAACCAAACAGAAATCCCATTTGTCCCAGCTATCACCCTCTGAGGTATCTCTCCAGCAGAGTTAAAAATCATCATATCATAGGGACACATGTATACACCCATGTTTACAGCAGCACAACTACAATATCTGGATCCTGGAAGCAGAATTTATAGCCATTGGCCCATGAATGGATAAATGAAATCTATTTATACACAATGGAGTATTATGCTGCCAAAAAGATAAAGTTGAGGCATTCTCAGGGAAATGGATACAATTTGTGAACACTGTTATGTAAAGTAAGTCAGACCCACAAACCTATCACATGGTTTCTCTTATATGAGAAACAAAATATATATAAACATAAAAATAAGGAACATGATAGAAGAAAAATAAATAGGAAATTGGGAGTTTGAATACTTTCCCAGTTTACATATTTTGTTAAAATATTTTAACATATATGCTAATTTGCATCACTAGCTCAGCTTAGGTCATTGAAAAGAGAGTTTCGTGTTATGATTTTTTTTTTTTTTTTTTTTTTTGCGGAATAGGGGATTGAACTCAGGCCATGTGCTTGCCAGGGAAGCACTTATTCCACTGAGCCATCTCCCCAGCCCCTCATGTTATGACTTTTTTTTTCGAGATAGACTCTTGTTTTGCAGTTGAGTCTTCAGGCTGGTCTCAAACTCACAGCGATCCTCCTGCTTCTCCCTCCAGAGTTCTAGGATTACAGGTGTGCATCGCCATACCTGGCCTTCTTTTTTGCAAGAATCTTTTTGGTTTATGTCTTGTACTCTTGAGTAATCATGCTGAAGATAATGATACACAGTGTATTAACTATTGTTATTCTATTATTTTGTTATGAAATTATATCTTATTTTCTCATAAAATAAACATTATAATATGGAAAAAATGAAAGGGCACCAGCCAGATGTGGGATAATCCATGTGTCCATCCACTTGTGAATGGATAACTAAGTTACACACAGTGGACTATTACTCAGTCATGAGAAGGAGTGCAGCACTGACAGGCTGCCACGTGGCTGAGCCTTGAAAATAGGACAATACATGGAAGAAGCCAGACAGAAAGGGCCACATACACTGGCTTATTCCATTTTCATGAAATGTCTCAAACAGCTATGTCTAAGAGACAGAGTGGATTATTGGTTGTCAGAATCTGGAGGGAAGAGGGAAACGAGTGACTGCTGATGGGTCTCCGGGACCGAGATAGTGGCCCTGGTCCCAGTACAGTCTGTGTGCTTCATGCCTTGGACAGGTACACTTGAGAATGGTTAAAATAGTACATTTTGTGTTGCGTGTATTTGACCACAGTAGAAAAGGGAGAGAAAGCAGTGGGATTTAGGTAGTAAGTAAATCTATATGGCTCTCCTTATAGCATTCTTCTGACTTTCTCATGCTTTTGAATATTTCCATAATAAAATGTGAAGCAAAAGTGAAAATAAAGATTCTTCCCAGGCCATGGCATCAGAGACAGGGTTAAGGTAGTGTGCTCCTCCTGTCCTGTGTCACAGTGGTGAGGCTGTTGGTCTTTGTCCCATGGTCTCATGGCCAGGCAAGAGAGGGAAAGGAGGACAAGGAGGACACGGGGTGTGGCCCTGAGCTTCAGGGCCTGAGGGAACCACAACCCCTGAGGTGACACCCTGATCTCTCCCCACCTGTGTCACCATCACAGTGCCCGAGCGTGGGGCTCCTGCCCCTGTACCACATCTCTGAGCTCCCAGTGGGCATCATGGGTGTGGGGGCCCCTCCTCCGCGAGCCCACACCCAGCCACCTCTTTCTGTACCTCCTGCCTTTGAAGCTTTGTGCCATTGAGGCCTCCCATGGGTGGGCACCACTTACTTCATGAGGGTGGGAAAGTGGGACTCAGGGTCTGGCAACTGATTTTTAGAAACAGGGAGGCAGAGGTAGACCAGTAGTACCTCTCACGTGCTATCACCAGGGTGCGGAGCTGGCCAGCGTGAGGATGCTTGTTTTCCCCAGTCCCAAGGGCCAGGCCGTGGGCACTGACCATCAGCGCAGTGTGCCTTCGGAGGGGGCAATACGATGGGGTCGGCTCTGGTGATTCCTGAGCCGGGAAGCCCCGCCCCTCGCCTCCCTTCCCCTGGGGGTGGGTGCTGAGGGCCTGCTTTGCCAGGGGTCCCCCCAGTTATTCTCCTAGCCTTGTCGCCCAGGGCCCAGAGGCCTCACTGGGGGAGGCTGCAGCAGCAGAACTGTGGGATTGGCTCTCTGCTGACGCCTTCCCTCTGGCATATGGCTCCTCCGCCCGCCTTGAGCTCTGCCAGCAGCTCCCCTTTCTCCATGGCAACTTAGCTCAGTGGTCCCAGTGGAGGAGAGAGAATCAATTCTCCCTCCTTCCCGCCCTCCCGCTCCGCTCCCCACCCCTTCCTCTCCGGCCTGCCTTCCTCCCTGCCTCTGTCGTCCCTGCCCGCTGTGGCTCCTCTGTCCAGGCAGCCCAGGAACCGCATGCTGGCCCCCTCTGTGTCTCCAGGCATGGACTGCCGGGAGCGCTGCGGGCCGGGGGCGGCACCCTGAGGCTGAACCTCCGCAAGGATGAGGGCTGCTGGACGAGCCCTGGCCGGCTCCTGCTTCTGCGGCTCGGCTGGCTCGTGGTTCCTGGCTCTCATACTTTGTCCCCCCCTCCCCTTACCTCACATTGGCTTTCTGAAAGGTAATTTTCTGCTCCTTCCGAATCGTGGCACAGCCTCAGGATGGGTTTGTTAGCAAGGAAGGCTCCGTCTGATCACACGAGCTGCTTGTTTTCTCTCCGAGGACTGGGATGGAGGGGAGAGGAAGAGACAGGCCTGGCATGGCCTGCCCCAGCTCTCAGGGGCAGAGCAGACTTTGGGTACATGGGCTTCTCTCAAGATTCCATAAGGAGCTCAGCTCCTGCCTTCTAGGGCTGGGGACACAGCCCTGTTGCGCTTCCATTTTTCACTTAATGGCTACAGAGTACGGGCAAGCTGCTTTCCTTGAGTGTGGTTGGATCGGGCAGAGGGGAAGAAATTTAGAGGCATGCTTGTACCTCCCAGTAGGCAGGACCCATCTCCAGGCTGGCCATCCCTGGCTGACCTCTTCTCCTCCAACGATGGACATTCAGTGGGAGAATGTCTTATCTGCCCCACTGCAGTTTCTGAGCTGGCATAGGGAGACTCTTCTGCTGTCTCACTGGTGTGCTGTGTGTCCGTCCGCAGCGGCCCCGTCTGTCTGGGATGGCCTTCAGCACAGCATGGCTCAGATAGCATTCCAGGACTGCTGCCCAATTGCTTGTCACTTCTTCCTGACCCCGGCAGTGGCATTTGGATATCTGAACATCTTTCCTAGAGGAAGCTGGTGATGTTGACTTCTCAGCAGCCCAGCCCAAGAGGCAGGCAGCTCCCCGTGCCCCTGCTTCCTGTTCAGCTGGCAATGGAAAAAAAAGCCCTGGTTGTCAACAAGAACGTCTCCTGTGTTGATGGAAAGTAAGGGCCGAACAGATCAGATTTAGCACCCAATTCTTAGAAGCTTAGGGTTTGAATGATATTCGAGTGTAAGCCCTGTCTGATCTTTAAATAGAAAGCGTGCACTAAGTAGCCCTGTCTGACTCATAGGCGGGCCTCAAAGTTTGGTACAGGTATCAGGGAATCCATCATTAACTTTGCAAGAGGTGTGTGGCTTGGGGAACTGACTGCGAAGAAGTCCAGCTGTTCAGGTATGTACCTGTGTCCCCAGGGGCTGGTGGGACTGAATGTAGTTCTTCAGGTGAATAGTAGAACTTAGGACTTAGTGCTGTGTTGATAAAGTTGGGCTCACAGCCACCTGATTGGATTCTATTTTTGCTTCAGCATTCTGACAGATTGTTTTAATAACAGAACCAAAGCCTTGAAGATGGCCCAAGGCAGGACTCTCCATGTGGTTCTATGGTCAGGTGCTCATCTGCCCCACAACCCTGTTTCTTTAACCCTGTCTTAGAGCTGTTACAGACCGTAATTTCTTGGTGCTTCTCTTTGAGCAATCAGACAGGTCCTGTTGGGCAGGATGAGAGGAATGCTTTTGTGTCTGCAAACCTAGGAGCTATGGCTTGCTTTTCCTCAGCTCGAAGGCTGGAGGCTCAGCAAGACCCTCCTGGCATCTGGTAATGTGCAGGCTTTTTAATGACATTACCTGCATCTGGATTCTGGTTGGTTTGCTGGCTGTGAATTCTGACGGGTTTATGAGTTATATGATGGGTGGGAGGCTGTGTACAGTCGGTTTGGTTTTGGTTTGGCTGCAAATGGAAAATCTGATGTGACATGTTAAAGGCCAGCTCTCGCATGCAGCGCTCTGTCCTCCTCTCTGCTCTCAGCCTCCATGGGAAGTCAGTCCGGTCCACACTGCTACAACTGGAATTCCTATGCCCTGGGGTCCTTCATTCGCTTCCAGTGTGACCCAAGTGTATGTTAGGTCAGCAGTCCCACAAAGGACAGCCAGAGCACCCCTTAGGAGAGAGGCAGCTTCCTCCACCCTGGCTGCCTTCGTGCCAGGGGGATCCCAAGTGCTCTCCCGCCTGCCTTCCTGCACCCCCCACACCCTTCCTTAGTGGATGCTCCAAAGTGTAATTGCACATAGCAGTGACTTACTTGAAAGCATCCTGCAGAGCTATAGAGGGTGTGAGAGCAGCTTTAAGAGGTGGTAGCCCTGGCTGCCAATGGCTCCAGCCAGCCAAAGCATGGAAAACTCATACCAAGGACAGGTGGGGATGATCACCACGTTGGCTGACTTTCAGGGGTGAGTGGTTCTTTCTTCTTTAATTTGACAGAAGCTCTGGGATTCAGGAAAGAACCAGAAGAAAACTGGCAGTTTAGACAGACCCAACCAAGCCCCTGAAGCTCCATGGGGAAAATTTGGTTTATTTTTCCCTGTGCTTCAGTCCCCCATCCAGGCTGTGCCAGGGCAGGACAGGCAGATCTGACTCAGATAGGAGACTGAGGCTCAACTCAGCACAACCTAGGAGGTCAAGCCGGTATCCCCACCCATCCCTGCGCCCAGTCTCTTGGTGTCGTTACGCAAATGACAAACTGTGCAGGTAGAAAGAAGTTCATGAACGTTAAACTCTGCCCTGGCCTCTTATATTTCCCTGAGCACACACATACAGATGCACACACACATGCTCACACCCCCATGCGTGCTCACAGACATACAGCACACCCCTACAGCTTGTGTCTACGTGTACACACACATACACATGCACAGACGCTTATGCTCATGTAGACACATGCATGCCCACACATGCATCCATGGCCCCCGCAGGTCCATCTCTCCCGTCTGCCAGGAGGAGTGCACATACAGTGGCTGTCCTGCTCACTGCCATGCCCTTGTGTAAACGGCTCCCGGCACTGCTCAGACCTTACACATATCTTTTCAGCTCTGTGTCTCATCTGAGTGCGGTAACTGTCCTTGTCCACTTCTAGAAAGAGATGCCTCCCCTTCTGTTGTCTTCCCTTTCTTACCACATGCTGTGCAGTGCTGCCTGTGTGTTGTGGATTGTGGGGAAGAACCTGAGTGCCAGTCTGCTGAGGGTCTTCAGCCCCAGGGAAGGAAGTTGGCTGGGAGAGACTGCTGAGCTTTAGGTGTGCTGAACCATAAAGCTGTGTGTGTGTGTGTGTGTGTGTGTGTGTGAGAGAGAGAGAGAGAGAGAGAGAGAGAGAGTGTGTGTAGCATGCTGTGTGTGTGTTTGGGGTGAAAGTGTACATGTGAGAGTGTGTGAGTATACATGTGATGTTGTATACATGAGGGTACATGTGTGCCTGTGGTTTATACATGTGTGTGTTGTATGTATATCTGTGTGTGCTGTGTATGTGTGTATGCGCATGTAAGTGAACATGTAGTGTATGAGTCTTTGCAGATCCTGTGTATGAATGTGAGTATATGGAGGTGATGCATGTAATGTGTGCATGCTAATGTGTACATGTGTATGTATGCTGTGTATATGTGTATATGCTTTGTATATGTGACGTGTGCACATGTGCCGTATGTAGTGTGTGTGTCCAGATTGTTCATATTTAGACTGTGCTTAGCTTAGTAGTACAGCACTTTCTTAGTATGCATGAGGCCCTGGATTCAATCACCAGCACTACAAAAAGACCAAAAAAAAAAGGAAGAAAAAGCCGGAGAGCAGACTTTGGAGGAGTAGGCTTGGGGAGCCCCTTTGCCCTCCGAGCCCTATCCATGGCTCTCACCTACACTGCATAAGTCAACTCCCCAGAGGGGAATCCAGGCCAGCCCGATCCCAAGGCTTTCTAATGCTGCTATGGGTGCAGCATAGCTTTTTCTTTTTTAACCTGTTAGCATACTATCCCATCACTAAAAAGGTGGTCAGCATCATGGCACTGTTTATTTGGGCTGAGGACTTGGGCATCAGTGTCTCTGTGTAAGAAGGGGGCCCTGCACATCCAGGGGCCTCTGCCTTAGTTTCTACTCTGTAACATGAAGGTAACACTGGCTGCTTTGACTACTTCACACAAAGGACAGGTCTGAGGTGCTTGGAAGCAAATTATGTGCATTGGCAGTGGCAGAGGTGGTAGGTAGGGCTGAAATAGACAAAACATTCTGAGTAGAGGTATATGGAGGTTCTTATGTTTTGCAACTTTTCTATAAGAAAAAAAGAAACAATAAGTATTAAGTATTTAGTGCTTTTCCTAGAAGGTGGATAGAATGCTATCATAACAGAGGAGGATTTGGACCCCATGAGAAGATAAATATATAAAATCAAACCTCCATCCCCTGGAGGTTGAAGTGGCCCATCTACCTGGGACAGGGAGCTGTGGGGGCAGGGCTGTATCTTTAGGTCATTAGCCAGACTTCCAAAGCAGGGATTTCCCTGAACACCGGCTCTTTGAGTCCAGGCTGCTTCTCCCATCCCTGTCTGGTCTCAGCATTCATTCAAGGCTGGATGCCAGCCCAAAGACCCCTGCCTGGTAGCCCAAGCCTCCCCTTCGGGAGCTCCAGGTGAGGGGAAGTTGAATCTTATGCTGGTTTCTCACCTCAACACTGGTTTCCTTTGGGTCCACTGTGCAGTCACAGGCTCCTCTGTTAGAGCTACTTTGTGGCCCTCTCTGCTGCTACCCAGACTCCTGAGCCCCCGTGAGATAAACGTGCAGCCCCAGACGCTGACCGCTGTTGAGAGGGAGCACTAGACTGAGCGTCTCAGGCCTCTGCCTTCTCAAGGAGACCTCTCTGAGCCTCCACTGTCTCCCTGACAAAGCCAAGCTTGGTGGAAATGAATGAATCAGGGGTCCAAGGGTGCTGTCACCCTGCAGAGGGCTGGTGTTTACTGCCTTGACTTGCTGCCCACCTTTACAGCAGTCACCGCTCTGTGCCTCCGTTTCCCTCTCCTGTTGCTATAGCAAGAGGAACTTTCCTTACCAGCTCCTCGTGGCCTCTCCCAAAGATGGGCTGTGATCAGGAGCAGAAGCAATGGGAAGAAGCAAGTCAAGAGACCTTATCCTTCTCCCTGTTCTGCCATTGCACTGGTTTTGAGATCCTAGAGATCCCCCTGCCTCTCTGAGCCTCAGGTTCCTCGTTTACACAGTAAGGTTAATGCTGGTGCTCTCAGGAGATAGAAAAGGACAAGAGGGACAGTGTCAGCAGCATGCTTTGTTCCATGCCAGTGCCTTCACTTTGCTAGCCGCCTGTGCCCTTGTAAAGCACTTCACAGCCTCCTAGGCATGGGCACACCTCTATCACAGCCTGTGGCTGTGAATGGACATTACCAAGGCTGTGCAGACAGGGAGCAGGCACGGTTAATTTTAAAACACTCTCACCACCCGATTTCACTTCCTGCTTGGAGCCTGCTGATTGCCAGGCTGGAGTCTGTCCTCCAGGGTGGGTCCTGGAGTGGGGAGACTCAGTATTGGACAGGGCCAGGCAGCAGCCTCCTTAGGGAGTAGGAAGAGCAAAATATGGCAGCCACCCAGAGCCACATTTGAGTCCAGCTGTGTGACCCCTGGGAGCCTCTGGGTCCCACTGTACCTCAGTCTCCTGTTGTGCAGCACAGAGCCATCGTCCCCCCGACTGCCTTGTTTGTGCAAGTGAGACTCTGAGGCAGCATCTTGCCCAGTTCATAGGATGGGCACAGGACCACTAAGGACTTCACAGAGCTCCTTCCTCTCCAGATGACCATGCTAGATCAAAGTGCGTCCTCAGATGGGGCCCAGGCCAGCAGCCCAGAGCCATCTGTGCCTACCAGCCGCTGGCTGCAGAGCACTTACAATCACCTGCCTTGTGAGTGATAAAGCACAGTTTTCCTCAACTCTCAGGTCCCTCTCTGGCTGTCCCCCAATCCCAGGTCCCAGGGGTCAGCTCTGTGTCTCATTTCTGCACCCTGAGTGTGACCACATTGCTGAGGAGGGGTCATCCTGGGCCCAGAAAGAGGGCAGAACCAGAATTCATCCCCAGCTAGCAGTGTTGGCTTGGAGAGGAGCCAGCACAGCCATCCTTGTCTGTTGCCTGTTCCTGCCCATTGCTCCATGGGTGAGTCACTTGCTAGGGTCCCAGGTCAGACCAGACAGGTAGGAAAACAATGCAGAGTCCCAGAGGAGCTCTCCTGGATACCCAGAACCACAGCTGGAAATGTCCCCTGCATGTGAGTTAATCACATATAAGGACATGTTGATGTTGGGGCCTGAGGCTTCACCCCCAGTAGTGAAGTCTAGGGAAGAACCAGTTAGTCCCCTGGGTAATTTAAAAGATGCTTGGGGGAGTGCTTTGAACCTGAGCTCCCCAACTCCTCCTGGAGACAGGCCTGGGATGTGATCCAGTCCTGTCTAGCCTGAGGAAAAGGCCACTGAGAGTATCCCTTCCAGGACCATTTCCAGGTTTGGTGGGTTACGAACCTGTGGTAGTCAGCAGTTGGGAGGTGTGGGCTCCCAGGCTCAGCACAAAACCTGTTCCTTGAGCATGCTGCAAGAGGTCTTTCTGTCTAGGAGACAGGCTTTCCTTGCTGCCCACAGCCCAGGTTGAGTGCCTACCTGGAGTTCTGAGGTGCCAGTGACAGTAGCTGAGTCAGCAGTTGCTCCGCCTGGCGAGTTGGAAACTGAGGTGAGGCCCATGCAGCACCAGGCAGCTACTCTAGTGTCCAGGGTCTTGTGACTGCCTATCCAGAGCCTGATTGCATTCAGGGCCCATGGTAGGAGCCCCCAAGAGCAGAGAACCATAGTAGATAGCTCTAGGGCATGGCTACCTCTCAGCCCGGGTTCTGTGTGAGGCAGAAGCAAGTACCCGTGTGCCCCTCACCTCAGGGCTTGCCTGCCCTCACTGTGGCCTGGGATGCAGAATATATATATATATATATATATATATATATATATATATATATGAATCTGTTTCACACAGGGGCATGGAAGTTGAATGCCCAAGGTCACACAGCCACCCATGGACTGAGTTTGGAATTCAAATCATTTACCTAACAAATATTTGCCAGGCAGTTTCTTTTATTGAACAACTGCTCTAGCTGAGCCCTGGGGAAACCACTTTGAACAAGGCGCAGGGTCTGAGCAGAAAGGCAAACATGCAGCCACCTGATGGTCTGATGGGGCCAAACACAAAGCTGGCACAGGGTTCCAGGGCTGTGGAAGGTGTCCTGGAGGAAGCTCTGCCTGGGCAAAGGGCTCTGTAGGCAGAAAGGACTCCAGGCCAGCAGGAACTAGGCCCGGCCCAGCAGAGACTCGATCCAGCCTTGCCCAAGTCCATCCTGTCTCCACGTTCCCATCTGTACATGGAGGTTGCACCAGTCTCCTTGACCTCCTCCTCCTCCAGGAGGCTTCTCATAATGCTAGGGAATGCAGGTTCCTAGGCATAGGAATGAAGGCCAGGAGTCTGCATCTGAACCCAGCTTCCTAGATGTTTCTAAAGCAGCTCATCCTTGTACTGGGAGTAGTGTTGGACTCAGCCATCCTGGAGCTGCCTGAGCCCTGCCCCACACTCAGGCCTGTACCAGTCCTATCCAAAGTGGGGAAGTTGGCAGGAAGGGAGCTCTCTGGAACTGAAGCAGTCTTCAGCCCCATATTGCCACATCTTAGGGATATCCAATTCCTCACCCCCATCCTGAGAGGTTCCCCTAAACTGAAGACAGGTTAAGGGATGCTGAGCCAGGGCAAGGTGGGGTTTTTGTAACTCTCAGATCTTGTGGCTAGTGTTTCTCTCCAGGCTGAGACATATTTCCTGGTTAGCACTAAAACCTCCTTCATAGGGCTAGTGTCTCAGGGTTTTGTGGAAGGCAGGAAGAGTGATGCTGGGTGGCAGGAGGTCAGGGTGCTTCAGCCCAAGAGGCTTCTCGAGTGTCTGAATAGCCTGGGGGCTGGCTCCTCAAGTGCACTGATCTAATTGATCTGCTGCCCTGGTAACAGCTGGGAGACAGGCTGATTCGGTCCTGCTGGAGTGCTGGGGTCACCCTCATAGCCAAAAAACCACAAGTCATCTTGCATGGGGTGTTCAGAACAGGGGGTCTTCGCTGACGTACATGTGGTCAGCCCAGGGTGTGGACTGTTTCCTGATGCCACAGACCTAATCTGCTAGTCTCCTGGAGCTGTCATGACAAAATGACACAAGCTGGTAGCTCAAGTAGCAGACATATATTTTTTCTGCCAGATCTGGAGGCAAAAATCTGAAATCAATGTGTCAGCAGTGATGTGCTCCCTGCTAAGGCTCTAAGGAGGATTCTCCCTGGCCTCTTCCAGCTTCTGATGGCCCTAGGACTTCGTGGCTTGGTGCCAAGTCACTGCTTCCTTACCTCCATATGGCTTGTATTTCTGCGTCCTTTTCTGATAAAGACACCAGTCATTGGATTCCGAGCCCAATCTAAATCCAGTATGCCAAATCTTTTTTTTTTTTTTTAATCTTAGGACAGGGTCTGCAGAGTCTCACTGTGTAGATTGGACTCATAGTGATTCTCCTGTTTTCAGCCTCCCAAGTGCTGGAATTACAGGTGTGTGCCAGCACACCTAGTCTTAATCGCTCTCTCAGTGCGCCCTGGGAATGGGGCCGGCACGGCACACCAGGGATTGAACCCTGGCTGCTGCGCTCTGCCTAAACAGGTGCTATAATCTGCTGAGCTATTTTTCTAAATTAGAAAGTGTTTGTTTATTTGTCTATTTATTTATTTATTTATTTATTTATTTATTTATTTATTTTTGTGGAACCAGGGATTGAACTCAGGCCCTTGTGCTTGCCAGGCAAGTGCTTATTGTACTGAACCATTTCCCCGGCTAGAAAGTGTTTATTTAATTTACATATACACAGAGTAGACACACTTCCCTGTGATGTACAAATTCCACTCCATACCACTGAGCTATTTGGTCGGCCCCTAAAATCTTTTTTTAAAATTTATTTATTTGATACAAGGTCTCACTATGCAGTTCAGATTTGTGGTGATCCTCCTGACTCAGTCTTTCCAGCACTGGGATTATAGGAATGGGCTACTATACCCAGTTTCAATGGCCAGCACAGTGTGCCTGGGTTCTGGGGCTGGAATAGTACCAGGGATCAAACTTGGTACCTTGTGCCTGCCAGGCAGGCACTTATGCCACCAACCTGTCTCCCTAGTCCCAGTATGTCAAGTCTTGAGATCCTTAGGGCCCCATTTCTAAATAAGGACATGTTCTAAGGTTGCAGGTAGATGCGAATTGGGGGAAGGGGCGCATCATGTACTGACAGCGTCCAGCAGGCACTATGTCATTGGACAGAAGCCAGGCTGGCCGTGCTAGCCAAGGAGCAGCAGCCTGTCGTCCAAGGTCAGGAGGCTTTAGCCTTCAGCTACAGTAACTTTGCCTGCGTGAATAGAATCAGAGACAGAGCGGAGCCGGTGAGCAGTCTCAGCTGGGCGCTGCGGAGGCACATGCCTCTAATCGTAGTACTCTGGGGGGCTGAAGCAGGACGATTGCAATTGCAAGTCCAGGTTGGGCATCTTAGCTACTTAGCAAGTTCCTGTCTCAAAATGAAGTGAAATAATAAAATAAGATAAAAAAAAATCCTGTTAATGTAGCTCAGCGTGAAGGCGCTGAGTTCCATCTTCAGTCACACACACACACACACACACACACACACACACACACATCTCTTTTAGAGAGCAGCGTTCATGAAGGGGATGTGTTGTCCACAGACACCTACTCAAGGTGTCCCAGAGAATAAAGGCTACCTGTGCTCTAAAGAACCCACTGAAACCCTGCATTGAGCCCCAGGAGGTAAGCTCTGCTCAGCAGGACTGTCTAGTGACACCTTCTAGGTGGTGAACAGTGCTGTACGGTGCAGCACTTGGCCTCATGCCTTTCCTCTTCAGGCAGAGTACTGTTACATTGTACGATAGAGTTTCTTTTGCCCATCACTTCCTCCACCCGTGGGTGCTTGAGTAGCTTACAGCTTTTGGCTGTTTCCCTGTCCCATCCCAGGGCTTTCTGAGCACTTGTGAGACCAGGACAGGGCTGGGAGAGCTGCCAGGGCTAGTCACATTGCTCATGTTTTTTCTCAGTACCGACTTACAAAATCAGCTCCAGGACCCAGCGTAAAATGCAGCTTTTCCTGCCTGAGGCAGGCTGCCTTTGCTGCCCCAGGCTCCATCTCTGCTGCAGGAGAACCCCAGTCCTCTGGAGCCTCCCTAGGACTCACCAAGAAGCCTCACGCCTACCCCTCCCCCCCCCTCCTGGAGCCCTTTCCTCCCTTCTGTCAGGGAGGCGCAGTTCTCTGCCAGCCTGTCACACAGGGCCCGCAGCCCTGCAGATTCCCCTTGCAGGGCCTCTACCCCCATCCCGTCCTTGCTGCCCCATTCTTTTCTGCAGGTGTTTCCTGGATGCCTGCTCAGGGTGGGGCATTGTGTTCCCTATCCCTGAAAGGCACTATTAGTTCCCAGCTGAGTCCTGCTGCTTTGCCTTGACAGCGCCAGAGGCCCTGGGGCCCCCTGGGTGCCATGGTAGCCTTCCGTGCTCTGTGGTTCCAGAGATCTTCTGTGGTCCCTTGACTTCTCACATCGATCATCAGCTACTCTGGCCTTAGCATGGTGGTCATACAGAGTAGATAGGTGTCTCGCTGCCATGGGCAGCTGTGCGTACAGGACAAGGGCTGGCTGGCTCTATTGTGGTGGGCCAATGTGGCAGTCACTTCCTCCCTGGGACCTCATCATCATACCCAGCCCTATAAGGACGCTGCATTCCCTATAAAGGAAGAATCAGAATCCTGGAGAGTTAATGTGACTTGCTCAAAGACATAGCCTGCATTTAAACTTAAGTCTATGTGCCCCCAGGCCAAGTGGATCTCACTGTCTCCAACTTTGTTTTTTTGCTTTTTCACACCACTGTATTTTGTTGTTGTTGCTTTTCCTGTTTTGTTTTTTTTTTTTTTTGGGGGGGGGAGTTGCAGGTAGTCTGGAAAATGGGGGTAATTCCCTCCTCCCAGCCTCTCCCTATCTTCCTATCTTCTCTCGGTCCTGCTGCTCTGGTCAAGGCTATTCATGCCTCCTCAACTCCTACCCCATTGACACCAGACTGTTGCTGGGCTGGTTTTGTTTTTGACCCCATCAGCCTGGCAGGGAAGTGGCGGGCTGTGTGCAGAGCTTCCCAAAATAGCCCCCTGCTCCTCACCAAAGATAGAGGAGGCAGACTGTGTGCAATGGGCTTGGACCAGTTGAAAGATGACTCAGTTCCCCGCACCCTGGCCACCCCCCTTCTTGCTCTCCCCACGCTTCTCTCCTACCTTGCATGTTCCCCTAGCCCACCCAGTTGTGCACTGGGGTGTCCAGAGGCTGCAGGGGGCTACTGGCTTCAGGGGGCTGCTTGCTGATACGTTTGGTGTCTCTCTGGCCCAAGATCAGGGATTCTCATCCTCTCCCAGTTCTTGACTTGCTCGGTGACTTTGGCCAGGTCACTCTCATGGCTTCATTTTCTGTCTGACTCACAGAAAGAGCATGTGGCCACCTGCCTTGCAGTGTTAGCAGGAGGTCCCAACAGGCACTGGAAAGGTTGATAATGAGCAGCGACAAAACAGTAATGATGTCTCTGAGTTGTTTCTGATCTTGCCTGGGTGGAGCGTCAGGACAGAGCTGATGGGAAGCCCTCTTGAGCTGGGCCATCCCCATTGTTGTCATCACCACTGCCATCGTCATGGCAGCACTGAGTGCCTTGCTCTTGTCACTGCCACCCTCAGGTGGCCACAGCACTGGCCCTCTTCTTACAAACAGACTGAGTCTCAGTAACTGAGAGCAGGCACCGATGGAGCCCCATCCTGACGCTGAAGGTTGTACTCTGCAACAGACATGCCCTCCTCCAAGAAGGCTGCTCGCTCCAGGCTCCTCCCCTTGCACCCAGAGTGCTGTCTCTCAGAGGAGTGTCTCAGATGTCCTGTCTGCAGTGAGAGGGGACACTACATGTAGCACAGAGGCCCACAGATGGTCTACCTTGAGGAGTGCCCAGGACATGGGCACTTCTGGGCTGAAGAGGCTTCCTTTGTGCATATCACACTTTTAGGCAACTTCAAGGAACCATCAGCAGGCATTTCCCAAGCAGCAACTGACTTCAAGCCCTGGGCACCCTCAGGCCTCCCTCAGAACCCTTCAAGGCCTGCGGTACCAGACTTCACGGCAGGTGGGGGGGGGGGTACAGCCACAGTGGGAGGTCGAGCCAGCCTGCATGCGGCAGTGCGAGGACCAGAGCACCAGAGCTCCGCCTGCTGGCGCCCTGTCTCAGCCCCTGTGCACTGCTGAGCCTTGGCCCTGCTCTGCACTCTGGCTTCTGTCCTGGGGATGACTTGGGTGATGGGCAGCGCTGGACCTGAGCAGCTTTGCGAGCTGGAGATGCGTAGCTCCCACCCCAGTGGTTCTGTCCCACCTAGAGCGAAGCTCCCAGAGCTGGTGGCTGTGTCTACGGGGCTGTTTGTTTTCGAGTGTGCACATGCACATTTGGTTTTGTGTGTGATTAATGCCCTTGGATGGTGTCCCCAGGGCCATAGGGCCTGGTGAGGTTCTGGGGTGAGGCACATGTACCCAAGACCTGACCCATGCCAGCCACGGGACGAAGCAGGGCTGCTGTGCAGTTGGTTTGCAACATGTGGCGAGAACACTGACATACACAGCCACATTTCCTCTCTTAACTCCAGAATGCAGCAAGCCCTGAAAACCAAACGCTGTGTCATAGCTCATTTAGCAGCAAAATCCCAATGGAACCGAGGTGAAACTATTTATAGTGCAAGTGAGGCTATTTATAGCCTTTATGTATTCCATAGTCACGCATTTCTCTGCAGAAATGTTGATGTATTTGATCAGTGGTTGCTGCTGAAAAATGCAGGATCACCTGTCTGAGTGCAGGAAATTCTGAAATCTCACACTTCCAGCCCCAGGGGAGAGTGCTGGGGACTGCTTTCCTGGGTATAAACTGCCTCTGCCCATCTCACCCACTGTCCCTCCTTTGGGAGTCTTGGAACTCAAGGGGTACTGTGAGTGATGCACAGGGCACTTGGGGACTCAACCAGCCCTCCCAGCATTCCCTAGAGCACCCAGTGGTTATTTTTAATAACCCCTGGGTGACAGGTGACAGAACACATCTGTGTTACTAGGCTGGTGTGGGCTGCCCCCCACACAGCATGTGCTCCCTCATTGGATATGCTGCTCTCCCTTACAGAGGGGTTCACTGAGGCTCTGAGTTTTCAGTATCCTATCTAAGGACAGAGATTGTGGTAAGAGCCAGCCAACTGGAGCTCAACTCTGTCTCTCTGTGTCTCTGTCTCTGTCTCTGTCT